>NC_137011.1:34258011-34413011 GCF_032717465.1 Coenobita brevimanus
GACTCTTCAGTGCAGGAACCTATGTGTGTGGGACGCTTTGCCTGGCAAGAGGAGCACCAAAGCAGCTGCAGGACATTGCCAGGGCCAGGAGCCTGCCAGAGGGGGGCATGGCAGCAAGGCACAAGGACAATGTGATGGTGTTGCTGTGGAAGGACAAGTGCATCGTCTCCACCTTCCACAGCACAAGCACCGTCCAAAAGCAGGTTCGAGGGAAGACAAGGGGTCCTGACAGGAGGACAACCTATGTCCAGAAGACGGTGGACAAGCCTGTCGTGGTGAAGGACTATAACCAGCACATGGGTGGAGTGGACCACTTCGACCAGATGGTCCAGTATTACCCCAAACAACGGCAGACCATGAAGTGGACCAAGAAGATAACCTTTTACTTCATTCACATGGCCATTTTCAACGCGTTTGCCCTGTATAAGAAGTGCTCATGCAGTTCAGTCAGTCTGCTGGAATTCGTGGAGGAAATAGTTGACAAGCTCCTTCATTTTGATGAAGCAGAGTGGCCCGCATCAGGGCACGTCATCCACCATGCCCCTGACCTTCCAACCCGATGGCCAGCAGGACCTGCAGCAGCACCAGCACAAGTGCCAAGACCACTGTCTCTTGGGCCAGCACCACCATCTCCAGGAGCAGGACCAGCACAGGAGCCAACGCCACCATCGCCTGCAGGACCAGCACAGGTGCCCAGACCACCATCTCCAGCAGTTCCCGGTCCATCGGGAAAGCCTGCCGCCGTTGCCATGACAGGCCCTGCAGCTGCACCTCCAGGAAGACAGGACCAAGGAGGACATCCAACCAAGCGTCGGAGAGTCACCAGCGACAGAGTGCGGCTGGATCGGACAATGGGCCATCGACGGGAGAGGATCCCCAACCGGAGGAGGCTCAGGTGTACCCTGTGTTCCCTGGCGAAGATGAGGAGGGACACAAGTCATATGTGTCTTGTTTGTGATGTGGCGCTTTGTGTGGGTGATTGCTTCGAACGGTTCCATGCCGAGCGAAGTATTCCCTAGTGAAGCGTACACACACACACACACACACACACACACACACACACACACACACACACACACTCACACACACACACACACACACAACACACACTCACACACTACATAACTCCTCATTTTCAAACCCCACAAGGTCCTGCAATCAGCTCAACATCCCTGGAGAAAGTGAGTTTTCCAAATTTTGTTGAATTGTATATTTACCTATTGCAGTACCTCTATATTTTTCACACAAATAACCATTTTCTTCTACATATTACACAGATGACAGAAAGAACAGCTTCATTATCAGTAACTAGGGAAGAGAGTAGTGGTGATGTTGAGTAGGTTATAGTACTATAAAAACAACCCTTGGAGATTTTACAGTCTGTACAAAAAAAAAAAAAGCCATGGTAGCATATTCTTCAGGGAAAGGGGGGGGGGGGTGTTCCTCACTTGTGGTTAAAAGTAGGCAGCACTCAGAGGAGTAATCTTACTTTTTCTTCCAATTACTCGAAAACTGTCGGATGTATCGGTTTCCTGTAAGAACCACGATAAAGTTCATTGATTTCTACATATGTTCATAACCACAATATGAGCCTCTGGGAGCATATTTCTTTAGGTAAAGGCAGGGGGAAGAGAGTGTTTTTTTTCTCACTTGTGGTAAAAAGTAGGCAGCACTCAGAGGAGTAATCTTACTTTTTCGTCCAATTACTCGAAAACTGTTGGACGTATCGATTTTCTGTAAGAACAGTGACAAAGATAAGTAATTTTTACGTATGTTCATCACCTAAATATAAGCCTTGGGAGCATATTTTGTAGGTAAAGGCAGGGAAAGAGAGTGTTTTCCTTCTCGCTTGTAGTAAAAGTCGGCATCACGCGGAGGAGTATTCATACTTTGTTGCCCAATTCAAAACTATTGGATGTATCGATTTCCTGTAAGGACCATGATAAAGATCAGTGAATTTTACATATATACAGGACATAACAATGTAATATCTCTGATAGAAAGTCGTTGTTAAGTAGGTGGGAATATAACGTTTCTTGTGTGCGCATGATGAAAGTGCAGCATGGCCATGAGTACCCAGTAGTTTTTTGTGATTTACATGGAAACTATGAGGCCTATCAAAAATCTGCAGGGACCATTAGAAAACTCATGAAATTCTACACAATATTATGAAATAAAAACATAAGGTGTGTGAGAAAACTATTGTAGTAGAGCTCCCTGAACAAAAAATAAATTTTTTTGTTTTTTGAAAAGGCTTTCAGTTTTTGGCTATTTTCTCGAAGACTACAGATCTTATCCCAACCAGATAAAACTCAGTAGAAAGCTGATGAAATTCTCTTTCAAAACTTCTTATAACATTTTTCTGTGCAATGGAAAACATTCAAATCATGATGTTGGGAAGTGAGACTGACGTTCCAGAATCTTTATTCACGCCGGACTAATGCACTGTTATTCGTATTTTTTTTTTTTTTAATCGGCTAGAACATCGACGAAGATGATGATGTAGGTCTCATGGCAGTATATTGAGGTTTGGGTGGCAAAAATAAGGCGAGAATACATGTTTTCAGCGGCGTGTGGGCAGGCTGGCCAGTTGGCCAGTCGGATAAAATCGTTTCATGTAAAATTTAATGAAACTTATCCGTGCGCGAGAGGGTTAAAAGATTCAGTTTCCCAAACAAAAGCATAACTATTTGAAATGACTTAGACGAAGAGGTGGTGCAGGCAAAATACATTCATGTGTTCAAAACTAGACTAGATAGGCAGGACAACACGAGCTTAGCTCAATTTCTGTCTACTACAAATAGGTAAATACACACACACACACACACACACACACACACACACACACGTAGAGTGATTCAACTGAGTAGGACGTGCTACATCGGCGCTCCGTACCGAAACAACACGGCCAGTGGCATTACCTAAATTAGTATCTTTGCATGAGTCAAGCTCTGTACTAGGTTAGACTAAATGATTTTTCATTATTAAAAGGGAAAAAAATAATAAGTTTAAACAAGACTTGTTCAAACAGGAAAGAAAAGCAAGACGAAAGAATATGCTGAGTCATATGACGTTTGTTTAGACTACAACAACACGGTGCTTGAGGATGCAAAAGTAGATATATGTGGATTGACTGAAACTAAATGGAAAGGTGAAAGGATGAGAGAATGGGAAAACGGTGTAGGTATATGTGCGGGAGTCAGTGAGAATGAGAGGGCAAGAGAGGGAGTATGTCTGATGATAAGCAAGAAGTGGAAGGAGAATATAAGAGAGTATGGAACAGTGGGTGCAAGGATTGTATGGGTGAGGATGAAAGTAGGTATACAAGCATGGGCGATTGTATGTGTGTATGCTCCAACAGAGGATCGAGTGGCAAGAGTGAAAGATGAGTTTTGGGCGAGAGTAGAAGCATGTATGGACAAGTTTGAGAGGAGCGAGAGAGTGCTGTTGATTGGAGACATGAATGGCAAAGTTGGGAATGTACGAGTGGATGGAGTGGTTGGTCAGTGGGGTGTGCCAGCTGAAGTAGATGGGAATGGTAGTGCTTTGGTGGACATCTGTGCTGGTAAGGGGTTGGCAATGGCCAACACCTACTTTCGTCATAAGATGATCCACCGGTATACAGTGCTCGTCAGAAGTATTCGGCGATGTCCGCCGGGTGCGCAATACTTATGGCCCAAAAAGAATCACCCCATTTTTGGGGGTAAGAATTGAGCCACAAGTTTGAGCTCCGAGCATGACGTCACGGTAGCCTGAGGCCTTCTGACGCGCTGGTTGGTTCCCGCCTCAGTTGCCCACGGGCTGCCTGAGAGAGAGGAACTCCGCCGAGTGTCCCTCTCAAATTGCGCCATTTTTTACCGAGTGTCCCGCAGTGTTTTGGCCTTCAAAACTTTGTTATGGCACCTATCCGTGAACTATCGAGTGAAATCATATCCCAGATCATTGCTCTAAAGGAGGCAGGCCACCAGACAAAGGAAATTAGTGAATTGGTTGGTGTGGGACGATCGACAGTGCGTCGTTGGTGTGCGCGGTTTCGGGAGGAAAACAGTGGTGAAGTTCCCACAAAGAAACCGAGGTCTGGTAGGCCTAGGAAAACTTCCCCAAGGTCTGTTAATGTTTTAAAACGTGCAGTGGAGTTTAATCCTTGTGTGAGTGCAAGGAAAATTAAGGAGAGCAACCCAGAAGTGTTTGGTGAGGTGTCAGTGAGAACAGTGTCTCGTAGGGTGCATGAGCTTGGTTACACAAGTCACAGGGCTGTGAAAAAGCCTCTTCTCTCTAGCAGCCAGAGAATTCGTAGGCTTGCCTTTGCTAATAAATATCTAAATTGGGGTGAGGAGCAATGGTTGTCAGTGTTGTGGTCTGATGAGGCAACGTTTAGGTGTTACCTGTAACAGAGGAGCATGCAAAGGTAGTGACCCACTTGACCCACGGTATGTAGAAAGCACAGTTAAACATCCTGATTCACTCATGGTATGGGGTTGTTTTTCAGGGAAGGGTTTGGGGAAGCTTGTTGTACTTCCCAAGAACCTCAGAGTGAATCAGGATGTTTACCTGGAGCTTCTGTGTGATCATTTACCAGACTCCTTCGAGCTAACAGGTGCACGAGTGTTTCAGCAGGATGGTGCACCTGCTCACAAGGCCAAATCGGTCACCAATTGGCTTCGTGACTGCGAGGTATCATTCATGACAGACTGGCCAGGAAATAGCCCAGACCTCAACCCGATTGAAAACCTCTGGTACCTCGTAAAGAAGAGTCTCCAAGGGAAGGACGTGAGCTCTCTGCCTAAGCTGGAAGCCGCCATTCGTGACTCCTGAGACAAAATACCCCTCCAGCACCTCAGGAGCCTCGCCCTTTCACTTCCAAGACGTCTCAGGTCCGTGAAGAAACGTAAAGGCTACCCTACGAAGCACTAAAGGTAAATAAAATGCATTATTTATATGTTTTTTCAATGTTGAAAGGTTTGTTTCTCAGGAGGGACGCAGGGCGCCCCATACTTCTGACGAGCACTGTACATGGAGAGTAATGAGGAGGATGGATGGTGAACTTGTTGAACGAAAGGCAATGATAGACTACATGTGTGTGGATGAGCGAATGAGAAGACAAGTGTTGGATGCAAGGGTGTGGATAGGGTGGGGGAATGGAGTCTCGGACCATCACTTAGTGATGGCCAAGGTAGAGCTGCAAAGAAAGTGGTTGAGGAGACGAAGGGGAAGACAGGAGGAAGCAGCTTCTGTGAGAAGAGTGGAGAAATTGCAAGATAGTGAGAAAAGGACAGAGTATAAGAGCATAGTGGAAGAAAGATTGGGAAGGTATGAGCTAGAGCAGATGGAAGGGGTGGAAGACGTATGTAAGATATTCACGGAAGAGATAAGCACAGCGTGTGAGGCGGTTTGTGGAGTGATGAGGAGATGCAAGGGTGTGCAAGGGACAGCATGGGGGAATGATGAGGTGAAACGAGCTGTGGAACAAAAGAAGAAGGCATATGGTGAATGGTTGGCGAGTAGAGGTAGGGGAGAAGATGAGAGAGAGAAGAGAGAGGTATATGTGAGCAGGAGAAGGGAGGTTAAGAGACTGGTGAAGGAGAGTAAGAAGAAAGTGGATGAAGAGTTTGGGAGGAATCTGAGTGTGAAATGGAGGGAGAGTAAGAAATTGTTTTGGAAGGAGGTAAAGAAAGTAAGGCAGTGTGAAAGGGGAAATAGTAGGGGAGTGAATGATAGGAATAATATATTGTTGGTGGAGAAGAGAGAGAAATTGAGGAGATGGAAGGAGCACTTTGAGGATTTGTTGAATGTAGAGAGTGAGAGCAGTGTGAGTATAAGTGGTTGGGGAATGGCTGGGAGAAGAAGAGATGAGAGGAGGGAGGAAGAGATCAGTAGGTCGGAAGTAGTGGAAGCGATGAAGAAGATTAAGCTGGGAAAGGCCCCAGGAATTGATGGAGTGTGTGGTGAAATGCTTAGGTATGGGGGTGAGATTGTTGTGGAGTGGATATGGAAGTTGTGTAGATTGGCTTGGGAAGAGGGAAGGGTTCCAGAGGACTGGAAATCAGGTATAATTGTTCCTCTGTACAAAGGAAAAGGAGAGAGAAGTATGTGGTAACCATAGGGGTATTTGCTTTCTTAGTGTGACTGGTAAAATATATGGTAGAATACTCATTGATAGGGTTAGGCATATGACAGAGGAGCTAGTTGGAGAAGAACAAGGGGGATTTAGGAAGGGAAAATGGTGTGTAGATCAGATATTTGTTCTAAGATGTTTAGTGGAGAAGTATCTAGAGAAGGGAAGGAAAGTGTATGCTGCCTTCATGGACTTGGAGAAAGCTTATGACAGAATAGATAGGCAAGGTATGTGGAAGGTATTAAGAATATACGGAGTGGAGGGGAAATTGTTGAGTGCTGTGAAGAGTATGTACGAGGGAGCTAGGGCTACGGTGTGAGTGGATGGTGAGCTGAGTGAGTTCTTTGATCTCAATGTGGGACTGAAACAGGGGTGTGTGATGTCTCCATGGCTGTTTAATATATATATGGATAGGGTTGTAAAGGAGGTGCAAGGTAGGGCAGTGGATGTGGGGCTGGCCCTAATGAATGAGGGTGAGATTTGGAAGCTTCCGGTGTTGCTGTTTGCTGATGATACAGTATTGTTGAGTGAAGATGAATGAGAGTTGCAAGGTTTGGTGAATGAATTTGGGACAGTGTGTAGGAGGAGGAAGTTGAAAGTTAATGTAAACAAAAGTAAAGTTATGGTGTTTGAGAGGAATGAAGTCACAGAGTGTGCAGTGAGGTTGGATGGTGAGGATATGGAGAATGTGAGTGCATTCAAGTACTTGGGTAGTGTGATGAGTAAGGATGGAACTTTGGGGGATGAAGTACGTGAAAGGGTACAGCAGGGAAGAATGATTGTTGGTACACTGAAAACAGTGATGAGAAATAGGGAGGTGAGTATGGAAGTTAAGAAGTCACTGCATGATGGTATTGTGATCCCTACCCTGACGTATGGAAGCGAGGTGTGGACCTTGCAAGAGGGGAACAAGTCAAGAGTGAGAGCAGTGGAAATGAGTTACTTGAGAGGAGCATGTGGAGTGACGTGGAGGGACAGGTTGACGAATGAAGAAGTGAAGGAACGTTGTGGGGTAGATGTGGATGTGGTTGAAAAGATTAGGAGAAATACACTGAGGTGGTTTGGACATGTGGAGAGAATGGAGAATGAAAGACTGACTAAGAGGGTGTATGTAGGTGAGGTGGAGGGAGGGAGAGGGAGGGGTAGACCGAGGATGAGGTGGAGAGATGGAGTTGAGAGGTATATGAGGGAGGGGGGGGGTGAGTTGGGGGGAGGGGAGTCAAATGGTGGGCGACAGAGTGACTTGGAGGCATTTTGTCTCCAGCCACCCTTTGCGGGAGTAGGGCGTCGGGCTATACAGTGCTCGTCAGAAGTATTCAGCGTTATCCGCCGGGCGCGCAACACTTATGGCCCAAAAAGAATCACCCATTTTTGGGGGTAAGAATTGAGCCACAAGTTTGAGCTCCGAGCATGACGTCACGGTAGCCTGAGGCCTTCTGACGCGCTGGTTGGTTCCTGCCTCAGTCGCCCACGGGCTGCCTGAGAGAGAGGAACTCCGCCGAGTGTCCCTCTCAAATTGCGCCATTTTTTACCGAGTGTCCCACAGTGTTTTGGCCTTCAAAACTTTGTTATGGCACCTACCCGTGAACTATCGAGTGAAATCATATCCCAGATCATTGCTCTAAAGGAGGCAGGCCACCAGACAAAGGAAATTAGTGAATTGGTTGGTGTGGCACGATCGACAGTGCGTCGTTGGTGTGCGCGGTTTCGGGAGGAAAACAGTGGTGAAGTTCCCACAAAGAAACCGAGGTCTGGTAGGCCTAGGAAAACTTCCCCAAGGTCTGTTAATGTTTTAAAACGTGCAGTGGAGTTTAATCCTTGTGTGAGTGCAAGGAAAATTAAGGAGAGCAACCCAGAAGTGTTTGGTGAGGTGTCAGTGAGAACAGTGTCTCGTAGGGTGCATGAGCTTGGTTACACAAGTCACAGGCCTGTGAAAAAACCTCTTCTCTCTAGCAGCCAGAGAATTCGTAGGCTTGCCTTTGCTAATAAATATCTAAATTGGGGTGAGGAGCAATGGTTGCCAGTGTTGTGGTCTGATGAGGCAACGTTTAGTGTTACCTGTAACAGAGGAGCATGCAAAGGTAGTGACCCACTTGACCCACGGTATGTAGAAAGCACAGTTAAACATCCTGATTCACTCATGGTATGGGGTTGTTTTTCAGGGAAGGGTTTGGGGAAGCTTGTTGTACTTCCCAAGAACCTCAGAGTGAATCAGGATGTTTACCTGGAGCTTCTGTGTGATCATTTACCAGACTCCTTCGAGCTAACAGGTGCACGAGTGTTTCAGCAGGACGGTGCACCTGCTCACAAGGCCAAATCGGTCACCAATTGGCTTCGTGACTGCGAGGTATCATTCATGACAGACTGGCCAGGAAATAGCCCAGACCTCAACCCGATTGAAAACCTCTGGTACCTCGTAAAGAAGAGTCTCCAAGGGAAGGACGTGAGCTCTCTGCCTAAGCTGGAAGCCGCCATTCGTGACTCCTGGGACAAAATACCCCTCCAGCACCTCAGGAGCCTCGCCCTTTCACTTCCAAGACGTCTCAGGTCCGTGAAGAAACGTAAAGGCTACCCTACGAAGCACTAAAGGTAAATAAAATGCATTATTTATATGTTTTTTCAATGTTGAAAGGTTTGTTTCTCAGGAGGGACGCAGGGCGCCCCATACTTCTGACGAGCACTGTAGATAGATAGATAGATAGACTTTTAGTATTGCAAAATGGATACATACTTTAGTAAAGCAAATTTGGAAAAGAAAAGGGATGAAAGTAAAAAGCAAAATGATGATATCTACCAAGAACTGGTTGAAGTGGAGACTCACAATAGACTGGTTGAACGTGTAAACAAACTAGAAATGGCTTTCAAAAACGAAATTGATGAAATAAAGAAGCAGATGCACTTGCAAAAGGAAGAAATAGAAAAACTAGGAATGGACGCCAATAAGAAAGACAAAACCATCAGTGAACTAACAGTGGAATTGAGTACACTTAGGAAGAAAGTGTGTGAAATGGCAATTACAGTAGTCAATCACGAGAGTGTTATGGAAGAGTTAAAAAATGACACAGAGACAATTAGGCAAGTAAGCAGTCTTACTGACCAGGGCAGTGATATTGATGAGAAGATAACACAGGTGAATGAAGCTGTGCAAAGCTACAAAAATGATGTGGAAACCACGTATGCTGAAATGGTGAAAGTAAAGAAAGACTTAGAAACAAGGGTGGAGGAAAAAAGCATTAAAAAGGATGTGAAAAGAATAATCCAAAACAATCCAAAGTTAGTCAGAGATTCAGTAGATATAAACAAATCTATAGTAATCACTGGTATAGAAAAGGAAGATCTAAAACACAAGATCACAAGAGACAAAAAGGAGATGGCAAATGTAATGAGCTTACTGAAGGAAGTATCAGAGGAAATCTGTAGTAAAGACATAGAGAAACACAAAAGGTTAGGGAAATATGAGAAAAGCAAGACAAGACCTCTAAAGGTGACTTTCCAGAGTGTAAACACTGTGGAAGAGATACTAAAAAATGCAAAGAATCTTATGGAAAAAGAGGAGTTCAAAAATATATGGATAAAAAGATGCCTAACACAAGAGGAACTGGAATTACTGAAAGACAAAAGGGAGGAAGCAAAAACAAAAAATGAGGGAAGATTGGAAGAAGAGAAGAAGAAGTTTTTTTTTACAAAGTAATAGGATTGCAGGTACGAAAGTGGTACACAAACAGGATGGAATAAAAAGGAGGAAGGTAGTAGAACCATGTCATGACAAGTATATAAACAAGAAGATAAAGTTGATGTAGTCAAATGTGGATGGAATGGTATCTAAATTACTAGAGATGAATGATTATGTCAGAGAAAATTAACCACAAATAATATGCCTAACTGAAACAAAATTAACACCAAGGATATCCAATGACATACTAAACTTAGAGGAATACAATATATGGAGAAGAGACAGAAATTTAAAAAAAGGAGGAGGAATTATAATATTAACTAAGAAAAATCTGAAAGTCAATGAAATAAAACTAGATATACCATCACAAGTAGAACTGATTGCAGTAGAGATCAACACATCTGAAGGTAAAGTAATTGTAGCCAATTTGTACATGCCACCCAGATCAAACACATGGGAAAGAAATGAATATGAGGACCTGGCAGAGAGTACAATTCAGAGTTTAAGATCATTACTACATAAAATGGAAGAGAAATCAGAAAGAATTATACTAACTGGGGATTTCAATACAAATATAAATTGGAATACTCTAGATATAATTAGCCAAGAAAGCTGTTGGGACCAAAAGCTCCTGGATCTCGTACAAGAGTTCTTCCTAACGCAACATGTGAGGGAAACCACCAGAAAAAGAGGACTTGATGTACCTTCAGTGCTAGATCTAATATTTACTAGGCAAGAAAATGATATTGACAGTTTAATATATCACCCTCCACTCGACAAAAGCGATCATGCAGTACTAAATTATAACTTCAGGATAGTATATGACATAGTAAACAGCAATGACAGCTACAAAAAGAGCCTAAACTATAAAAAGGGAAATTATCAAGACCTAAAGAAGTATTTCTTGGAAGTTGATTGGGAAAATGAGCTTAGAGGACAAGATTTAAATGCTGTATATAAAAAATTCTGTGAATTTTATGAAATAGGAGTCCAGAAGTACATCCCACAGCACAAAGAAGCAGATAAGAAAATACAGAAGTGGTTCAATACAGAATGAAAAAAATCAAAAGAAAGAAGAGATTTGTTGTGGAACAGATACAGAAGACATAATAGTGAAAGGGCGTATAATAATTACAAACAGGCAAGAAACGATTATACAAGAATAAGGAGGGAAGCCCAAAAACAGTTTGAGGAGGATATAATAAATAAAAGTAGTGATCAACCAAAGCTGTTTTACAACTATATCAGAAGCAAACCAAAGTAAAAGATATAATATAATCAATTAGGGATGAGGGAATCACTTATACACAAGAGAAGGACATTTGTAAAGCACTAAATAAGAATTTCCAATTAGTTTTAACAGAAGAAAAAAATTTTGAGAGGGACTATGTGGAACATGCATGTCCACACATACTACCAGATATACAAATAGCAGAAAAAGTAATACAGGAGGAGTTAAGTAGATTAGACAGAGGAAAAGCAAGTGGTCCTGATGAAATTTCATGTTGGGTACTACGAGAATGTGCAAAGGAGTTAAATAAACCATTGTTTTTAATTTTTAAGAAATCCTTGAGTCAAGGTAAACTACCTGATATTTGGAAAAAAGCAAATATTGTCCCCTTATTCAAGAAAGGAAATAGACAAAATCCACTCAACTACCGACCAGTATCACTGACCAGTGTTGTAAGCAAGGTATTAGAAAAGCTTATAAGAAAAGCTTGGGTAAACCATCTAGAAGAACACTATATGATAACAGAAAGACAGTTTGGTTTCAGAAAAGGAAAATCATGTGTTACTAATCTGTTGAGCTACTATGACAGAGTAACAAACACAATACAGGAAAGGGAAAGATGGGTGGACAGTATCTATTTAAATTTCAAGAAAGCTTTTGACACAGTACCACACCAAAGACTTTTATGGAAACTATACCATCAAGGAGGAATTCGAGGCAAACTGTTTTGTTGGATGCAAGACTTTCTCATAAAAAGAGAAATGAGAACAGTACTAAGAGGAAACTACTCATCATGGAAAGAAGTGACTATTGGAGTACCACAGGGTTCAGTGCTGGCACCAATCATGTTTTTAGTGTATATAAATGATATAAACAGTAACACTGGAAATGAGAGCTATCTGAATATGTTTGCAGATGATGCAAAAATACAAAGGAGAATTACTAACACAGACTCTTGTAAAGAGCTACAAGAAGAATTAAATAAACTTCATGAATGGAGTAGTACATGGCAAATGGAATTCAGTGTGGACAAGTGTCATGTAATGAAATTTGGTAAAAGTGGAAAAAGACATGATTGGGATTATAAGTTAGGAAATAAAACCCTATACACATCAGAAAGAGAGAAAGACCTAGGTGTGATCATCAATAACAGACTAACTCCAGCTGACCACATCAGCGAGAAGGTACGGAACATGTATGCACTACTTGCAAATATGAGAATAGCATTCACATACATAAATGAAGACATGCTAAGAAGGATAATAACATCATTCATTAGACCAACCCTGGAATATGCATCAGTAGTCTGGAGTCCTCATCTCAAAAAGCACATAGACAAGATTGAAAAAGTTCAAAGGGCCGCTACAAGATGGATACCAAGCTTGAGGGACCTAAGCTACGAAGAAAGACTAAATAAACTGAATCTACAAACACTACAGGAGCGAAGGAAAAGAGGTGACATGATAATGCTATATAAGTGCATATCAGAGAAGGAGAAAATAGACATAAATGATTACTTAACACATGGAGAAGCATCAGCAAGAGGACATTGCAAAAAACTGCATATGAAGAGAGGTGATAAAGACGTAAGGAAATTCAGTTTCCCAAACAGAGCAATTGACCAATGGAATGCACTACCGAATGAAATAGTGTGTGCCAAAACAATTCACAAATTTAAGGATATGTACGATAAATATGGTTTAAGACACGGGACAGTACGAGCTTGACTCATTCCTGTAAAGATACAATTAGGTAAGAACAATTAGGTAAGGTAAGAACATGGTTTGGGATAGGCCTGCAGGTTGAGGTGACTGGTATGAAGGCCACCAATGGTCAAAAGTACCGGCAAATCACTCGATGGCCTTACTATTTATTAATAAAAATTTCAATAATGCAGACTTGGATTAGCATGTAATATCATAAATACACAGTAAACTAAGCATTCTGTAGGTCAGATATGCACACACATTGCAGATCAAGGTATTGTACCACACCAGGCTCAAAAAAAAAAAAAAAAAAGCTAATCCCGTTGAATGTAAAGCTTTAGTGAAAGACTTTATTTCTTGTATTTCCACTTTAAATAAATAATTTAATGCAAAGTTTATTCTAAGCTGGTCTAATATTTGATGTTTTAGCATGTCTGAATTAGTTACCATTGGTTAGTTTAGGTTACGTTAGGCTATGTTATGGTTAAATAAAGTTAGTTTAGACTGTTTTAGATTAGGTTCGGGTTGGATTGGTAAAGTTAGATTAGGTTTGTTTGGTTGACTGACTTGGTTTGGTTATTTTTTAGTGCTTTAGGTTGTATTATTTTGTTACGTTAAGACAGTTTGAGTTAGGTATGACGTGTGTGAATATGTAAGGTTATCCTTGTAATAATAAACGCTGATCTAGGTTCATGTTATCCTGTCTTCAGTTATTATGGATTATCTAAGGATGAACTTATTCACTTAATCCAAAAATATACTTAACTAGGGGGGCTATGTATGACTTTTGAATCCAGTGCATTTGCCATTTTTAATGTCCTGTGATTGTACAGGGTATTGTTGGTGACAAAGTACTATAATTCAGTGTAGCAGCACTAGGCTGGTGTTGGAAGCATCCACTCTACTTTAGGAAACAAATGCAAGAGCAATCAGTAATTAGCTATTGTTTGGTGGTGCAGAGGTGGCCCTAGGCTGAGAAATTTGGCACCCATATTCACTACATACGACTTACCAGATCTGTGATATATTCAATGGAAGTTTTTTGCTGCAGATCAACCCCAGTCTGTCCATCTGAGCAGACCCATCAGCTACAGGCAAGCAACTGACTCTGCAGGGTTGTCCTATGCACTGAACCGATGTTCCTTTGCGTCTGACAGTACCTCACCCTAGCAAGGTGCGTGGAATAATGTGGAAGTTTGGTTCCTGGATGACTGCCACATTTGCATCTCTCCACCCATTTAACAGGGGCACCATATCAGGTCCCACTTCACCCTGTAAATTGGTTGCTACCTGCCAGAGATGTAATGGTTTCTTGGGTTATAGGAAACTAGTGGGCTTGTCACTCAGGATTGAGCCACCGGGTATAGAAAGAGTAATAAAGGTGGCACGAGGGGTATAGAGGGATAACATGAGAGGAAACAGAAAGAAAATGAGAAGGGGGAAAGAAGTAGGCAGCACTACCACACATCAAGTGAGAGGATGATCATTGCCACCATCTTCTACCTTCAGTCAGTATTTAAATTATATTCTTTCTTTGGGGAGTACTTGACATTTAACCCCTCCATGGCCGTGGGTCCGGAATTTTACATGCACCCCATGCCAACGTGGGGGCCATTTTCTGAAGTTTCGAAAACTGATTTTTGGTTCCTTGCCATATTGAAGAGAAGGTTCAGATACACCTTACAGTGCAAATCCCAGCTTCCTAGATCCATTCTGTGGCTTTGAATGGAGTGCGAAAGTTGCAGAAATACAGTAATCCCTCTACTATCTGACATAATAGAGCCAAAGGCATGTCCGGAAAGTGGTCCCATCCGAATAGTGGGCCCCAGCCTCCTGGACTTGTACTTAAGGACCCTAACCCACCCTAACTTTGAAAGCCACCTAAATAACTCCCTACCGGACATGCATAGAACCTATTTAAACCTGTTTGGCCATGTGGAGAGGATGGAGGGTGAAAGACTGACGAAAAGAGTGTATGTAAGTGAGGTGGACGGGGGAAGAGGGAGGGGGAGGCCGAGGATGAGATGGAGGGATGGGGTGGAGAGGTATATGAGAGGGGGGGGTGTGAGTTGGGAGCAGGGCAGTGAAATGGCGGGGGACAGGGCGACTTGGAGGCGATTTGTTTGTGGCCACCCCAAACGGGATTGAGGCGTCTGGCAATAGATAGATAGAAGACCCTGTTCACACCAATAATGGACATAAAACATGAAATAAACGAAAAAGAACCAAAGAATGAAGAATTAGAAGTGACTGTACCTCAGCCAGGGTACTTACAGCACGTCTGTGGCCGCCTTCTCTAAGGCTTTGACAGTGGGGAAAATGCTCTTGAAGCACATACAGTAATCCAGTGTTGTGCTGCACTTACAATAATTCTTTGCACTGTGAGTTATAATTGTTTAACAATGCACATTCTGTTAATTGCACCACGCCAGTTTCAACCGCCAGTTTGCACTCCACAGTTAATCCTTTGCACTCTAAATTCTAGTTTCTTAACAATGCACAACACTGTAAATTCCCGTGTGGTCTAGTGGCAAGGTATTCCAGTTTATTCACTATTCACAAAAAACAAGCCTACACCTTTTCTATTCTTAATGACCTAAAGCAGCTTGTACAGCACCCTACCCGTATCCCTGACCGCCTTGGAGAGAGCTCCAACATACTTGACCTCGTCCTTACTACTAATCCTTCTGCTTACACTCTTAATCTTTTCTCTCCGTTGGGCTCCTCCGATCACTACCTTGTCACCTTAACCTGTACTATCGCTCTGGTATGGCCTGCGGACCCTCCAAAGAAACGTCGTCTGTGGCACTTTGGAGCTGCGGATTGGGAGGCCCTCAGGCAGTACTTCTTTGATTTTCCCTGGAATAATTATTGCTTCCATGGCCGGGAGCCATCTGAGTGTGCCTTGCACGTTACAGAGGTCATTCTCTTGGGCATGGAAGCATACATTCCTTTCTCATATCCTCTGACTAATGCAAGAAAGCCTTGATTTAATCACGCTAGTTCTAATGCTGTCCGCAACAAGGAGAGGACCTTTAAAAGGTACCGGAGCCAACCCACCACTGAATCAAATCTTTTATACGTTTCTGCCCGGAATCGTGCTAAGTCTGTTCTTCACTATGTTAAAAATAATTTCATCCGTACTAAATGCTCTCAACTCTCCAACTCGAATTCTTCCCGCTCCTTCTGGCACCTTGCCAAAAACCTTTCTAACAACTTTACCTCATCATCCTTCCCTCCTCTTTTCCACTCTGATGGCTCTGTAGCTATTTCTTCTACTGATAATGCAGATCTGTTCGTTCAGACTTTTTCCTCCAATTCCACCTTAGACGATTCCGGTGCTGTCCCGCCATCGCTTCCCCCCTTTGACTTCTTTGTGGCTGACATTAAAATTTCTTCAGCTGATATATTTTCTGCCATTGCTGGCCTCAATACTAATAAGGCATATGGGCCTGATGGAGTCCCTCCTGTTGTTCTCAAGAACTGTGCTTTTGTGCTTACACCCTGTCTAGGCAAGCTCTGTCACCTTTGTCTATCAACTTGTACCTTTCCCTCTTGCTGGAAGTTTGCTCTCAATCAGCCAGTCCCAAAGAAGGGTGACCATTCCCAACTCTCTAACTACCGTCCAATTGCTTTAACATCCTGTATCTCAGAAGTTTTCGAGTCAATTCTTAATAGAAAAATTTTAAAGCATCTTTCCTGTCACAGTCTTCTTTCTGATCGCCAGTATGGGTTCCATCAGGGACGCTCCACTGGCGATCTTCTCACCTACCTTTCAGACTCCTGGTCATCCTCCTTTCGGGACTTTGGCGAAAGCTTTGCCATTGCACTTGACATCTCTAAGGCTTTCGATTGAGTCTGGCATAAATCTTTAATTTCCAAACTGCCCTCTTACAGTTTCTATCCTTCTATCTGTGCCTTCATCTATAGCTTCCTTTCTGGTCATTCTACAGCTGCTGTTGTAGACGGCCATCGTTCTTCTCCTAGATCTATCAACAGTAGTGTTCCTCAGGGCTCTGTCCTATCACCGACTCTATTCCTTTTATTCATCGATGACCTTCTAAGCTGTACATCTAACCCTATCCACTCTTATGCTGATGATTCCACCCTTCACTTTTCCATTCGATTCCCACAAAGTCTATCTCAGCAGTTACTTCAACAAACAAGGGATGAAGCTATGGCACACCTAATGTCTGACTTGGCTCGTATTTCTGGCTGGGATAGAAATAATCTGGTTGTTTTTAATGCATCAAAGACTCAATTTTTACACCTATCAACCTGACAAAATCTTCCACAGGTATACCATTTAATGTTTAATAATATTCAGCTTAATCCTGCATCATCTTTGAAAATGCTTGGGGTTTCATTTATTTGGGACTTATCTTGGAAAGATCATATTACATCTCTTGTAAAATCTGCTTCCAAGAGATTAGGTGTGCTAAGCTGACTCCGTTCCTTCTTTACCCCTGCACAATTGTTGACTCTATACAGGGGTTTTATCCACCCCTGTGTGGAGTACAACTCTCATGTGTGGGGAGGCTCCCCACATACAGCTCTTCTCAATAGGGTGGAGTCAAAGGCTTTTCATCTCATTAACTCTCTTCCTCTTACTGACTCCCTTCAACCTCTGTCTCTTCATCGCACTGTTGCATCTTTATCTCTTTTCTATCGCTACTTCAGTGGTCACTGCTCCTCTGAACTGTCTGCATGCATTCCTCCACCCCTACGACAGGCGCGTAGCACCCGTCTAGCAGCAAACTCTCATCCCTTTTCTGTCCAACTCTCTAATGCAAGAGCTAAGCGTTACTCCCAGTCCTTCCTGTAGGCAACAGGTCAACTCTGGAACTGTCTCCCTCTGTCTGTATTTCCTGCTTCCTATGATCTCCAGTCTTTCAAACACAGTGTGTCCAGGCATCTCGAAATGATCGGATCTTGAATTTGGCTCTCTCTGGTACTTTGTTTTTCTCTTGGATGGAACAACAGTTGCGGGCTCGTGGCCTTTGGTTCCTTCTTTCTCATAAAAAAAATAAGTGTGGCATCCATTGTGATGAGAATCTACTTGCGATCGAAGTTAGGCAGTAACTGTTGGTGAGGGGGAAGTAGGGTTGCCAGATCACAGTTCGGTCACATTACTAAACTCCTCAATTTTCATTACCAAATTTAACTTTTCCTTACCAAATTCATAAAGCTAGCATTTATTCTTCACTAATTATATATGCAAGTGGAAATACTGTACATGTAATCACTCTCCGTTTAATTAACATGTTGATTATTTTCACACTATGTATGCTAGCAGATTAATCAAAGAGAGCAAACAATCCACCATCTCCAGCCTGTGTATCCTCATACATGTGAAAAATCCGTTTGGTAATGCATTATTCTGATTCATTATCAAATTAATTTTTCATTGCCAAATTGGCCCACATTTGGTAATGAAAATTACCAAATGGCAACCCTGACAGGGGAGAGGGAAGGAAGGAGGAGGTGAAGGGGCCGTGGTGTAAACAGATGTTCGGCGTCGCGCGGCAATTTCATATTACGGGTGGGGAAAAATTAGGATTTGGGGGGGATTTTTATCTTTTTGTGGCCATTTTTGGGTTCCAAAGGTCCAGGCCCACAATGTCCGTTAAGTGGGGTGTCTGGAAAGTGGGTGTCCAGCTAGTACAGGGATTACTGCATCGGCAACCGATATCCGCCGCCCAGAGGTGCTGCCACAGTGCAGTTTTGCAGGTGTTATTATTATTTTTTTTTTTTTACCTCCCAAAACAATGTGAATCGTGCTGAAATGTTGCGCATATATATGATGATATCAAATTACTTCAGTATATAATATGCTACGAATGGATGGAAAAAAAATTATTATGAATATTTTTTCACCTTTTTGATATAAAATATGTTTATGGTAGTTTTGAGTTATTTTTTAACTTATTGTTGTGCCCATGCTTGGAAAATGGAGTGAAAGGGTTAAATTTTCAGTCCTAAATGAGAAAATTGCCTGTCCTGACGCTAGGCTCTCCACAGGAGATGAAAGTGGAGGGTCAGATCCGATTAGCAATACGAAAGTTGAGTCGCAACTTCCAGCCCCCACAGCATGTACATGGCTAAAAATAGAATTGTAATGCAGTTTCAAAAGTACGAATAAGTCTAATTATTATGAATACAGAGACAAAGCAGAAACAAATACGTTTACATACGGAGGAAAACGTATTTATTCCGTAACAACACGTTCACCTTTCTTTATCATTTTACCTTGTTATTTTCACAACATATGTTGCTGTCACATAAAAAGGGTGGTTGTGTGTGTTTTGCAAGGGAGGAAAAAGATTATATTTTCTGTCTGGGTCGAGATAATGGGTGTAACTATGTGTTTTTAGGCATGGCCACGAGTGAAAAACTCGTACATCCACTTGTCACAGCAGCAGGTGGTGAACTGAGATAATATGTGAGAGGGTGAAGTTAAGGTCAGTCTCATGTTCCAGATGTTTGTTCACTTCCCAAATGTTTTCACAGTTTTCTAAAAGTTGTACTGCATCGAATGATCCAAACCATTACAACAAACTTGAGCAAACAGGTAAAGATACCAAGACAAAAATGTATTTTTCACTTATTATCATGTCTTTTTTTTGTTTGTGCCAGTATTAATTCATAATTGTAAACAGGTGGCTTTGTGTGTTTTTTTTTGTTTGTGCCAGTATTAATTCATAATTGTAAACAGGTGGCTTTGTGTGTTTTGCAAGAGAGGACTAAGATGATATTTTCTGCCTGGGTCGAGATAATGGATGTAGTTGTGCTTGTTTAGGCATGGCCAGAGCAAAAAAATCGAAAATCCACTCATCACAGCAGCAAGCTCTGAACTGCTTGATGGGGTGTATGGAAGTGTAGTGTAGGTCAGTCTGAAGATGTTCAGAACGTTCGTTCACTTGCCAAAAATTTTTGCAGTTTTTTACAGGCCATGCTCAAATGACGCCTGCGGATATTTATCAGCTAAACATCATTCGATGCCGGCGGCTACGGAGGGGTTAATTTTTACTGGTTTCTGAATTTTCTGGTTTCTGTCCAATGACTTTTAATACTGTTACATGGTTATTGATGTAATATTAAGTACTTGTCCACCAGATAGTTTACTGTTGTGTGGGTAATTAAGTGATTCGTGATTCAGGTATGTGGTGAGAGAGCAACTGGACATGCACATGGAAGCTTGCAGTCAGTTCATCAGAGGAACTGATGTGGACTCTGCAGATCCCAGTTAAAAGGTAATGATTGTGTGAAGACTCAGATCTTCATGGTGATGTTTCTGGCTGTGCATTTATAAGTGTTGTACAGTAAGCCATTGTTTTGCTTGGCCAATGTATTCTCAAGTTTTACGCCGGTGAAGGTTTATATCCAAGGGGTGGTTGGGGTTGATTGCTCATATAATGCCACTCAGGGATGAGTGAGGCTGGTCACTCTCATCTTAAATGTCGGGACCAACTGCCTAGCCCCGGGCTCCTACTCTCCTCATGGAGCAATGTAGGATTGGATGATGATGATCATATACTGTACATTGTGCAATAGAATCTGCACAAAAAGAACCTTAAGAATCCTTTTATGGTATTGGGGAAAGTAAATCAGAAATCTCCCAAAGGTCCCTCTTTTGGCTCTATAAAAAGCTTTTTTTTTATCAGCAATACAGGAATGATATACAATACACTATGGCATACTATAACACTGTGCCACAATTGATGTTATCCATGTCTCTGATGCACAGTGATGAGGTGGCAGGAAATTCTAAATACATTCCAAAAGTAATACAGTATAAGCAGTTATTTGATCATTACTCGTGGAAGGAGCATCACATTTTAAGGGTTAAAGATGTATTGATCATGAATGTCACAGTGAAGTGATATTGTCAGATAAATTGTCTTTTTTGTTTATAACAGTTCATGTTGTACACAGAGTTTTGCAAACCAGCTCTTAATCATACCGACAGACACAGCATTATTTCTTTTGATGTTTTTGTATGCATTTCTGTACGTCTTTTATTGCTGTGCAAATTGAATAACCATAAAAATGAATCTGAATATACTTTTTTTTTTTGTTACAATCATAAATGAGCTCCATGCAAAATTAGGGTTCACTGGACAGTGTTATTAACTTCATTGAGATGCTGGTCTAATGGCAGCTTTTGTTCCAGGTTCACAGCTGAAGTCAGAGCAGTAAAGCAGTGATAAACAATGTCATCAGGGTGTTGCCCTAATAACAGATGATAAGTATAAAACAGTACTGTGGCCACATCTTTTGTTGTGTCAACATATTCAACAAGAGGTACTTTGGTCAACAAATTAAGGGTTATACTCCATATAATGTCCTCTGGAAGAATATCCCCCTCTACTTTATATGAGCTGATCTTGGATAATTTACTTGTTGCATTATCTTTTGCAGTATCTGTTGCTCCCATTAGACAACAGGTAACTGCAATTGAAATAAGGAAGATGGTAGTAATTTCAGTGTGATATGACGGCATGACCCAGCAGTGATGGACTGTATATTTAAAGTTACAGTTCATAAGCATTCACATGTGTTATAAATCATGTGTATATTAAAGGAATAATAGTCTGTGTTGAAATTTTATCATTTTTATGTAATTGCAATTCCAGTAATAGTGATGAATTTTTGACAGTTATTGTTCAGTTATAATGGGAGCATCCTTTAACAGGAGCATCTTACAACTGAGCATTGGTACAATAGTTAAGATATTGGTGGTAGACAGCAAGATTAACACTAAGGTAAAGTTGCTGAAGTATGCTTGAAATTGAGGGAGGTGGAAGGAATGATATAATGGAGGTGGTAAAGGAAGAACCAAATGTAAAGACAGAATGTGAGGTAAGTGATAAAATAATAAAGGTGGTAAAGGAAGAACCAAATGTAATAATAGAGTGTGAGGTGAGTGATAAAATAGTGGAGGTGGTAAAGGAAGAACATGATGTAAAGATAGAGTGTGCGGTGAGTGATAAAATAATGGAGCCAGTAGAGAAAGAACCAGATTTAAAGTTAAAGTGTGAGGTGGGTGAAGACATGTTCCTCAGTGAGAATGAGATTAATCAGGACACAGTGTCCCTCTCACCCGAAGTTAGCCAGTTCAAATGTTTTGAGTGTGGTAAAACATTTCCTATTGAGAACAAGCTTATCCAACATGCAGTAGTTCATTCAGGAGTGAAGAATTTCGAGTGTGATGTGTGTGGTACACTGTTTCGTTGGAAAAGTGCTCTGACCAGACACCTATTAACTCATTCTGGAGTGAAGAATTTCAAATGCAATATTTGTGGTAAACTGTTTGGTCACAAAAGTACTCTCACCACACACCTACTAGTTCATTCTAGCATGAAGAATTTCAAATGTGATGTGTGTGGACACCTGTTTGGTCGGAAAAGTAATCTCACCGAACACCTTTTAATTCATTCAGGAGTGAAGAATTTCAAGTGTGATGAATGTGGTAAACTGTTTGGCCGGAAACAGCAACTGGCTCGACACTTATCAGTTCATTCAGGAGTGAAAAAGTTCAAGTGTGATGAATGTGGAAAACTGTTTGGCCAGAAAAGTACTCTCACCCAGCACCTATTAATTCATTCAGGAATGAAGCATTTCAAATGTGATGTGTGTGGTAAACTGTTTGGTCGGAAAAGTGAACTAACAAAACATCTATTAATTCATTCAGGAGTGAAAGATTTCAAGTGTGATGAATGTGGTAAACTGTTTGGCAGAGAAAGTGCACTCACCCAACACCTATTAATTCATTCAGGAGTGAAGCATTTCAAATGTAATGTGTGCGGTAAACTGTTTGGTCGGGAGAGGGATCTCACCAAGCACTTATTATTTCATTCAGGAGTGAAAAATTTCAAGTGTGATGAATGTGGTAAACTGTTTCACCAGAAACAGCATCTGGCTGATCATCTGTTAATTCATTCAGGAGTGAAGAATTTCAAGTGTGACGAATGTGGTAAACTATTTGGTCAGAAAAATTATCTCACCAAACACCTATTAATTCATTCAGAAGTAAGCGTAAAGAATTTCAAGTGTGATAAATGTGGTAAATTATTTGGTCAGAAAAATTATCTCACCAAACACCTATTAATTCATTCAGGAGTGAAGAATTTCAAGTGTGATGAATGTGGTAAACTGTTTGGGCAGAAAAGATATCTCACCAAACACCTACTAATTCATTCAGGAGTGAAGAATTTCAAGTGTGATGATTGTGGTAAACTGTTTACTAGGAAGTATCAACTCAGTCAACATTGTTTAAATCATAAACATTAATCCCACTGGTCATGGTACATCACCTGATGATCGAGGGGTTGAAGCTCCTCTGGTTCACAGGATTTTATACAATACTTGCTACGTCGTGGTATGAAGAGCACACCCATAAATATAGTGTCAGGTGGCCTGTCACATCTTATTAAAGTCAGTAGAGTGTGTACTGGACAGCAGCAGTCACGTGCATACCTCTTTAGAAGGAAATTACAATATTCATTCATTGCCAGACGCCATGTATCCCAAACGGGGTGGCCAACGGCTTAGAGTTAATTGTTTTACAGGGAGGGGCACTAATCCTCCACCAACCCCACTTGACACGTAGGGATGCCAACAGCATCTGGTGTTCCCAGGCGGTCACCCATCCAAGTACTAACCAGACCCAACGTTGCTTAACTTCGCTGATCGGACGGGAAGCAGTGTACTCAACGTGGTATGGCCGTTAATTACAATATCACTTCATTTAATTCATTACCTGCCTACCTCTGATGCACCACTATCACCCCCACGAAGCCACCACCACTGCAGCTGTCCCCCCTCCCCCACCAATTCATTGTCACGAGTGGAGACCTATCATATGGAAACATGGCGCCAACCTAGGGCCATTTTCACAGTCGTCCCTAACCTTTTGGGCCCGAACGTGTGTCGGGCCCAAACCAAAAGCACCTTTGGATTTCACAGTCACTCCGAATGGCTTTCGGGAGCTTACTAACGTGGGGATGTCTGCCCGTGTTGATGCGGTAGGGTTGGTAGCTCTGGGTGGCAAAAACACTTTCCATATGTAGAGAATATTTAGAAATTGGAATGTAATGAATGTGATGAATAACATGGCTGGAACATCCACTTCACACAGTTCTTACTAATATATTCAGGAGTGAAGATATTCGCAAGAATGCAGCAAAAGTAACAAACAGGAAACGTCATCGGATTGAAGAGCTAATTAACGGCAACCTCACAACACTCCTTCTTGAAATCGGAATTAAGCTGAATGATGATGAATGTTAAGTACTGTAAAAAAAAAGGCTTAAGTAAAAATAACCATGAAGTAACATGTATAATGTCTAATGAGTGATGGTGTGGTTTATTAACGGATATACTATTAATACATGAACATTTTCTTTTCTAAACGGGGTGTTAGCAATATCAACTTTTACATCGGGCAACAGATATTAGAATTTTCATGAAAATATGCATTAGACAACCATTCTCGTACTTCTTTCGGGTCCGTTTGTTGTGGAGCCTCCACCCGTCTGCGAAAGGCTAGTATTCAGATACATAGTAGAAAGTCTCATAAAAATACACAAACTTTTTTTTTTTTTCAGTACCGGGTGTGTTTTTTACCCCAGAAATATTACATTGGGTATATAATATTGAAATAATATGAAAATATGTTACATGTAATTATTCTTTTAATTTTTTAATTTCGGGACCGTCTGTTGGGGAGGCTGCAGGTCCCCCAAGAATGTTCCAGTAATTTGTTCGGGCCGTCCCAATGCTGTCCCCAACAGAGGCCTCGGGAGGCTGGTTGGGGGTGACTGTGAAAACAAAAACGTGTGTTTGGAGGCGAGTAGGCTATTGGGGACTGCATTGGGGACGACTGTGAAAACAGCCCCTAGCTCCCCTCCTCTCATGTAATGCCTTGCCACCCTCTGTACCCTTCTTTTCTACAATACCTTTTCTGGGAAAAAGTGATGTGTTTGTTTGTGTGTAAATAGTGTACTCCTGTGTTGTTTGTAAATAGGTTGCAGCAGTGATGTTAAAAAATATTGTGATTAAGTGACATGCATGTAGAAGGTGATGTGAAGAAATGCAATAGTGACGTAGTAAGCGACATGCAAAGAAAAAGAACAATGGTGACGTACTTAATAAAAGTGTGTCTATCTATCTATTGCCAGATGCCTCAATCCCATCAGGAGTGGCCACAAACAAATCACCTTCATGTCGTCCTGTCCAATGCCATTTCACTGCCTTGCTCCCAGCACACACACCCCTCTCTCACGTACCTCTCCATTCCATCCTTCCTTCTCATCTGCAGACTCCCCCTCCCTATCCCCTCCTCCACCTCACTTGCATACACCTTCCTCGTTAGTCTCTTGCTCACCATCCTCTCCACTACCTTGGTGTATTTCTCCTGACGTTTTCTATCGCATCCACACCACAACACTCCTTTACCTCCTCATTTGTCAGTCTCTCTCACCACGTAACTCCACATGCTTCTCTCAGATAGCTTGTTTCCACTACTCTCACTCTTGACTTGGGTCCTTCCAACAAACTTCAAGCTTCACTTTCATACATTAGAGTTGGTATGACAATACTGTCATGCAGTGATTTCCCCCCCCCCCCTCAATGTTCACGTCCCTGTTCCTTGTCACTGCTTTCAAATAACCAGCAACCTTTCTTCCCTGTTGTACCCTTTCAAGCACTTCACCCTTTAAACTTCCAATCTTACTCATCACATGACTCAGGTACCAGTACGGTACTTAAATGCACTCACATGTACCATTTCCTCCTCATCCAGCCTCATTGTACATTTAGTGACTTAATTTCTCTCAAAGACCATAACTTTACTCCTCTCTACCTTTGGATTCTGTTTATTACACACTTTCCCAAACTCATTCACAAAGCCTTGCAATTTTCCCTTCATCTTCACCTAACAATACAGTATCATCTGCAAACAACAGTACAGGGAGTTTCCAAACACTGCTCTCTGTCATTAGGGTCACTCCAACATCCACTGCCCAACCTTGTATCTCTTTTATAATGTCATCAGTGGTGGGCAAGGTAATGAAAAACATTAGTTTTGTTAACTGTTAATCTGTTAATCAGATAATTAGCTTTGTTAAAGTTAGTCAGTTAATTTTGCCAAAAATTAACGGAAGTTAACCGTTCATCCGTTAATCCGCTAGTTTTACATGTGAAACTCGATTTTCCTTAATAAAAGACACTCCTGCTGCTAGAAAAGTTTTATTAATACCCCAAAATATTTAGAAAATACAGTTAGAATTCCACTTCTTCAACTACTTCTTCTTCGAGTCAGTACATGCATGGTATACATGGAATTTTCGGATGGTAAGTGATATGACAATAGCAGAAAAATTCATTATGGGAATTTACTTGATTTTTCACCATTTTTGAGCGCTATTTTATTTTCTCCAACGACATGGTCGAAGTATGCCATTATGAAACCTGTGCAAAGTTGTGAACCATCTGTTATATCATATAACTGATGGTTCACAACTCCAGATCTAAGTTCATATAACTTATATGAACTTAGACATGACACACACACAATATTCGTATCAGTTTCTGAATCACGGCATCACTCGCCACTAACTTTGACAGTATCAATTTGATTATTTTATGTTGATTTGAAGCATTTCTAAACAAAAGTGACATGTTTCAGGACATAATTAACGGATCAATGGAAATGTTAATGAAAGTTACCGCTAATCCATTAAGTTCAAAACAAATTGACGGATTAACGATTAACGTGTTAATGCCCTCCACTGAATGTCATCCATATACAGATTGTACAACCATGGGGACATGACACAGTCCTGTTTCTATCCAATATTCAAATAGAAAAATTAACTCTGTTCACTATCCCCACACATTGCAGCCTTAGCACCCTCATACATACTCTTCACGGCATTCAGCAATTTCCCATTTACTCTGTATATTCTTAATACTTTCCACGGGAGAAGAAGGAGTTTGTATTGCTGTGTGCAAGAGATGGAAGGAGAATATAAGAGAGTATGGATCCGTCGGCTCAGGGATTGTGTGGGTAAGATTGAAAGTTGGACTACAAATGTGGGCGATTGTGTTTGTGTATGCACCCGTGCAAGTAGAGTGAAAGAAGAGTTCTGGACAAATGTGGGAGTGTGCATGGAAAAGTTTGAAAGGAATGAGAGATGTTTTTGATTGGAGATATGAATGGAAAAATAGGGAATGTGATAGTGGATGGAGTAATTGGAGAGTGGGGTGTGCCTGCAGAAGTGGATGAGAATGGCAATGCTCTAGTGGACATTTGTGCAGGGAAGGCATTGGTGATAGCCAATACCCTTTTCAGATGCAAAATGATACACAGGTACACTTGGCATGTGATGAGTAATTAACTGAATGAATGGAATGCAGTGACTGGTTATGTGTGTGTGATTGACAGAATGAGAAGGTGGGTAATGGATGCAAGAGCATACAGAGGTTGGGAAGGTGGACTTTCTGAACACTACCAAAGTCACGGTTCAAATGAAATGGAGGAGTAGGAGAAGGGAAGGACAGCAGGAAGGAGTCCATACAAGGAGGGTAGAAAGGTTGCAAGTGGATGGAAAAAAGGCAAAATATAAGAGAGAAGTGGAGAAGCGATTGGGTAAATATGATTTGGAACAGATGGGTGACATGGAAGGTGTATGCATGATATTCACAGAAAAAATCTTTGCAGCATGTGAGGTGGTGTATAGGGTGAAGAGAAGACAAAAGGGGGTGCAAGGAACAGCATGGTGGAATGAAGATGTGAGACAGGCTGTGGCACAAAAGAAGAAAGGATATTTTAAGTGGATGAGAAACATGGGCATGGACAAGTTGAGAGAGGGAAGAGAGAGTTATATGTCCTGAGGATGAGAGAGGTGAAAAGATTAGTAAAAGAGAGTAAGAGGTGAGTGGAAGAGGAATTTGGGAAGAATTTGTAAAATGGAGGGAATGTAAAAAATAAAATGTTCTGGAAAGAGGTAAAGAGAGTTAGACAGGGTGATAAAGATGTAAGTTGAGGATTGAAAGATAAAAATGGTGGAGCGCTTGTGGACAAGAAAGAAAAAGTGAGCAGATGGAGAGAACACTTAAGGAATTGTTGAACATAGAGGATGAAAGTAATGCAAGTATAAGTGGCTGGGGAATGGCTAGGAGAAGGAGGGAGGTGAGATGAGAGGAAGAAATCAGTTGGATGGAAGTAGTGGAAGTAATGAAGAAAGTCGAAATGGGGAAAGTCCCAGGAATTGATGGAATGTGTGGTGAAATGCTGAAGCATGGGGGAGAGACAGTGGCAGAATGGATATGGAAGATGTGCAGACTGGCTGGAAGGAAGGCATAATTATTCCCCTGTATAAAGGAAACAGGGGAAAAGAAGTGTGTGGTAATCATTGGGGCATTTGTCTTTTTGGTATAACAGGAAAAGTATATGGTAGGATACTTGACAGAGTGGGGGAAATTGCAGAGGAATTAGTTGGAGAAGAACAGGGAGGTTTTAGAAAGAGATGAGGTTGTGTAGATCAGATATTCATTCTTAGGTCTTTAGTGGAAAAGTTTCTAGAAAAGGCAAAGAAGTATGCGGCCTTCATGGATTTGGAAGACGCATATGACAGGGTGGATAGACAGGGAATGTGGAAAGTAATAATACATGGAGTAAATGGGATGTTGTTAAATGCCGTGAAAAGATATATTGCGGGGGCTACAGCTGCAAAGCAAGTGGATAGTGAGCTGAGTGAATTTTTCTATTTGTTGGATTGAAACAGGGGTGTGTGTCATGTCCCCATGGTTGTTCAGTCTGTATATGGATGGGGTTATAAAAGAGATACATGGTAGGGCTGTGCATGTACAACTGACCCTAACCTGAGAGAGGACAGAGTTTTGAAACTCCCTGTACTGTTGTTTGCAGATGATTCTGTATTGTTAACCTGCCCCGTTCCAACCGATTTTCCACCACTGACTCCCTCCAATCCTGACCAATTTTGGAAAAAAAAAAAAAATTTTGGCTGAAACCTCCGTTTTTGGTGAGAAACATCAAAAATTCATAGAGAAATTGCTCACCTGAGGTTTAAAATACTCGATACAGGTATCAGTACCCTTTACCTTACTGGGTGTTCAATCAGGCTGGCTCCAAAGAAAACGCGTTCTATGGGAGGGTAACTATTCTACACCACTCATAAACGGTATTTATTTTTTAATTTGGTACGAATTTATATGTAGTACAAGAGTATATTGGTTTTCAAATAGTAATATAGGCAGTGTAAGCATTGTTTCACTCACCAAACACATCAACATACCTGACCTTTTTTGGCAACATTACCTGATCATTATTTCTAACTGTTTCTTCCTTTAATGCTACGTAAACTTTGTCCCCCACATTGTCATCGATTGGGGAATCACTCTGGCCCTGAATTTCGTACTGTGGCACGACATGTCTTTACTGGCCAGGTCACTGGTAACAGGTGAATTGCCGAGACAATGGCGTGCGGGGGGGGGGGGATGTCATGCAGGGTAAGGCATTGTCCCTCCCTGGCATCTTGTAGAGGAAGGTGTCCCGTGTGTACGTACCAAAACTCATGCGCGAAAATTGAAAATTGTGCAAATTAGGGACCTTGCAATTGAAGCACAGTTTTATACGTTAACGAGACTGACAGTGACAAAATGTGTGGACGTATATATACGTCAATGGGATGTGGCGGGTTAAATGAAGACGAAGGGGAACTGCAAGGCTTCGTGAATGAGTTTTGGAGTGTGTAAGAAATAGAAACTAAAAATGAATGTTGGGAAGAGTAAAGATATGGTCTTCGAGAGAAATGATGCCTCTAAATATACAGTGAGGATGGATGAGGAGGAAATGGAAAATGTGAGTGCATTTAAGTACTTGGGTAGTGTGATAAATATGTATGGAAGTTTAGAGGAAGTGCTTGAAAGGAAGGTTGCTGGTTATATGAAAGCAGTGATAAGGAACAGGGAAGTGAGCATGGAAATGATAAAGTCACTGCATGGTAGTATTGTAATACCAACCCTGATGTATGAAAGTGAACCTTGGACCTTGTTGGAAGCACACAAGTCAAGAGTGAGAGCAGTGGAAATGAGTTATTTGGGAGCAGCATGTGGAATTACGTGGAGAGACAGACTGACAAATGAGGAAGGAAGGAGCACTGTGGTGTGGATGTGGATGTGATAGAAAGCGTTAGAAGAAATATACTGAAGTGGTTTGGCCATGTGGAGAGGATAGAGAGCAAGAGACTAATGAGGAGAGTGTATGCTAGTGAGGTGGAGGGGCAGAGGGAGGGGGAGGTCAAGGATGAGATGGAGGGATGGAGTGGAGAGGAATATGAGAGGGGGATGTGAGCTGGCAGCAGGGCAGTGAAATGATGTTCGACAGAATGCCATGGAGGTGATGTATTTGTGAGCACCCCTTACAGGATTGTGGCATCTGGCAAAAGATAGACTCCATATTCCTTGTGCAGCCACCCTGTCATAAACTTTCTCCAAATCCATGAAGACCACATACAGCTTCTTTCCCTTCTACAGAAACTTCTTCCCTTCCTAAAAAGTGACATAATAAAATAATGTGTGCAGCAGTGACACCTGTATATTTTACACCTGATGTGTGTATGCAGAATTTTTAAATATTTATTTATAGAAAAATAAGGTTTATGTTGGTATGTGAATTCTTCAGTAATTAGCCTGGATATAAAATAAGTGCCTGTTTATGTAATATTTTGATTAAGAAAAAATGAGATTTTAATAGAAAAGTATGTGTTTAGCACAGAGTTATAATAATGAAATAAGGTGAGAAATATACAGTATGTGTATATATCATGACAGCGACATATATACAGTACTCGTATTTAACAACTATGATGTGTTTGTATATAGTAGGGTGAAGTTTATTTTTTGACATTTTAAAATACTACTTTCTTTTGTTTGAATATATATATATATATATATATATATATATATATATATATATATATATATATATATACACCGTGTATATATATATGAATACAGGCATACCCCAGTTTAACGACATAATTGCTTAGGTAAAACCCCATTGTTAGGCAGGGTATTGTATATCTGGGTACTCTTAACATGTAATGTGGAGTGTTTACCAGCCTTGGGTTTCCCCCCAAACCAAGCCCAAAACCCACTCAAATGAACCCAAAAACAAGTTTAAAACTAATCTAAATGGCCCAACAGCTGTCAAGGAAGCTAACCTAAGCCTAACACCTGTAAATAACACACTAAAACCAACAAATAAAACCTGAATATCATCAAATATATGTCTAGAAGAAATCAGTAAACTGTACCCCAAAATGAAAATGTTTACCCCACCTATGGGTAAAACACGTTAATCTAAGTCTAAAAACCGTTTATAGATCAACCTAAACACACAGTTTTAGTCTATAATATCATCAAAATCGGTTTTTAAAAAAAAATCGAAACCCACTGTTAAAATGGGGTTTGGCCATGGTTAGGTGGGGTATGGTGGTATTTCTATTCCCATCGTTAAACCGGGGTATCACATCTAGGGGTATCGTATATCAAGGTGTTACTGTGTGTGTGTGTGTGTGTGTGTGTGTGTGTGTGTGTATATATATATATATATATATATATATACTGTATATAGGTGGGGCACTCACCATCCACTCACTCAATGTAGTGCTACTCTCGGGTGTCTGCCCTGTCCTCTCCTGCATCCTTCTTTCCTTCCATCTTCTGTCTTTCCTTCATTCTTTCCTCGTCTTTCTGCCTGCGGGTGACTTTACACTCCCTCTTCTGTCTTGCATTCCTTCATTCTTTCCTCTTCCTTCTGCCCGTAGGTGACTACACTGAGTGACAAGCCAAATGGTTTCCTGTACACCAGGAAACCATTTACTATGCTGGGTGGTAACCATATAACCAAATTTTGGCGCCTGGTGGTTTAGTGGGTAATTATTGTGCTCCAATCGGATTGAGCCGGTGAAGGTTTATATCCAAGGGGTGGTTGGGGTTTATTGCTCACGTAATGCCACTCAGGGATGAGTGAGGCTGGTCACTCTCATCTTAAATGTCAGGACCAACTGCCTAGCCCGGGCTCCTACGCTCCTCATGGGACGACGTAGGATTGGATAATGGATGGATGGATATATATATATATATACATACATACATACACACACATACACACACCCAGGTCCCAATTAACGCGCCTGTATGGTGGATGTGCAAGCGTGTGCTATTTATTCCCGCACTAATTGATACACATAACTTATGAGGAAAAATTCATTTGGTGGACTAGTGACACCAACTTTAGGGGTTAAACTTTTAAATATTGAAAATTACCCTAAGACTAAAATACAGTATAGTATATGTACATACATGCACACATGTACACATACTTTCGATGAGCTGGTCTAAACCAGTTTGCCGCCTCTCTCTCTCACTCTCTCTCTCATAAGTAATACAAATTAATATGCACCCAAATTTCACTAAAATCATACGAGAGTGGCTGAAAGTGTTCTTTGATAATATACTGTGAATTACTGTGATAAAATACAAGTGATTTAGTGATATTTTTGCTATAATCAGAAAAGCCATATGCTAAGCGCATTAGCTAGCAAACATTATTGCAGATGCAAACTGTGAAGCTATGCTATGAAATGACTCCTAACATTATATATATCAATAAGTTTTATAAAAGTGGTAATATAAGTCATTCATGATGTTTTATAAAGTTTGTAATGATTTTCCCATCACTACTGTTTTGCTAAAGTATAGCATAAACACTAGAATATTGTACGGTAATAAAACCATATGAGACTGGCTACTTGTGGTTTTTTTAATCATCATCATCATCATCATCATCCGGACCTCCTTTCCCACCCAAGGGCAGGGTGAGGAGTAGCAATGTCCAGACAGCACAAACTTGCCCAATTCAAATAGACCACACTTCCATTCACTCATCATTCAAGCCCCCGGAATCCTGGCTGTACAGGATACACCAAAAACATTCACCACATTCTGCAGCTTCACACAAACGTATCCGATTGAGTCATTCCGGACGCTGCCGTGCTCACATGGAGTGCCAAAATCCCTGATCATACACTTCTCCTCACAACATTCATCCAGCCAGCTCGATCCTTTGTCAGTTCCCTAGCCTCACCGACTCCCAAACCTCTCTTCCTCAAACCCTCATCCACCATATCTCTCCACCTTCTCCTTGGCCTACCTCGCCTCCTCCCTCCTTCAAATTCGCTCAGGTATACCTTTTTCACCACTCTATTGTTATCCATTCTTTCCATGACCATACCATCTCAGGACACTGTCTTCGATTCTGGTGTCCAACGCCTTCCTCACTCCACACCTTTCACAAATCATTATTTCGTATCCTATCCACCCTCTGTACTCTACATACATTCCTCAGCAGTCCCATCTCTGCTGCTCTTACTCTTGACTTTTCATTTTCATGCCACACCATAGTCTCACACCCATATGTTAAAGTTGGCACTAACACTCCTTCACGTAAGCCTCGTGCAGCTGCAACACTCAAGCCTCTGTTTCTTATCAAGGCCTTCATTGCACCAGCTACTTTTCTTCCTTGTGTCACTCTACAGTACTTTCAACTTCTTTTGCACATTTTCTCTCTTTTCTATCACTGTACCCATGTATTTGAACTTGTAATGAAGTAGAAACTTGTTTTTAGTGTGGGAAGTCTGGTGGTGATTCTTGGTAATGGGAGCAGAAGTAATAAATGCTGGTACAGATGATTAATATTGGTTAAGATAAAACGTTAGTGGAAGTGATAAATGTTGGTAGGAGTTATTAATATTGGTACAAATAAAACGTTAGTAGAGGTGATAAATGCTGGTTGAAGAATTTACTGCTGATACAGATAAAACATTAGTAGAAGCGATGAACGCTGGTAAAAGTAATTAATGTTGGTAGAAGTGATAAATGTTTGCAGATGGTAAAAATTACAGTAAGAAGGAAAAAATGATGGTAGATGAGTGTGGTATTGGTGATGAGGACATTCCTTAGAGATAAGTGCTGTGGTGATGGTGGTGGTGAGTATAGTGTGGTGGTGGTGGGGGTGTGGTGTGGTGGTAATGATGGGTGTGGTGTGGTGGTGACGATGGTGTTGGTGGATGTGGCGTGGCGTGGTGGCCATGGTGGTGGGTGTAGTGTTGCGTGATGGTGATGGAGTTGGGTGTGGAAGCGGTGATGGGGTAGAAGTGGTACAGCATAGACATCCACACGGACACTAGACCCACATTTATGCATCAAGTAAAATCATTTACAACCTCCTATTCTTTATCCATGCCATATGACATACTCGTACGTGCAAACGACACCCACACTAAATACATCACACACCACACCCACACATCCATATACCACACCAACAGATTAAATACCATACGTACATACATAAATTATTCTCACCCATACCTACACGCTCACACTCAATATAAAGATAATCCACACATCACCACATCCACATCCATATGACATTCACCCACCCCCAATATACCATACCCAACCAGCCTCACACACACACACACACACACACACGTAAAATAACACCATCAATACATACACCAAATACCATCACACCCAGACAGCACCAACCAAGCGGCGGAGAGAAAGGGGGAAAAACATCACACTCAAAACCGAAAAGTAGCCATGTTTATTTTTCGGTAGTCCACACTGCGCCCCGCTTTGCTTTCTCTCTCTCTCTCTCTCTCTCTCTCTCTCTCTCTCTCTCTCTCTCTCTCTCTCTCTCATTTTTTAATCTTCTTTCTTCCCGCTTCCTATCTGACCAACTCTTCTTGGTGATAAGAAAAGAAAAAGAAGAGGGGGAAAGGAAAAGAATTAAGTAGAAAGACAGAGAGAAGAGTGAAAAACATCAAAGAGAGAGATAGAGAGAGAAAAAAAAAACACAAGGAGTGAAAGGGGGAAGAAAGGGGCTCACAGAAGCGGTAAATCGTGAACGGAGAAAGAGAAAGAGGGTAAGTGAAGATGGGAGAACAGAGAAGCGAATAAAATGTGGAATTAATTACCACAGTAATACCAATACAAGGAGTGAAAGGGAGAGGGAAGGGAGAGAGAGACAGAGAAAAGATATATGAAGGGATAGAGAAGGAAAAAAAATTGTAAAAAGGATAGAGGGGAAGAAACGCGCGCGCGCGAGAGAGAGAGAATATTGCTATGGATACAGTGTCTTAAGCACACTGGTAAAAAGGAAAAGAACTATAAGCTCCTGCATACAATGTCTTTCTACATCTGTCCATCTATCTAGCTATTTATCTATCTGTGTCTGTCTACTGACCCCTATACTATTTCAGCCACAACGATCACGCTAACTACCGTTCCTACAACAATTATACCATGTCTATTACCACTATTCACTGACTCGCCACTACCACACCTACCACAACTACCATCATTCTCATATCCACAACTGCCATCACTCATATCTACCACTGCCACAACTGCCATCACTTATATCTACCACTACCACAACTACCATCACTCATATCTACCATTACCACAACTACCATCACTCATCTACCACTACCACAACTACCATCACTCATATCTACAACTGCCACAACTACCATCACTTATATCTACCACTGCCACAACTACCATAACTTTTTTTTTTGTGCGAGAAAGAAGGAACCAAAGGCCATGAGCCCGCAATAACAATTCCCTCCAAGAGAAAAACAAAATACAAGAGAGAGCCAAATTCAAGATCCATTCATTTCCAGATGCCTGGATACACTGTGTTTAAAAGACTGGAGATCATAGGCAGTAGGAAATACAGACAGGTGGAGACAGTTTCAGAGTTGATCTGTTGCATAAATGAAGGACTGGGAGAAACGGTTAACTCTTGCATTAGAGAGTTGGACAGAAAAGGGATGAGAGTTTGCTGCTAGACGGGTGCTACACGCCCGTCGTAGAGGAGGAGGAATGCATGCAGACAGTTCAGAGGAGCAGTGACCATTAAAGTAGCGATAGAAAAGAGATAAAGATGCAACAGTGCAGCGAAGAGACAGAGGTTGAAGGGAGTCAGTAAGAGGAGGAGAGTTAATGAGACGAAAAGCCTTTGACCCCACCCTATTGAGGAGAGCTGTATGTGGGGAACCTCCCCACACATGAGAGTTGTACTCCACACAGGGGTGGATAAAACCCCTGTATAAAGTCAACAATTGTGCAGGGGTAAAGAAAGAACGGAGTCGGCTTAGTACACCCAATCGCTTGGAAGCAGATTTTACAAGAGATGTAATATGATCTTTCCACGATAAGTCCAGAGTAAGTGAAACCCCAGGCATGTTCAAGGATGATGTGGGATTAAGCAGAATATTATTAAACATTAGTGGGTATACCTGTGGAAGATTTTGACGGGTTGATAGGTGTAAGAACCGAGTCTTAGATGCGTTAAAAACAACAAGATTATTTTTACCCCAGTCAGAGATACGAGCCAAGTCTGATATTAGGTGTGCCATAGCCTCATCCCTTGTTTGTTGAAGTAACTGCTGAGATGGGCGTTGCGGGAACCGAATGGAAAGGTGAAGGGTGGAGTCATCGGCGTATGAGTGGATAGGGTTAGATGTACAGCTTGGAAGGTCATTAATGAATAAGAGGAAGAGAGTTGGTCATAGGACAGAGCCCTGAGGAACACCACTGTTGACAGATCTAGGAGAAGAACGATGGCCGCCTACAACACCGGCTACAGAACGACCAGAAAGGAAGCTAGCGATGAAGGCACAGATAGAAGGATAGAAACCGTAAGAGGGCAGTTTGGAAATTAAAGATTTATGCCAGACTCGATCGAAAGCCTTTGAGATGTCAAGTGCAATGGCAAAGTTTTCGCCAAAGTCCCGAAATGAGGATGACCAGGAGTCTGAAAGGTAGGTGAGAAGATCGCCAGTGGAGCGTCCCTGACGGAACCCGTACTGACGATCAGAAAGAAGGTTGTGATAGGAAAGATGCCTTAAAATTTTTCTATTGAGAATTGACTCAAAAACTTTTGAAATATAGGACGTTAAAGCAACTGGACGATAGTTGGAAGGTTGGGAGTGGTCACCCTTCTTTGGGACTGGCTGAATAAGAGCAAACTTCCAGCAAGAAGGTAAGGTACAAGTTGAAAGACAGAGGCGAAAGAGTTTGCTTAGGCAGGGTGTAAGCACAGAAGCACAGTTCTTGAGAACAACTTATATCTACCACTACCACAACTACCATCACTCATATCTACCACAACTACTATCACTCATATCTACCACTATCACAACTACCATCACTCATATCTACCACTACCACAACTACCATCACTTATATCTATCACTACCATCACTCATATCTACCACTACCACAACTACCATCACTCATTCCTACCACTACCACAACTACCATCTCATATCTACCACTACCACAACTACCATCACTCATATCTACCACTGCCACAACTACCATCACTCATATCTACCACTACCACAACTACCATCACTCTCATATCTACCACTGCCACAACTACCATTACTTGTATATCTACCACTGCCACAACTACCAACAATTTCATATGTACCACTACCACAACTACCATTACTCTCACACCTGCGATAACTACCAAACCACTAGCACCAGCAAGGCACTACCAAACATCTTTCTACCACTCATCCTACTGTTACTACTACTACTGCTACTACTACAATTACCACCACTATCACAGCTCCACTACCAACATCACAACCAATCACTACCACACACCACTTTATCTCCTACCACAATTACCGCCACTGCCTTGTCCTTACTACCAACATTACAGTCTATCACTACCACAACTACCACAACCAATATATTTTTCCCCTACCATAACTACCACCATTCCCTGAACTTTACCACCAATATCAGTCAACCACTACCACAACTATCACAGTCTGCTAAACCACAATCACAACAACCATTATCACCACCACTACCACCACCCAAATCCCCAAGCAACCACAACTACCATCTTCTTCATATCCATAACTATAAAATCTTAACCACCATCATTACAACCACCATCACCACCACTATTAACCCTCTCATAAATACAATCCCTACCACAGCTGTTACAAATACATCACATATATGGACAAGAATGGAAGTTAAATGCTCTCTCTCTCTCTCTCTCTCTCTCTCAACATAATTGAATGGGTGGGCGTGGTGAGGGGGAGGCACCCACTTCCTTCTTCCTCCACTCCTACAGGGATTACGGAGACAGGTCGGCAGGAGTGGAGAGGCAGGAATGCAAGGGAGAGGAGGCAGAGGAGGAGAAGCAGGTAGGCAGAAGAGGGGAAGCAGGCAGGCAGAGGAGGGGAAGCAGGCAGGCAGAGGAGGGGAAGCAGGCAGGCAGAGGAGGGGAAGTAGGCAGGCAGAGGAGGGGAAGCAGGCAGGCAGAGAAGGGGAAGCAGGCAGGCAGAGGAGGGGAAGCAGGCAGGCAGAGAAGGGGAAGTAGGCAGACAGAGGAGGGGAAGCAGGCAGGCAGAGGAGGGGAAGCAGGCAGGTAGAGGAGGGGAGACAGGAAGGCAGAGGAGGGGAGGCAGGAAGGCAGAGGTGGGGAGGCAGGAAGGCAGAGGAGGGGAAGCAGGGAGGCAGAGGAGGGGAGGCAGGGAGGCGAGATAGGGAAGCACGGGGGGAAAGGCAAGGAGACAGAGGGAGGGGAAACAGGCAGGCAGAGGAGGGGAGGCAAGAAGGAGATGGGAAATCAGGGAGGATGGGAGAGAGGCAGGGAGGAGACAGGGTTGTGGGAAGGCAGGGGCGGAGACATGGTAATAGGGAGGCAGAGAGGAGACAGGGTTGTGGGAAGGCGGGAGAAGAGACAGGGTAGCAGGAAGGCAGGGGAGGACACAGGGTAGAGGAGAGCAGAAAGGAAAAGTAGCGGGGAAGCAGGGGGTGAAAAGGGAAGCAGCGAGAGGCACAGGGAAGTCGGGGGGCACAGGGAAGTAGACAGGGTAGTTATGGGGTAGCAGGGAGACAGGGTGTAGGGAGGCAGGGGTAGAAAGGGAGAAAAAAAAGTGCAGGGAGGTGGGCAGGCTGGATTTAAGAAATATAGCTCATAAAGGTAGGGAGGCAGGGGTAGGTGAGGCAGGGATATTGAGGAAGGGAAGACAGGGAGGCAGAGGTACAGAGGAGATGGCTACATAGGAAACCAAAGTTGGAAGACGGGTAAGGAGGAATACTGGATAGAATGCATGTCGGAAGGAAGGTAGGAAAGAAGGAAGGAAAAGAGGCACGCAGGGAGGAAGGGAGGCAGAAAAGGAGGCACGCAGGAAGGAAAGCAGGTAGGGAGAGTGGCAGGAAAGGAGGCAGGCAGAAAGGGAGGTAGGTAGGGAGGAAGACGGGAAAAGAGGCACGTCGGGAGACAAGAAAGGAGGCATGTAGGAAGGGAGGGAAGCAGAAAGGATGAGAGGTAACGATACAGTACGTGAAGTAGGTGGGCCGGGGTGAGGCAGACAAACAGGCAGGGGTGACACAGGGAGGCAGGGATGGGGCAGGCAGGGATGGGGCAAGCAGGTATGAGTGCGGCAGGCAAGCGAGCAAAGAGCATTAAATCAAATGGGCTGCTCCAGAAATATCCTCTCAATCGCCTTTTTATCCCACTGATTTTTTACAGGAAAATTTTCATTGCTAAGAGTGGTAAATAAAATTGAATCATGCTTTTTTCTCTGAGGTTTTTCTTTACCTGAGCATTTTACCTCACCATTTCAAATCAATATGGATCAATGCAATGACCTGTTTTCTTGTCTGCTTGCCGTTTCTCTACCCAACATACTTTTATTAAGTTCTAATAGCAGGCTGTGGTACTTGAGGTGCTCTCTCTCTCTCTCTCTCTCTCTCTCTCTCTCTCTCTCTCTCTCACACACACACACACACCTACAAAATTATATAGTACTCTCAACACCATCACCTCGAGTGGTCTTCGCTAAGCTGAATTAATCGTTTGGCAGCAACAGCAATATAAAAATATAACTATCACACTAACGGGATTTACCTCTTCAACATAAAGAATCTGCTTAGCTTAGTACAGTAATTCGTCTGACGAGCTCCCATCTTATGAAGACAGGCTGGGGGAAAGAAAGGGACAGAAAGGCACCAAGTATAAAAAAAAATAATAATAATAATAAAATAAAAGTAGAAATAACGTCAGCCAATTCAATGAGTTACACTCATAGATTCACCAGTCAAGGTCACCGACTCACGATTCCACCTTACAAACATAGACGGCAGCAATAATATACATCCTCGCACGGAAGAGGTCAAACTGATTCTCACCTTGGCCATGTTACTGAGGGAGTAGTGACAATTTCTCCTTTAACAGGTCCACCTGTTTGGAGTAGTTTATTATTGCTGTTATATGACGATTTAGTTTGTTAATTTATTTTATTTATTTATTTAATTATTAGAGAGAGAGGGGGGGGGAATGAAGACAGACAATATGAGGATGATGGATAAGAGATACTATTTAAAACGTAAAATTCTTAGTAATGTCGACAGGAAAAGTCCCAACCTTATCCTCTTATCTACGGAAAAAAAAAAAAAAAGGTACCAGTATACATAATGTGCACCACGAGCGAAGTAAAAATCCCTGCAACCAACAGAATAAACGACTACACAACTAAACAAAAATCAGATAAGCCAAAAATTCACAATATTGTCGCATGTAAAATTTTATATACCCGGGAAACCAACACTCAACCCCTACTAGTCCAGGCGAAAAATGTGTTTAAATAATCTGTATACACATGATGAACTAACAGCGACAGTAAAGGAACAGTGGTAGAATTTATACCCACATACACTATTTCATTTTGTATATAATTGTTACCGATGCACTGTACACACCAAAGACTAAACCTATCTATCCATCTGTCATCCCGTCTATCAATCCATCTATCAGACTTAAAGACGAGCCAAGGATTTACATAACCCAGGGGAGTCAGAGTTAAAACTGATACATTAGTACTGTTTTAGTTCATCCATCTGTTACTGATTCTTTCCAGTTCTCCTCTCTCTCTCTCTCTCTCTCTCTCTCTCTCTCTCTCTCTCTCTCTCTCTCTCTCTCATCGCCATGTGTTATTATTACAGTTCCATCTTTTCATCATAGCATTTTTGTCTCATTCTACTTTTCTCGTCACCCTCTTTCCCTCCCATTCTCACTCCCTCTTCTTCATTCTTTGGTTTCTTTCCATATACCATCAGTCTTTTCCCATACACTCTTTTATTCTTTTACACCTCTCCCTTTTATCCACTCATTCCTCAATTATTCCTCTCATATCCTCATTTTCTTAATTCCAAGTCGGTCTAACACAGTCCACCTTATAACTGTATTTACGTTGATTGCGTTATACATATGCAAAATTTAACTGTGTTTTGCAGGGGTCCTTAAATCTGATGCTTTTATTTTTAGTTATGTGAATTTCCATCCAAACTAAATAAAGTGTTTGTATTCACTTAATGTTTTATTATTATTATTATTATTATTATTATTATTATTATTATCATTATCATTATTATACTTTTTTCGCCAATTACTTGTGTTAATACAGAGGCATGAAATAATATTGAACATTTTGCGGCAGTGGATTCTTTTAGTAGTATCCTGCAAATTATGTACTGTACATTCAGGGTTTAATGTACGGGTGATCTTCCACTGCATGTGCTGTACATTTAGGGCATATCTGTCGCTTTCCGCGCTGCTACATCTTACCAAAAAGCATAATTTATGGGCAAAACACACAACAAGCCTCTCTTTGCTTAAAAATATTAGACACCAGATGAAATTGAGGAACAAAAGGAGGAGAAATATTCAGTGAAGTTTTGTCACCGACTACTCATTTTCTCCCCCTCCCCCCCCAGAGATAAGAGTTGCGATGACCCCTGACTTTCCGAGTTATCAGAATGCTCCCTCCCTCCTCCTTTTTTTTTCCACCTGTGTTAGTCACCAGTTATATCCTTATATAGTTATACGAAAGGCGGCGGCGATTTAGATTATTGTCTGTCGGATACAGGAGGGTCACTACGGCTGACATTCAATTATGCCAAGTCGCACTCGTCCCCAAGACCACCAAACACAGCCGGCTAATCTATTGTCCCTGTCCCTACTTCAACTGTACATACCAACAGGCTGGGGTAAGTAACACCTTGCTAAATGGTTTCACGGTACGCCTGGGAATCAAATCAGCGCAACAGGATGAAAGAGCAAAATAAACTGAATGGAAGCTGTATCAGGAATGTGGATAGTAGAATTAATAGACTGGAAAAGATAACAAGATAATGTGGAACGAACAGGAACATGTGACAATATAATGTGAAATGTGAATAAAGGAATAAAACTGCATAAATGGTAAAAAATAATGGAATAAGTAACAAAATGTGACTATATATTGGAAGGAGGGGATGCATAAACGGAACACAGAAGAATGAGCAGAATGGAATAAAAGGTAAAAACATTATAGGTACCAAGATGTGATAACAAAAGTGGAATGAGTAAGCATGGTATGCTACAGTAAGAAAAAAAAAAGTGGATTCACATTCTCACAGCTGGGACAACTCTAGTATTGTATTTCAGAGAATACTAGACGATTTTATTCAACTGAAAGTGAGCCATAAGAGCCAAAATGTTATAACCGTTACCAATGACCTTCTCACGGTCAGTGCAACTATACAACATTGTATTTTACGCTAATGCCCGATTGTTATATTCATCTGATAGTGAGAACAGGAACTTGTGGGTACCAAGACTGTCTCACAAAATCCTATTTATTAGAACAGCACAACCATTCTACCCCAGCTAACGTTAGAAGTAATTCATTCAGCTGGCATGGACTTGCATGAGCCTGAGTGTTAATACTATCGTCATTAACCTTGCCATGGTCAAAACAACTCTATAGTGTTCTAATCTAGATAAAGTCAGACGATAATATCAGCTGAAGATGAGTATATGATACTGACAGCGTTCGTACTGTTACCAGTAATCCTATCGTAGTAGGGATAACTCTAGAGTTCTCCACCACTGGCAGAGAATATTATGCAGATGAAAGACACCCACGCCAACCTGACACTCGTTGTAAGATGAATCAGTGACTATACTGGCTGGCTGGTAGCTAGGTGAGATGTCAGGCAGTAAGTGATAGTTAAATAGATAGATGAATTGATACATAGATAGATACAGATACACAGACATAGATACATGCATACAGACAGAGACATATACCGAGACAGACACACAGATAGGTAGATGGATAAATTGATAAAAGGACATACCAGCCGGCAAGATCGACAGAAAGACAAATAGGTATGTACAGGAGAGACAGGTAACAGGTAAACACAACTACTGGGAGATTAATACATAGGTAAGTAGGTAGGTGTAAATACTGAAATATTAACATGAGAGAGAGAGAGAGAGAGAGAGAGAGAGAGAGAGAGTGTGTGTGTGTGTGTGTGTGTGTGTGTGTGTGTGTGTGTGTGTGTGTGTGTGTGTGTGTGTGTGTGTGTGTGTGTGTGTGTGTGTGTGTGTGTGTGTGTGTGTGTGTGTGTGTGTGTGTGTGTGTGTGTGTGTGTGTGTGTGTGTGTGTGTGTGTGTGTGTGTGTGTGTGTGTGTGTGTGTGTGTGTGTGTGCGCGCGCGCGCGCGCGAATATGTAAATTGAGAATATAAAATGAAAAATCCTTCTTTTCTGCACCAACTGATAAATACAAATAGTAATTCTCTCTCTCTCTCTCTCTCTCTCTCTCCCCCCCCCCCCGAACCCTTGATTGAAACTGTCGACTCTATGATGAAAGAAACGTTGCTTCAATACAGGTCGATGTCACTTTTTGAAATGAGTTTTATTGGATGGTTCAGAGGTTAGTGGGAGAGGAAGTGGGGAGAGAGTGGGAGGGGAGGTGGGGAGGAAGTGAGAGGGGGATGGAAAGGGAGTGAGAGGGAATGCTAGGGTGTGGAGGGAATGAGTGGAAAGGGGAGGTGCAAGGGAAGATGGATGGCGGATGATAATGGGGAGAGCAGTAAGTGATGGGGAGGTGAGAGAGAGAGAGAGAGAGAGAGAGAGAGAGAGAGAGAGAGAGAGAGAGAGAGAGAGAGAGAGAGAGAGAGAGAGAGAGAGAGACGGCATGGATATAATTCCTTCACTCCGAGGAAGTATTACTATCATCTACTATTTCTGCTTCCTTCAGCCAACTGTGATAACCTTCGGGCAGAATTGTGGCAATGAAGGGGTTAGACACAATCTCCATTACACGTCTATGACAGGTCTCACATACGAGTAGAATCATCAGATGGATGCATTACCAACAATACTTATATATCCTTGGTTTGAATGCGTTTAAGAGATGAAAAATAATAAAAAAAAGGAAAATGTGGAATTTCATTAACAACTATTAACAAATTGAGGCAGCTATACCCACTCTTGGCTGGTGTAAAAAAAAATAATAATAATAATTGTTCCCATCATGAGCACTGCTGGTGACACTTTTAAACATGTCAAGCATCTAGACTCGCTTTCTGTTTTAACAAATCATCCTAAGATTGCTAGAATGGAAGAGTAAGGCTGTCCTGAACATGAAAGGGTTAACAAGATACAATTTTCTCTGAGCTAAAAAAAAAAAAAAAAAGAAGCCAAACACGACAGATCTGGTGACTGCAACTCTTTTCCTGTTTTGCGTTGTATATATTGTTAAGTCTCAGTGCAAACAAGTCGTGAGCAAAGACAGTCACATTTCACCCTCAGGTGTGCAAAGACCAAGCAAATTCTAATCGTAAATCGCGATGCTTTCTGGGCGCTTTCCTTGCCATGTACTGAAATTTCGCTCACGGCATCGGCACCTTCATACATCGTGGACCTCCTATACCCCTTCATCAGCTTATGTTTTTCTTGCCGTACAGTAATCTTGCTATCTCCACACGATTTTGTTCAGCTTAGGACACATCTTTTGAACTCGCAGGAGTGAAACATCCTTTTAAATAACCCGTACACTGCAAGAGTTTTCCCTCAAGTTGAACAAGTTAGTGTAGTATCCGCACGGATAAGGATATCCTCCTCTGGCAAGTGGGGATAAACCTGAGTAGAACACAAACTTTACCTGCCACTAAAGACATAATTATAAAGGTGGCGTGTCCTGAATTCCTTCTTGCTCTTGGAGAAAACATTGGTTTATACTTTTCCCACGCCTGAATGAATCTTAATGGACCAGAACGAATCTTAACGGACCAGAATGAATCATAATGGACCTGAATGAATCTTAACGGACCTAAATGAATCTTAATGGACCTGAATGAATCTTAATGAACCTAAATGAATCTTAATGGACCTGAATGAATCTTAATGGACCAGAATGAATCTTAACGGACCAGAATGAACCATAATGGACCTGAATGAATCTTAACGGACCTGAATGAATCTTAACGGACCTGAATGAATCTTAATGGACGTGAATGAATCTTAATGAACCTAAATTAATCTTAATGGACCTGGATGAATCTTAATGGACCAGAATGAATCTTAACGGACCAGAATGAATCATAATGGACCTGAATGAATCTTAACGGACCTGAATGAATCTTAATGGACCTGAATGAATCTTAATGAACCTAAATGAATCTTAATGGACCTGAATGAATCTTAATGAACCTACATGAATCTTAATGGACCTGAATGAAACTCATCGGACCTGAATGAATCTTAACGGACCAGAATGAATCTTAATGGACCAAAATGAATCTTAATGGACCAAAATGAATCTTAATGGACCTGAATGAATCTTAATGGACCAGAATGAATCTTAATGAACCTAAATGAATCTTATGGACCTGAATAAAACTCATCGGACCTGAATGAATCTCAGTGAACCTGAATGAATCTTAACGGACCTGAATGGATCTTAATAGACTTGAATTTATTGGAAAGGACCCGAAAAAAAATTAATGGACCTGGAAGGACCAGGATGATTACCGTAGTACTTGACCATCATTGGCCTAAAGGAATCTTCACGAAACTGAATGTCAGTGAACCATCGTGGACCTGAATGAAGCTTAATCAACCTAAATAGACCTGAGGTGGCCTGAATGAACGTCGGTGAATCTAAATGGACCTGAAGTGCCCTGAACGGATCTCAGTGAACCAACAGTAAATAGACCTGAAGTGCCCTGAATGGACCTCAGTGAACCTACAGTAAATGGACCTGAAGTGCCCTGAATGGACCTCAGTGAACCTACATAGACCTGAAGTGCCCTGAGTGGACCTCAGTGAACCTACATAGACCTGAAGTGCCCTGAGTGGACCTCAGTGAACCTACATAGACCTGAAGTGCCCTGAGTGGACCTCAGTGAACCTACATAGACCTGAAGTGCCCTGAATGGACCTCAGTGAACCTACAGCAAATGGACCTGAAGTGCCCTGAATGGACCTCAGTGAACCTACATAGACCTGAAGTGCCCTGAGTGGACCTCAGTGAACCTACATAGACCTGAAGTGCCCTGAATGGACCTCAGTGAACCTACAGTAAATGGACCTGAAGTGCCCTGAATGGACCTCAGTGAACCTACGTAAACCTGAAGTGCCCTGAATGGACCTCAGTGAACCTACAGTAAATGGACCTGAAGTGCCCTCAATGGACCTCAGTGAACCTACATAGACCTGAAGTGCCCTGAGTGGACCTCAGTGAACCTACGTAGACCTGAAGTGGCCTGAATGGACCTCAGTAAACCTAAATGGACCTGAAGTGGCCTAAATGGACCAACAGTAACTCGCTGTACCTGAAGCGACATGAACGGGCCTGACCTGACTTAACTGTAACTACTTGAAGTATCCTTTTCGGAACAGAATTTTCACTTACCATTTATTCTGTGTCCACCACCACCGCAACAACCCACCTGAAACACGAAATAAAAATAGTATGGTTATCATATATCATTTTTATCACCATCATCAACACCATTATCACCGTCACTATCACCATCAGAATCACTGTCCCCACCATCACCACCACCACTATCATCATCCACCACCACCACCATCACCGTCACTGTCACTATCACCATCATCACCATCATTACCACCACCACCACCATCATCCATCCACCACCATCATCACCATCACCGTCACCGTCACTGTCACTATCACCATCATCACCATCATTACCACCACCACCACCACCATTATCAAGATCTTATTTCCAGCTATAACAGGAATGTAAGAGCGATCCAGATAAAACGAGTGGAAAGAACAGTAGGGGCAACGATCAGCAGAGTGTCAAATGAAACGGTTTATACAACTATTCTGTCGTCATATATATCTACGAAATTCTCGGCTCCACCTCGCTGGCATAAATAACGATGCCTGAAAGACCGAGGACATTATGCCGACTGGCAAGATAAAAATGATGCAGCTCTTTTCATATGCATCCATATGCAACTGACTCATCAAAAGATTAATGCAATATTTCCTTCATGCGCCAAGTATATATATTCACCATTGGTTGCTTAAAGGTGATTAAAACTGTAAAAAAAAAAAAGGACGTTATCGAAACAGAGAAGTTAAAAGAGACTTGTTCGACCCCTTCACATGGGGCAGGTTTACGTAAAGTGAATATATATATATATATATATATATATATATATATATATATATATATATATATATATATATATATATATATAGATATAGAGAGAGAGAGAGAGATAGATAGAGAGAGAGAGAGAGAGACAGATAGATAGATAGATAGGTAGACAGAGAGATAGATAAAGCCGTACTGAATATGTTCTTTTGTTACAGTACATTACTGTTCTCCCTTGGCACCAATTATATTATTCACAGAGCCCGTGTTAAGTTTTCCATTCACATCACCATCACAAAACAATCTGTAACTCCTTGGTATGTCTTCTATCTCCTTATGTGACTGGACTCAAAACCTGTTCGTCTCTCTCACGACTGTTATTATAAGCTACATATGCGATAACCTGAGCAAGTTTTATCACCTCATACTTAAACCTGACTTTCATAAACCGTGACTTAACATTTATAATCCAACATACCGGTAGCTGTCATTCATCCTTCGGTGTCACTGTATCCCAACCAACGCCAGACGACTGGACTGAACTAAGAACGTGTCATAAGACCCCGGGAGGGTTAATCCGCCCCTAAGTTCCCATCACGACTCTACACATGTCAGATCTTCCCATTCAACCCTTCATTTCCTATTCTGTTTGTCTCCTACATTAATATCACATCCTACAACCATGACCCGAAATCTCGGTACCTTCCTGATTGTGATGTGAATTTATTTATCATACATGCAGCAGCCATACCGATGTTCGTCATCATATCCCTTCATGTACTCGTGTGCTTCAGAAGAAAGGCTGTTTTAGTGATGCAGTGTGACCCCCACCGTAGTAGTGCCTTGTTATAACACAGACTCTCTCTCTCACTCTCTCTCTCTCTGATACCTTCACCATACTTATACTTCATTCATCAACACCTCTTACATTCCACGCAGCTACAGAGGCCTACCTTGTTTTTATGTAATATTATAGGATAAAATATGCACTAAACTCTCTCTTTTATCTTAATCGATAAGCAAGGAAGACAAGAAGTACTCTTCCTCACATAACCCCAGGGATAAGTTCTGCGCCAGGTGAGTGGATGGTGGGCAACACCTCCCATCATCTATAAATAACACACCAATATCAGGAGCGAAAAAATGGAACACCCCCCCACATTCACATGCACTCATACAAACAGACAAACAAACAAAGGCAGAACAAAGCCCCTTAGACAGGCACAATCAGAGACAGAACGCGTAAATAAAGCGACATCGACATCATGTTAGTGGATGGTTAGCATTCTTACCTGCCATCCACATATAACACACCCAAATAAGACGCAGACGCGCGCGCGCACGCACGCACGCACGCACGCACGCACGCACACACACACACACACACACACACACACACACACACACACACACACACACACACACACACACACACACAAAGGAAAAACAAACCCCAAGAGGTGGATAACATAAAAGAGAGCGCCTAAATAAAGCGTCATCTTTATACGGAAGTTGGGAGGTAAGGCCAAAAACTAGTGAAGGCGCCCCAGATGTGCCCCGGGATGGCCAAACTTTGAAAATGGCAAAGTTCCTCGAAGTCTTGTGTATCTGTATGGTAGGCTGGGGAGCTGAGGCTCTATTTATTTTTTTTTTACTTTTATTCACCGCGAAAGACCTGCACAACAGTTGATAAAAGTGTCTGGTGGTAACAACGATATACAATGGAAGGCGTCATCGTCCAGAAACGCTTAACCCTTCAACCCGAGGACGCAGGTTGTTTTTATTGTGGGCATCTACAGACGATTTTAATCAGTTTACAAGACTCTTCGGAGAGATGAGGCTAGAAACAGACTCCACTGTTCCCTTCAGTCTGGGAATGTCCTTTGTGTTTTATTCTGGCTTTCAAAAGCGAAGCGATTTTAGTCAGAGATCTTTCTGAATCAGGATAATGTCGTCTGGTTGTAGCAAGAGCAGGAAGCAAACAAATAAATAAATAAATAAGAGGAGAAAGACAAAAAGAAAACGGTCATCTTACTGCAACGCTTAAAGCTCGTTCGTAACTCCTTCACTATGCGGTACAAGTTTACCCAAGCAGTCACTGGGCTGAACACTACCTATAGTAACCCTTTCACTGCTCTGATCGCACTCACGTATGTCATTCAGGCTAACACCCGACGATTTGCTCAGCTGAAACGATTCCTAGCAATACCATTACGCCAGTCCTGAATGAGATAAACCTAATGTTTTCAATATGGACGGTGAGTATTAGCGTTTAAGTGGTGGCATGTGAAGTCGTGCTATGTCATCTGCTGTGCGTGGCTTCAACTGCTGAGGTCATTAGAGGTGGTACAGTATGTTTAGGACTACTGGACTTCAGGGAACGGACTATGCTCAGAACTGGATACCCGTAAACTTTTCTAGTCATATTTACATGATAAACCTTAAGGAAGTTTGGGAGCAGTTAGCTGGCTGCCAGTTTACCCCTTCTTTTTATTTTGTTATGGTCAGCCCTCAACCCATTGGACAGTGGACGGAATGGCTCCGTCCCACAGGCGTTGATGAAGCCCATTTTACTTCTTCATTACTGGATCATATACTTTTTTTTTCTTCTCACTACCGACAGACGATCTTATTCAGCATAAGGAGCATCTCTAGTGCTAGTGCTGTTGGATTACGTGATGACTATACTTATGATACCAGTACTCCTCGAATGTGAAAAGTATCTCTTGTGATTAACAAAATTATTTGTAGATGGACAGGCCATCATACCAACTGGGCCGTTCTAACTAATAAAAAAACAGCAGCAGTAGCAGCAGCAAACAGCAGGCAGCAGAAAAAACACTACTTTTATGCTAGAAATATGGTAGCAATATAATAATAATAATAATAATAATAATAATAATAATAATAAAATAATTACAGCGATGACGATCTAAAAAACCTTACAGTATATTTTTCAGTTACAAAATTCCACTCTCAAATCAAAATACCGCATCTCATCCGATCCTCCCTCTCCCTAATTCCTTTTTTTCCTCTCTCTCCCTCCTCCCTCACTCCCCTTCACAATTTTTCGCCTAGAATCTTTCCCTCTCTTCCCTCCAGCCTCTCACATACACAGTCTTCTTTTCTCTCATTTCCTTTCGCTAATTTTCTCTTCCATACCTGTCACAAATAATCCTCTCATTATTCTTCTCTTCCTCTGTCTCCTGTTTCACTCTCTCTCTCTCTCTCTCTCTCTCTCTCTCTCTCTCTCTCTCTCTCTCAAAAATCTTTTGCTCATTTTCATGCCCTTACGAAGTGACAGCAGGTATTGTGTTTTGCACACCATGTGTGTGTGTGTGTGTGTGTGTGTGTGTGTGTGTACAAAATAGCTAGTTTTGTTTGATATTAATCAAATCTGTGGAATAACTGAGAGGCATCCAGTGGGTTAACGGTTACCCTATTATTTTTCTAGTGCAACTGGTTAAAGGTCAGTGTCACAGGGCTGGGTCAAATTTTGTGCCAGCAGCTTTAACTTACATAGCTTTTGTCCGATTTACAAAAAAAAAAAAAAAAGAAAAAAAAAAAGAAAGAAAAAGAAAAGAAAAGAAGAAGAAGAAGAAGAAGAAGGGGTTGATAGTAAGGCAAGAGCTAAGGGATGCGATTTTGAGAGCATTCAATCGAAGACCAAGGTCACGGGACGACGTCAAAATTCGTCCCGTATGTCCGTAAGAATATAAATAAAAAGCTTTGACATGAGTTACATCAAACTTGATGGAAGGGTTGAGGATCAGCCTATGGTTCTTGAGAAGTTGTCAAAGGTCACGGTCACAGTATAGGGTCAAATGAAGCCGTTTTCATCCGATATAGACCAAGCTTTGGGGAACGGTTCAGGATAACGCAATGATACAGGAATTTAATTATGAAAAGACAGTCACAGGTCAAGGTTGGACCAAAGTTGTTGGTAGAATTAAGAGTCAGGCATGACTAAAGTATTTCGATGTTGACAGCAATCTGTGGAAGGTCAAGGCCACAGGACAAAGTACAGCGTTTCGCCTTTGGAGCAACTGATGTTCGCGGGGCCTGCTATCTCAGTTGTTTCCCTCTTTTTCTTTTCACCCCTTGTCTCCTCTCATTTATATCCATGCTACTCGTCCCCACGCACCCATTATGTCTTATTTCCCCTCTCCTACATTTTTTCTTCTATCTTTCCATAACTCCCCCTCCCCTACACTTTCCCCCTCTCATATATCCACATTTTTTTCATCCTCTCCCGCAAAACTTACTTCCCCTCAGGACATCCATCTTCTTTCTTTCACCGTTACCTCATTTCTCACTGCCCCTCACCTATCTATCTATTGCCTAAAACATACCTACCTTACCTTACATCACTCCAGGATCTCACTCCGTTTCCTCCTATTCCTTTTCCCTTTCACTATGCCTCCACCCCATCCCCACTACTTTTCTTCCTAGTCCCCTTTGCTGTCCCCCTTATCACCACCTACCCATCTATCTACTTAATATATATATATACTTCCACTACCTTATCCCATTCCAGTCTGTCACTACTTTTCCTGCAACTCCTCTTCCCTCAGTAACCCTACACCTACCCATCTCTGTACCAGCTAGGCCTAAATCATCACCATTACCAACACCTACCCATCTCTGTACCTAATAAATCACCACGGCCTACACCTACCCATCTCTGTACCTAATAAATCACCATCAGCTACACTTACCCATCTCTGTACCTAATAAATCACCGCCATTACCTACACTTACCCATCTCTGTACTTAATAAATCACCACCATTACCAACACCTATCCATCTCTGTACCCAATAAATCACCATTACCAACACCTACCCATCTCTGTACCTAATAAATCACCACCATTACCAACACCTACCCATCTCTGTACCTAATAAATCACCACCATTACCAACACCTACCCATCTCTGTACCTAATAAATCACCACCATTACCTACACCTACCCATCTCTGTACCTAATAAATCACCATTACCTTATCGCATTCAAAAATCTCTACTTTCCTCCAACTCCTCCTCCCTCTCAATAATCCTCCACCTACCCATCTACATGGCTGGGGCTGAATTTATAAACTCTCTTCAGCTACAACTCTGTATAAGATAGTTTGTACATAAATTTACCTTCACTCATGCAGCTACTAAATACATCCAAATTACAGTGAATATCAAGTGACATAATACAACAAAAATAAACTGCAGTAACAGTTGTTATGAACACTTGATTATCCTGTGAAGCGGTTAAGATCTTTCATAAACACATTTTTGCAATCCATCTATCTATAGATAGATAGATAAATAGATAAACAGAGAGATAATGATATAGAAATATACCTTACATTATATAACTCCTTCCTAAGCTATCTCTCTCACCACCCTTCCTTCTACTCTTCCTTCACACTAACCCTCCACTACCTATCTAACTACCTAAGCTATACCTACCTCGCAGCAACCCACCCTAGGCTCCCTCACTACTCTTCATCCAACTGTACTCTACCTACCCATCTTATAAGTTTCCCATAATTCTCTCATGTCATACCACACCTCACTTGTCCCCTCACTCCTTCATTCTAATTCTATTCCCTCTAACCCATACTCTCTCTCTCTCTCTCTCTCTCTCTCTCTCACGATGTGTGTGTGTGTGTGTGTGTGTGTGTGTGTGTGTGTTTTTCCTTCCCGTGGCCAATTCACAACTTTCCAATAACTTTCCACACCACTACTCACCCCCTCCCTACACTGACCTCCCCTCATCTCCCCATTCCCACCTCCTCAACTCTGCCCCACTCTGTCCCACCCCTTAGCCTGGTAACTGAACAAGCCAAATACACACCTTCAGACCGAGTGACTGGATTAAGGACTTGGCCCCTCACACTACTTACTTGTATACACACATTTATGAAGGATTTATCCATATTTTTGAAGAGGACTTTAACACACACACACACACACACACACACACACACACACATACACTTCTAAGCGATTAACGTCACGTAGCATAAACAGTGGGATTATTTGACCCACTCTTCAATGTTAGTCTTCTTATACAGGCAGAAATTTGATGATTTTCTAAACACTGAAACATATGATGGAAGAAAAGCGAGAGGTATTTTGTGAACACTAGTCAATATTCATGTATTTTTAATACCTATTATATGATAAGTATTCCATAAGCAATTATTGTTATATTACAACTTGCAATAGCTGAAACAGGAGTAATCTATGTGCAACTGTAAAAATTCATCTACTTGTTAACAGTTATAGTTAAAATATGAGAGGTATTCTGTGAGCACTAGTAGTTTTGTAATAATTACGATAGTTGATACAGAAGAGTATGTTCTGTAAGCACCTATGTATATTCCTCTGTTCGTATGGTAACAGAAATATGATATATATATATATATATATATATATATATATATATATATATATATATATATATATATATATATATATGATAACGACAGATTTATGTGGGGTATTATATCAACACTTGTGAATATTCTTCTAATTGTACAGTTACACTATGAGGGTTATTCTATGAGTACTGGTAATTGTCCTGCTAATTATGATGGCTGAGAATATGAGAAGTGGTCTTGGAAACATTAACCTTTTGCTGAATATGACAGTGTATATGGACTCTTTTTAAAATTCCTTATACACAATGATATTTACTTTCGTAGATGGAAACATTAACGTATATGGTATCATTCATATTTTGTTCTCGCAATCGTCCGTCAATTTCACTCAACTTTGGGAGAAATCTTGTGGAAAGAGTAAGAAGCAGTCCACTTTAACCTAGTTAGTAGGATGCCTTTTTGTGTTATGCAGCTTCCAGACGATTATATTCAACTTAGGAGAGAGATCTCGTACTGAAAGGCTTATAAAGAAATTACTGTTATCTGCAAGTCTCGGTACCGAGCTTATTCCACAGTAATTGTGCCAAAGAAGACGCTACCCTCGAAGGCAACTTGGCCGGAGTGCCCGGGTGCAATATTAACTTTTTTTTTTTTTTTTCCGAGTCACACACCCCTCTGAGAAGCAGATAAAAGCCGTGGAACCCCTCCACTGAAAAATTCACGTAAGCATATTCAAACAACTTTTCCTACAATGAACATATTTTGTTGCATCAGAAACTGAGTTCTTTCATACATTAAAACAGAAATCTTCACAAAAAAGTCCCACTCTCTGCCCCAATCACTTCCTGAAATATACACACAATACGTACTAAGCTAATCAGGCAAAATATACACTCTATCTACTCAACGGAATGTATGAGAATGCTGCTGTTGTTTGTGTGATATCTCCTGTCCTATCACATAGACCACTATGACTTCAGGCTTATGTATTAAGACAATAACAGGCAACAAGGTGCCTGTAGAACAAAAACATATCATCCAACTTCATGTACAATAGTTAATGCACTAAACATATGAGGAAAATCAATTCAATGAATGTCTGTTGAACTGTAATGCTGCAGACTCAGTGTACATATAAATACATACACTCGCAGCCCTGTGCTGTTAGTAGTTGCATAATGTGAAACCAGGTCAAGGCAAGACTGGTCAGGTAGGTAACGATAGGTGAAGTTAAAGGGAACAGGGAAATTAGTCAAAAATATTGGGAGCCATAAAGAGAGACACATGATCAACCCAACCTCAATCTTCTGCTGCGGTGGACCTGTCTGACACAGATACCTGGTAGGCTGGGCGGCTGACACCAAACGCTCTGTGGCCTGATATCTTCTTCAATAGTTTGGTTGCTTACATACAGTAATTGTACTGAGTTCGGTATTCTGAGGCAAGACCACCAACTACTGTCGGTGGCTCAGTGCTGGTACAGAAACTCAGGTGCCGTTACTCAGCACGTCATGTAGCCACTGTTGGCACTGCTTAAGTATCGATTTGTTCTGCCTCTTCTCCCATGTTGTTTTTACAGCTTCCTATCTGACTGGCCAATTTTGTTTACGGTTCTGCGTCAGAGTGAGTTAGCTGGCAATACCCTTACACCTGTAAGCTCCTTTTAGGGGACTGCATGAGGAAGGCGCTGTACTCTGTGAGCTAATGAACTGTATCTCACTGCTCGCACGCTCGTTCACTGCTCCTCAGCAACTCCTCAGCAACACTTATTTCATAGAAGGTGGGTGATGTGATAGTACAGAGGCGATGCGGTAGACAGGAGCAGCACGTTCAGCTCTTGGAAACGATCAACAGGCGGCGCTTATGTAATACAGGCCAAATGTTAGGCAGGACGAATATTTACTGAGTAGTCTGTCCACCTTCACCTGGCGGAAATTATCCTTTTATTTTTCCAACTTGTTTCCCGTACCTCTGTGACAGAATAAGACAAAAATATGGTTTTTATTCCTTTCCATGTTACTTTTGTGTGTGTGTGTGTGTGTGTGTGTGTGTGTGTGACTAGCGCCATATTCTAGAGTGACTCTTTTGTTACAACTCAGAAGTCAAGATGGAGAGACGGCAGTTTTAAACCATATGAAAGTATATGTTAATTTTAATAATAGACGAAATTACAGATCATACTGACAAGGGAATCTTAACGCCTTCAGGCCAAGAATAACATTTTATATTTTTCCTACCTTCAAACACTCTTACTGAACTTTAGAAAGACTTTTGGAACGACAGTAGCAAGAAAGGATTTCCTAACTTGAATAAACTTTTCCGGAATTAACAAAATTAATCCTGTAAAATACGTCATCAGATTCGAGAACTTCAGACAAGGTCAGGGTATGGCTGGTGTGTTGGGAGGGGGAGGTGGTAAGTGAAGTTCTTTCATGTACCTAACATTAAAACTACCAAACAAATATTCCGCCGCTTTACAAGTCCAGATCCCAGTTTCAACTCTACAGTAGGTTTCAATCAGTGGGAGAATGAGAGGAAGAACTGACAAAGTATTGGTGGTGATCTGAGTTCTAGTCCCAGTTCTAGACTGTTTTTTTGTTTGTTTGTCCACCATATATTTCAGAAACTTAAGGGATTTGAATGTTATATTGTGGATATGTGGGTATGGGCCAAGAGAGTTTATTAAATTTTGGTGGCGATCTGCGTTGTCTTTTTTTGTTTAATTTTATGAAATGCAATGTCTGAAACAGAGTTCAGCCCAAAAGAGGTTTGTTTGTGTCTGCATCCACGCATTTCATTTGAACCAACCGCTTCAGCACAACGACGCCTTTTAAATTAGATTCATGCTATCCCCACACAAGGTCATTTATTTTAGGTGGACTTTTAGAACTAGATGGGTTAGCTACAGCCTTCAGTAACACCTTCATTATGACATATCATATCTAAGCCATGTAAATCATCGGCCAGTGGCAAGAAAAATATTAGAATGATGTCCTAAGCTATAAGTATCACTACAAAATGAGTAGTTGTATCCTCAGGTTTACCTGAGTTTGGGCCAAGCAGACTGCAGGCTGAAGCAGCATTACTCCTACAGTCCACCTTCACCCTATCAGGGGATAAGGAGTGAGTTAAGGGGCGTTTGAGTAAGTGGACAACGGAGCCTCTCGGTTATAACAGTGCCACCGCGAGATGGCGTCCCTCTCCAGTCTCAAATCCCGAGGTGAAGGGGCTAAATATATTGTTACATAGCCTATGATTTCATCATCCTTTGTGTAATTTTAACGCACAGTTGCTGCATGTTTGATCACGAGCGTGTTCTGCCTCAGTCCCCCCCTTCTACCGTTATAGTAGAGTAAGTCGTTCTCTCTGTTATACTTTGCGGGATTTTCAGCTCTCTGTCCCCATGGCTTCATTTGCGCGTCCTTCTTACAAGTTGTATCAAGCTCTCCTGGCCCCTATATAATGAGCTCAGTCTCTGCATCATTGCCACTTAGATCTGCTCCTCATTTTGTTCACATCTCTGTCCTCCCCTGTACAGTTATTATTATTGTGAGTGCTCAAGAAATCTCCAAACATCTAGCAGCTGTGTGTAATTTGAGTATAACTGTTGTATTTTTTCTTGTACTGTATAGCATAAGTTTAATTTGTAGGCCTAGTGAAGTTTTTGTAATTCATGTAGGGATCTTTATGTCCATCAGTTTTAATATTATTTTGTATCTGTAATAATTTATCTTGCATTCACTGAGTATTATCTGGTATCTCATTTTATCAGGGCTGACTTAGATAAATTTACTCTTGCTAACTTCGTGTTAATAGAGGCTATTGCAGTTAACCATATATTTAACCTGTTTATTTTGCCATTACATTATCCTTATGAGTCCTGAATGTTTTGTTGTTAGTTTGAGCATTAAATTTTAACTTGTAATTTTACCTAACTCTTTTGTTTTGAACCTGGAACTTTACGGGACAGTAGTGATTTTTAGCATTCTCACTTAAAGTGTACGTTATCTTTCTCTGTTCCGTAACAATATAGATTTTCTTTCAGCTGAATTAATGCCTTAGCCTGGGTTCACAAATACTGCTGAACCTTAATTCATCCACTATTTTGCTTCTCTGTGTTCTGGGGGGGGGGGGGGGGAATAAATAAATAAAAACTAAAAAATAAAAAAAACAAGCAACATTAGTAAATGCAAAGAAGAGAAAGAATATGCAGCAAGCAAAATCAATTAACAATGAACACATATGAGACAAAAAATGCAAAACGGAGAATATAAACATACGAAGACAACCACAAAGACTACAAACAAACACAAACAATCAAACTAACAAAGCGAACAGAATAAGGGAAAGACAAAAACATACAGACACAAAGAAAACAATAATGACAAAATGAAAGCACTGAAAAAAGGAAAAAAGATTGAATCTATTGGACAAAGAACAAAGGCAAAAATGTACAAAATATGCCAACATAAATCAGCAATAACAAGGCACACAAGCATGGCCGGCCAAAATTAAAGCTGCTTGCCCTCATTTCTGGGGAACTTAATTACTTCGTTAATTTTGGCCCATGAGTGGTTATACGAAGGGAAGGAGGGAGGGACGGACGGAGGAGAGGAGGAAGTGAGAACTTGAAGGATGGGGAATGGAAGGAATGAAAGGAGAAAGGAGTGACGGGAGAGGAACACAGAAAATGGAAAGGAAAGAAGTAAGGAGACGGGAAGGAAGGGAGGAAGAAAGGAAGGAAGAACTGAAAGGAGGAAGAGAATGGTATGGGAAGAATGAAGGGAGTAAGGAAGGAAGGAAGGAAGGAAGGAAGGAGGGAAGGAAGGAAGGAAAGAAGGAACTGTGAAGTGATGTATGGGTCCAAAACTGGATGAAATTGTGGAAAGAGAGAATATAACAAGGAAAATCAAGAGGAATGAATGTGAACAAATTAGTGTGATGTACTGTGAGTGAGTGTCAAGAAAGCAGTAAGGTGGAGGGGCAGAGAGAAAGGGGTAGCAGGACGTGGGAAAGAGAAAGAAAATTGTGGCAGCGTTAAAATACTGAGAGATGAGGAGAAAGACACTGTTGAGGAAAATTCTGAATTAGCGAGGGTGCACTGTGGCTGATTTACTGTGTGTGTGTGTGTGTGTGTGTGTGTGTGTGTGTGTGTGTGTGTGTGTGTGTGTGTGTGTGTGTGTGTGTGTGAGAGAGAGAGAGAGAGACAGACAGACAGACAGACAGACAGACAGAAAGACGTGTGGAATCAGTGGTGTGGGGGTAGTATAAGGGTGGTATAGGGCACAGTGACAGGAGGGGGAATTATTAAGTTTGTCTGTCATTCACTGTCAAGTGGACTCTTGCTGTCACTTCCTCTCTCATTCATTTTCATTTTGCAGGATGTTGGATGTTGAAGTTCCCCCCACCTCTCTCTCTTTCTCTCTCTCTCTCTCTCTCTCGTAACTATCACAACCAGCATCATCCACTACTCGCACTATAACCACCATCATCATACAACACTAGTTTGCGTCCATTGTCAAACCACCCAAATCTCTGAACATAACAGGGCCTAATTTTACCACAACCACATCTACCATCATCCACCCTCACAACTACCACTACCACTACCACCATTTTTAACCTATAAAGCGCCAACGTTCCCATTTGAGAACATTAAATTAAATATTAATAAAAATCAGTTTATTGATGAATTATTACGCTTAGTGCATTTTTTTTTTGTGTGTAAGGAAGAAGGAACCAAAGGCCAGGAGCCAGCAAACCGTTCCTTCCAAGAGAAAAGCAAAAACAATACAAAAGAGAGTCAAATTCAAGATCCAAATTGAAAAGAGATACCAGTGTTTGGTTAATCATGTATACTGAAATGATTATTTTTTATTAACTCTAATACCTCTTTTTGTTCTTCCACTTTTCACGGTTTTTTTTTACCACTCTAGGTATTTTTGTTCTTCTGTTATTTGTTGCTAAAATCTTGTCACTATTCACCAAACATATATTGAATAGTTCCTTAGAATGTATCATCCCATTTGAAATTATCAATACACTAAAACAGCAAAACTTTGTTAAGACAGAGTAAAATATTTTTGATGTTCCCAAAATGGGAACGTTGGTACGCTACCCTATAAAATTTACCCATGTTCGTACAGGGATAAGCAGGTTTTAAGTCTACTACTGCACTGCTGCCTTACAGGCTGAAACAAGCTGCTACTTGCTGCAACTGGACTTCCCCAAGTATTATAAGCTCACTGGTCCTGCCTTGAGTATTACTACATATTTACTCATCTCAGATGTAGATCCCAGGCGTCTGCTGACAATGGAAACAACATAATTTTGGATACAAAATGTGGATGCTGTGTAGTGCAAATGGCTATTCATACAACTTCTCCATCTCCTGTGTTAAAGAGGATGACAGAAAGTCACCGCTGGGATCCTGTGTTGTCAATGAAATGTTGCAGCCAGCTGAGAGGGCATACAACATGCGTTCCTTGATAATTTTTTTCCACATGCCACAAATTACTGACAGAATTGGCTATAAGGATATTCGTGCCTGTGGAACCATTCGATAAAACAGAACAGAATACTGTCCTCTCCCAACAGAGAATGAAGCTGAAATGTGTGAGCGAGGATATTTTGACTACAAGTCAGATGGTACTGTAGTGTGTGTGAAGTGGAATGACAACTCTGCTGTGACTGTTGCTAGTAACTATTATGGTGTGAATTTATTTCACACAGAAGAAAGGCGTTTGAAGAGAGAAAGTAACAAGCTAGTCTCCCAGCCGTATCTCATCAAGATGTACAATAAAGGAATGGGAGGTGTTGATGTCTGTCACAGAATGTTGGATCTACAAACCATGACTATGTTCGCAGAAGTGGTGGTGGAACATTTTTACAAACATACTGAACATGGCAGCAGTAGCTGCTTTTTGGTTCCACCGACATACTGATCCATCTGTACCTACAACACACCTTCAATACAGGAGAGAAACTGCACATGGCATGATAAGGGTTGAAGAATTGAGGAAGAGACTTGGAGGGCCATCAGCACCCCCAGGAAAAGCAGTGATATATGATGGAGTCAATCGCTTTCTGGTGACGTTCTCAAGGTAGCTGTACTCTATGCAAGAACACACGGATGAAGTGCACGAAATGTGAAATGAGACTATAAAAGGTGGAGTGAGTTCATTCACCAAAAGTAAAATGTATGATAAAACTTGTGGCAAATAGGAATGTGGTGAGTTGTGATTCTCGCATTTCACGACTGTTCAATGTCCAGTATACAGAATTTTGTGAAATAAATTTGAGTTTAACGTAACCACGACGGCATAATTTAGCTCCAACCCTGTAAATAAAAATAAACTGAAATGGGATGAAGGTTGCTTCTATATTCCTTTTGGGGTAATATTTGGAGCATGAAAATGCCAACTTTCCCAATTTGGGAACATATAAAAAATATGTAAAAATAAATTTGTTACCTGTAATTTCTGCTTGTAATCTAAAAAGACTATCAATATGAGCTTATGTTCCAAAATAGAAGATATTTGAATCATTTTATCACAGGCCACCCATGAAAGGGGTAAAACCGCTACCACTACAACTATCATCAGCATCACCATAACTATCTCTAACAGACCTCCGTTACATCATCATCACAATCACTACTGTCAACCACAACAGTCAAATTACCACCATATACAACAACCAAACTAGCCCAAGCTACAACCATATGCCATAGTAACCAGAACTACTTCCACGTAAAAACTATCACCACATCATACAAAACTACCACCATGCACCAGCACCCCCATTATACAAACCACAACTACCATCATCTATCACTACCAAAAAACAACTCGGACTACCATACTCCACCACCATCAACACAACAACCTCAATCCACCACCACAACAACCAAAATCCTTCACCACAATCATCACAACAATTATCTCCAGATCAGGTGGCACCACTAAGCCAAGCCGATGGTTGCTCTGGGGTCACCTGATTCCCACCTGTCACCACCAGCCTCACGCATCACATCAACACTCACGCTGCTCAACCTTACTCCCGCCTGTTTGAATCTGTCCACTGGATTTCTCATCCTTTCTGTCTCCCTCTCTGTCCGTCTGTCTGTCTGCTCTTTTTGTTATCTATCACTACAGCAACAACCACAGTTACTGCCATCCACCACCATCGCAACGACCACAATAACCACCATCTCCACCATAACTTACAAACCATCACCACTATAAAAATGTCACGACTCCATTCACGATTAAAACTATCACCATTCACGACCACCACAACTACCACCATTCGTCCTAGCACAATTAAAACTATCACCATTCACGACCACCACAACTACCACCATTCATCCTAGCACAATTAAAACTATCACCATTCACAACCACCACAACTACCACCATTCACCATCAACACAACCACTACTATTACGAACATCCACCACCAACACAACCACAGCTACCATCATCCATCATCAACACAACAACTACCACCATCCACCATTTGCACAACTACCACCATCCACAACGAGAAAACAACTACCACCATCCACCACCATCCTCGCCCCTCAACTCGCACTTCAAACTTGTTCCCTACTGTTAAATTGTCGACTGAATTTCGTTTCCCTTCTCTCTGTCTGTCTGTATGCTGCGTTCTTCCTTCTGTTTACTCCTATTACTACTGCTATAATCATCCATAACAATAACCACAACTACAACAACCCACCACCACCAGAACTAAACTACCACCATCCCTTACCATAACAACTAAAAGTATCATGACAACACAGTAGGATATCCTACCATAACTATTACTTTTACCATTCCACAACACAACAGCCACAACCACCACAGTCCACCACAACCACCACAAATATCACTAACTAACAGCGCAGCCACATCTATAGTAAGTTTGCTTATATCTGGCAAAAGATCCGTAATCCTCTTCAGCTCAGTTAATGACTTACACAGTGTAGTCAGACTGGAGGGTGGATTTGACTAGTAACCAAGGACACCCATTTCTACCTCAGAACTAAGGTTCAACGAATTTCACGCAACCGAGACAGAGTATTCAAGTAAGAGCGGCGCAGTTAAGCCTGATGGACACACACCAACTAAACCACCACAACCACAACTACCACCACACACCACCACTGTCAACTTATTTTCAGTCCGTCTGTGCTTCTCTTCCCGTCTAATTATATTTCTTCCTTCTTTTTCATTTATTCTGCAGAGAGTTTTAAATATTTTTCTCCAATTCTGCGGCATTTTTTATTCCTCCATGTCTCGTATTAATGCTGACCCTTCACTACGTTGATATTCTTTAGCTTGTCCTTACTATTTTTATAAAAAAAAAATTTTGACAGACTTTTCTGAATCCAATAATTCCCCCATGTGCAGGGCACCCTTCCTAGCAGAATAGGCTGCTAGATAAGAATAATAAATAAATGCGTCACCATATCAAAGGGGTACATCTCCTTCATAACTCCCCCCTCCCATTTCTTTCACACATGCTGAATTTCATGGTAAATTTTCACATATTCAGTCATTTTTTCTACTCGATCACAACTTAAACTATCCAGTACAGTGACGACACCTTTATAATTAACTCTTAATAATATCGGGCGAGTTTTATTAATCTTACAAATCATATCTCGTAGAGAAAGGACTAATATCTCGTAGAGATGAGACTAACAATGAAAGTTAATTTATTAGTGATTAATAAAAAGATGGAGAGAGAGAGAGAGAGAGAGAGAGAGAGAGAGAGAGAGAGAGAGAGAGAGAGAGAGAGAGAGAGAGAGTTTCATTCATCACCCTAGTACAACCAATAAAACTTTGTTATTAAGTGTTAAACTGTCACAAAAAACGCAGTTAATTAGGAGAAACAGTTAATGTGACTCCAGTTTACGATGCTGGAATAAAAGGAATGAAATGGATGCTGAGAATAACAATTAATCAACAAAAACAAATTCTACGTAATGAAATTCTCTTTCCCCTCTCTCTCTCTCAAAAAAAAACAAAAAAAAAACAATGAAAATAAATATCAGGCGAAAACACGACAAACCTAACATATACCAGGATAAAGGTGTACAGAAATTGTCTGAGAGGAGTGATTCTCAAGTAAACCTTAGGAAGTATATATCGTTTATTTACCATTTTGTGAGAGAAATCATCAAAGCGTTTATGTAATTAAGTAATAAAACATTTAGATTTAGCACTGTTGCTTTACACAGCGGTAGTTAATTAAGATTATTTGTCATATTGTATTTGTATATGACATTCACGCTCATCCATTGCGACCATGTTTACCAGTTACAATGACGCCGCAAAAAATAGCTACAGTGCCAAAAATGAGTACTCTTGATATCACAGGTTCACCGTAAGCAGTTATTACAGGGGTGATTATTCCTAAATAAAAGTATGGCGTACTGCATGAAATTCCTCAATTTCAAGAAACTTGTATGACAGTGGCATACAGTATCTCCAACACTTACAGGCTCGTGGAGGCAAAAATTGCTGAGACTCAGGGAATGGATTAACTGACCTAAATTTGGTCAGTCAGGTATATGGAAAAAAAAAAAATCTAACTCGAACGGACTGAATGCAGAAGGAACTGGAGTGACCTATAAGAACTGAAACAGACCAACTACGATGGATGCTGAATAAAGTGGTAAAGATGAAGGGATACTGAAAGAGAGAAGGGGAGGGATCTGGTACTGATGGGAAGGGCGGGCGGGAGAAGAACGCCAGATGAACGTTGAAATGTGAAGAGGAGGAGGATGGGATGGTACGAAGACGGAAGGAGAACATGGGGGAGAAGGGGAGGGGATACCGAGAAGAGGGATGGGATGGGGAGATGGCTGGTGAGAAAAGGGGAATAGGAAAATAATGTATACGACAGTAAGGGGGTTGGGAGAGGATGCTGGAAAGAGGGGAATGACTATGAAAGGTCAGGGTGAATTTAATAGGTCTCAGAGGAGCAGAAGAGACCGAATGGATTTGATCAGGTATTCTGAAGCAGAAAAAAAAAATCGTATGGCAACAGACGGATGCTGCGGATAGAGATAAATTATTAAAAAATACAAATAATTGAAGAATATATATATGAGAGAGAGAGAGAGAGAGAGAGAGTTTTCACGTTTATTTATTTGTGTTTGTTGAGTTAATCATAATAAAATATCAAATTTCACTGAGGTGTTTATTATCATATACTATTATCTTTTCACAGTATGTCGTTAGGCAACTGAATATACTAATGTAAATGAAGGTTGTTCACACTATTATCTCAACGGTGGGGGTTCATTCCAAGACTCCATATACTTGGCGACCTCCAGCAGGGTTACCAATATCGCAGCTGAGTGGATGCAAGTATTATCACAAGATTTCGACCCACATCCAGAATGTTTAGATTGTTAGTGTAAAGATTGTTTTTTCCGTGAGTGTACCTGCACACACCTGACAAGATGGTGAATAAGCGTACAGTAAAAGGACTTGATATGACCTGCACTGACCCAAACTGATCTGACTGGACCACAATGTATGTGGAGGGCTTCAGTGGAGCAGAAGAGGTATCATCTGAACACCCGCATGTTTTGTTGGTAATCCTGTAATAAAGAAAAAATAACAATCCCTTTAAACTATTCGGTCTGATGGTTTTGACGGCTGACGCTATGCTGGTGCGACGCAGGTACGCGATTAACGACCAGGATTGTTATAACGATATGAATGTTGGGCTAAAATAACAGTGTGTGTGGGTAGAGAGAGAGAGAGAGAGAGAGAGAGAGAGAGAGAGAGAGAGAGAGAGAGAGAGAGAGAGAGAGAGAGAGAGAGATCCAAAATTAACATCATGAAAGAGGTGAAGACCCTACGTTTAAGCAAGTATACGAGAAGATAAAGTAAGGCTGAAAGTGGGAAAGTTAGAAGTTGAAAAAGTGGGTAAACAGGTGTGAGTGGGTTATAACGTGTGAGAAAAGAAAGTATTTTGAGGAGAAACAGTATGTGTATAAAAGTCAGTATAAGAACATAAGGAAGTGACAACATTTAATACTCACACTGTGTATGAGGTAAATAAACAAAATAATGAATAGGTAGGAAGAGTATACTAGTAATAATGTGAATGTAATGAAGGGGTAGTTGGGGTGAGACAGCAAGTAAAAGCAAGTAATTTAAAGTGAGGGTGACAGTAAGAATGTGTGAAAGAATCACAAGGGAAAGTGTGAGACACTATAAGAAAGAAGTGAGACAGTGTAAGACAGTGAGAAAATAAGAAAAATGAGCGTAATTAGGAAAAAAATAAGGAGTTAGACAATGAAAGAAAGCGACAAATGAAAAAAATGAGAGGACGATGGAAACTGCGAGAAAGTAAGACAAACTGGGAAGAAAGTGAGGAAGTGGAAGGCAGTAAAACAGAAAAAAGTACCTATCTGAAATTTATAATGTAAGCATACGAGGAAAACTTAAACTGAAAAGGTAAATAAATGAAAACGTGCAAAAATAATTAACGACTATGAAAAAAAAAAAAAAAAAAAAAAAAAAAAAATGAAAATGCGAGAACGTAAGGAAAACTTGAACGCACGGTTGTGCAGACAGAAAAGTATTAAAATGTGCAAAACGGTAAGAAAAAGAAAAAATAAATAAAGTGTAAGATGTTAACAAGAAAAGAGTGTGGAAGTAAAATGTACTGAGGAAAAAATGAGTGTTCCAAAGCATGAGGAGGAAAGTGAGAAAACGTAAGAACGTGCAAAAAAGAAGGAAAAATTGAAAGATGGCGAAAGTAGGAGTGAGAGACAGTAAGATGTGTAGCTATAAGAAACTGCGAGGAAATAAGACAAAATCAAGACCGAAAAGCAGAGCGTACGCGATAAAATGGTTGGCCAAAATCTCACACTCGGCCGAATGGAGACGCCCACTGTGAAAATTCAGTCACGTAGGCCAATATTTTGTGTGGGCGAGTGTGCGTGAGTGTGAGGGAGTGTGGATGCGTGTGCGTGCGGGTGGAAGTGAGGGCTTGTGTGTAAAAGCTTATAAATGACTAAATGAAGACCTGCTTGGGATATAAAGCGTTTGGTTACGTGTGTGTGTGTGTGTGTGTGTGTGTGTGTGTGTGTGTGTGTGTGTGTGTGTGTGTGTGTGTGTGTGTGTGTGTGTGTGTGTGTGTGTGTGTGTGTGTCCAGCTTTTTAAGTATAGTTACAATATCAGCTTGATATCTTTGGGAGCTTCTCAGCTTACTTTGGTGTCTGGAGGAACATCCAACAATACATGGGACGAAACACGATAGTATATCTTGCTCCACTGTTTATGTATCATGTCAATCCAGCCAGCCAGCCAGCCATTCTGCATTATAACGATGTAACAAAATTAAAATGTTCTTCATTTAGTTGTGCTTATGTACCAATTCCTCAGTTAGGTTAACCCAGATCGTGTGTTGTACTCCTCTTCCCCGGCCGAAAAAGACACCATTAGGCAGTGTCTGTGTACCCGTCTCTTTACACCGATAACTGAAACAGGGACCTGGATATGCAAAGTGACTGCTGTGTGTCGTAGTTTTGGAAAATGTTTGTTGGGAGCTTTTCCTTGGCAGGTATGCGTCATTGTCCCTCTAAGTCTCTTTGTATCTGGAATTGAAATAGGGACCTATATTTGCAAAGTGACGGTTGTTTATATTTATCACACACACACACACACACACACACACACACACACACACACACATTCGCCACTCCTTACAATACCATCCTCCTCCCCACAAACACACAAGCAGGCTGCATCAACTCAACACAGCCGCCTCTCAACACGGGGATCATGGAGTGTTCAGCGTAAGTGTCAATATCCAGGAGGGGCGCCAGAACACACACATACACATAAAGCACATCAGGACCAGGTGGTGGATATGACCAGGTGTACACAACCACCACGGGAACAGCAGGGAATGGATATGAGGCAGGCTGCTTTGTGTGTGTTGGGAGGGGAGGGGTGATAGGGGGAATGTGAGGGGGAGCAGGAAATATATGTCTAATATGAGATGCAGAGAAATGGATATGAGGAATGGTGTTTTGGGGGCGTATACTGGAAAGGGTGTATGAGCTGGCCAGCTGACATGCAGAAATATAAATATGTAGAGAGTACAGTAGGCAGAAAGATATCGAAGAAAAGAACCAGGTAGCTATGCTTCTGTAATTCAATGAACACATGAAAAAGACTATCTATCTATCTATCTATAGCCCGATGCCCTAATCCCGCAAAGAGTGGCCGCAGACAAAACGCCTCCAAGTCGCTCTGTCACCCACCATTTGACTACCCTCCCCCCAACTCACCCCCCCTTCCTCATATATCTCTCAACTCCATCCCTCCACCTCATCCTCGGTCTACCCCTCCCTCTCCCTCCCTCCACCTCTCCTACATACACCCTCTTAGTCAGTCTTTCACTCTCCACTCTCTCCACATGAAAAAGACAAGGTTATTATATATAATCACCACAGATCAATAAAGACATCCAGTTACGTGGTAACTCTACATGTATATACTTATGCTCTTCAGTATACATTCTGGGTAAAATACCCTACCATTCCTTACACTCTCATTTCTAACAAGACCCACATAGCCACACGATAGCTTATAAATACACACAGTAGGAGTTTTACACATGAACACCAACACCACGCTTCACAGTCCAATGCTACACCAAACAATTCCACACATCACTCCTCTCTTCACCACACTCCTCCGCACATATCTCAACTATATACAAAAAGAAACCCACAACGTCCTATTTTTCAACACTTCCAACATCCCACCTCGCCAAAACCCGACAACACAATATCATTACACTCCACCACACCTCAACACATCACCTTATCCCATAGCACACCTCTCCACACTACACTACACTGCAATACACTACAACACAATACACTCCAATACACTACACCACACTATAGTGCAATACACCACACTACTACTTACCTTATCACAGAACATCAGCATCACCAGCACCACACTTGACAATTCTATACCTCCCTATCCCAAATTACACCTACCTATACCCTATCCCAAATTACACCTACCTATACCACTCCACCCCATTCCACACTACGCCTTTTCACAACCCCCCACATCCCCACGTCACACCTACCCATAACAAATCACACCACCACATTCAATACAAGGTCTACCCCCTATCCCTACCCCACACTTTAAGTCTCATTATACTACACTACTCCATACACTTCTCCACGCCAAACTTTATAGGAACACGATCTCCCCAAAGCACATCACACCCCGAAATTCCACAATACTCCCCCCCCCCCCCGTTACGCCGCAGCATCACACATATTCTAGCACCAGCTTCCCCACTCTACATCACATATCAAACCCATACCCCACACAACATCTCCCCAGGCCACACATCGCACCTCCACACTCAGTATTCCTTTCCACCTCACCTTTCTCCCAGTCCCACACTACCAGCAAGCTCCTACATCCACCACACACCACAACATACCCCTACACTTCCCCACCCCTCACCACAGCTTACCTCTAAACCCCCACACTTCCCCGCCCCACCCCACAGCATGGCATCCCACGCATCCCAGTCCATCCTAGATAATACCATCACACCCCTCGCCGCAACAAACTTTACAACACCACGCTGTACTACAGTAGACTGTAGCACCAGTCGATGAAGGCAGCATTCCCAAGGTGGATGGAAAGCTGATGACAGGGAAAGCTGGAGTTCCCGTTTCATCAGCCCTCGGGACTAGGTCCCGACCATCCCCCTTTGCTGAACTTTTTCAGTGTCTCAGTAACACAGAGAGTAGGCCAGCATGCTCTCCAATACAAGTTTCTCTATCAACACCAAACTACATGCACAGTACACACTACACTTCCTTTTCCAAAAAAAAAAAAAAAAAAGTCATGGCAGCACTACACGTGGCCTCGGAGTCCCCAGAGGGGGGACCATAAATGTCCCCAACTTCCGCCCCTCTCCCGGTGACGGCTCGAGCTGCCGGGAACCACTGTCTGACTCTCTTCTTCTTCATTTCTGCAACATTCGCGGCCTTTCCTCTAACTTTCGCTCTGTTGAGCACCACCTCTCCTTCTCTAAACCTCACCTTCTTTTTCTGACTGAGACTCAGCTGTCTGAGGCAACTGACAGCAAACCCTTTTCTGTATCCTCCTACTTTCTCTATACTCATTTCAATAGCCAAAGGTGGATGTTGCGTATATGAAGGCAACGACCTATCTTGTTCTCGTGTTCCTGAACTCGATTCTTCTGAATTCTCTACACTCTGGCTTCGGCTTTCCTGTCATTCTCTGACTAAATATATCTGCGTTGTTTACTTATCTCCTAATTCTACTGGCTATCTAAAATTCTTTTACTATCTTGCTTCAACGATGGAACACATTCTATCCATTTCTTCTTTCTCTGAAATCTCCATTCTAGGAGATTTCAATGTTCACCACCACCTTTGGCTCTCCTCTCCTTTCACGGATCCACCTGGTGAACTAGCCTACACCTTTTCTATCCTTAATGACCTAGAGAAGCTTGTACAGCACCCTACTCGTATCCCTGACCGCCTTGGAGAGAGCTCCAACATACTTGACCTCTTCCTTACTACCAATCCTTCTGCTTACACTGTTAATCTTTTCTCTCCGTTGGGCTCCTCCGATCACAACCTTATCACCTTAACCTGTCCTATCGCTCCGATATGGCCTGTGGACCCTCCAAAGAAACGACGTCTGTGGCACTTTGGAGCTGCGGATTGGGAGGCCCTCAGGCAGTACTTCTTTGATTTTCCCTGGAATGATTATTGCTTCCATGGTCGGGAGCCATCTGGGTGTGCCTTGTGCATTATGGAGGTTATTCTCTCGGGCATGGAAGCATACATTCCTTTCTCATATCCTCTGACTAATGCAAGAAAGCCTTGGTTTAATCACACTTGTTCTAATGCTATCTGCAACAAGGAGAGGGCCTATAAAAGGTACCAGAGCCAACCCACCCCTGAATCACATCTTTTATACGTTTCTGCCCGGAATCGTGCTAAGTCTGTTCTTCGCTCTGCTAAAAATAATTTCATCCTTACCAAATGCTCTCTACTCTCCAACTCAAATTCTTCCCGCTCCTTCCGACAACTTGCCAAAAACCTTTCTAACAACTTTACCCCATCATCCTTCCCTCCTCTCTTCTACTCTGATGGCTCTGTAGCTATTTCTTCTACTGATAAAGCAGATCTCTTCACTCAGGCTTTCTCCTCCAATTCCACCTTAGACGATTCCGGTGCTGTTCCTCCATCACTTCCCCCCTCTGACTTCCCCATGGCTGACATTAAATTTCTTCAGCTGATGTATTTTCTGCCATCACTGGCCTCAATACTAACAAGGCATATGGGCCTGATGGAGTCCCTCCTGTTGTTCTCAAGAACTGTGCTTCTGTGCTTACACCCTGCCTAGGCAAACTCTTTCGCCTTTGTCTATCAACTTATACCTTTCCTTCTTGCTGGAAGTTTGCTCTCTTTCAGCCAGTCCCAAAGAAGGGTGACCATTCCCAATCCTCTAACTATCGTCCAATTGGTTTAACATCCTGTATCTCAAAAGTTTTCGAGTCATTTCTTAATAGAAAAATTTTAAAGCATCTTTCCTATCACAACCTTCTTTCTGATCGTCAGTATGGGTTCCGTCAGGGACGCTCCACTGGCGATCTTCTCACCTACCTTTCAGACCCCTGGTCATCCTCCTTTCGGGACTTTGGCGCAAGTCATAAATCTGGCATAAATCTTTAATTTCCAAACTGCCCTCCTACGGTTTTTATCCTTCTATCTGTGCCTTCATCTCTAGCTTCCTTTATGGTCGTTCTATAGCAGCTGTTATAGACGGCCATCGTTCTTCTCCTAGATCTATCAACAGTGGTGTTCCTCATGGTTCTGTCCTATCACCAACTCTCTTCCTTTTATTCATCAATGACCTTCTAAGCCGTACATCTAACCCTATCCACTCATATGCTGATGACTCCATCCTTCACCTATCCATTCGGTTCCTGCAACGTCCATCTCAGCAGTTACTTCAACAAACAAGGGACGAGGCTATGGCACACCTAATGTCTGACTTGGCTCGTATCTCTGACTGGGGTAAAAATAATCTTATTGTTTTTAATGCATCAAAGACTCAGTTTTTGCACCTATCAACCCGACAAAATATTCCACAAGTATACCCACTAATGTTTAATAATATTCAGCTTACTCCTGCATCATCCTTGAACATGCTTGGGGTTTCATTTACTCGGGACTTATCTTGGAAAGATCATATTACATCTTTTGTAAAATCTGCTTCCAAGAGATTAGGTGTGCTAAGCCGACTCCATTCCTTCTGTACCCCAGCACAATTGTTGACTCTATACAGGGGTTTTATCCGCCCCTGTGTGGAGTACAACTCTCATGTGTGGGAAGGCTCCCCACATACAGCTCTTCTCAATAGGGTGGAGTCAAAGGCTTTTCGTCTCGTTAACTCTCCTCCTCTTACTGACTCCCTTCAACCTCTGTCTCTTCGTCGCACTGTTGCATCTTTATCTCTTTTCTATCGCTACTTTAATGGTCACTGCTCCTCTGAACTGTCTGCATGCATTCCTCCACCTCAACGACGGGCGCGTAGCACCCGTCTAGCAGCAAACTCTCATCCCTTTTCTGTCCAACTCTCTAATGCAAGAGTTAACCGTTACTCCCAGTCTTTCATTTATGCAACAGGTCAACTCTGGAACTGTCTCCCTCTGTCTGTATTTCTTGCTCCTTATGATCTCCAGTCTTTCAAACGCAGTGTGTCCAGGCATCTCGAAATGATCGGATCTTGAATTTGGCTCTCTCTTGTATTTTGTTTTTCTCTTGGAGGGAACAATAATTGCGGGCTCGCGACCTTTGGTTCCTTCTTCCTCGCATAAGAAACACACACACACACACACACACTTTACAATACCACCCCACACCACATCTTAAATATCTTCTCAATCTACACCACAACACACCTCCCGACACCACACCACACCGTAACGTACACATAATCTCACACCACACTACACCTCAACCCACACCACAGCGCACCCTCATACCCCACATCACAACTCCCCACACCATACCACACCCCACATCCCACATCCCACACTCCTCCATACTTCCTCACACCCCAATCTCACAACAAGCCACATCTCACCAAACCAAAGCACACCACAACACACCCTACACAACACCTCCCAGCCCCATACCACACCTCTTCAATCCACTCCGAATTCTCCACACATTACATCACACACCTCGTCACACTAATTCATATCTGATCACATCATAGCATACCAAACAACACCACACCATACCTCTCCACATCATACAACCCGAAAACACATCGCACCTCAACTAGTCATGCTACATTCCCACACAAGTCCACCACGCTTTACACCCAACACCAGCCTCCCTTCCCCACACCATACATACCCACAGAATTCAATATCTACCTATACCACCTCACATAACACCACACTACACCACACCAGAATCCCATACATTACCTCCCCACCCCACACATCACACTCCCAAACTACGTGTACACCACACACCCAAACTACATTCCACCCCACCCCACCCAATCCCACACCTCACATGGCCACTTCAAGGCAAGACAGGGGACAAAGTAAATCTCTCACTGAACTGATTAAAGAGACGAGAGTGGCGGGAAAAGAATTTGCCACGAAAAAAATGTTTGTCCTGGTCTGGCTTTTATCGCGTGTGTGTGTGTGGGAGGGTGATATTTCCTCCCGCCTTCGATACTTTTGTTGTTGTTATAGTCACCTAATTCTCTCTCTCTCTCTCTCTCTCTCAACTAAACTTACCCCTCTAAAAAGTCTGTGCCACACACACAAACAGAAGACCCGCTAATATTCCACAATCCTATGTAAATCTCTAACCATAACAAACCCGCCTCTCCAATCCTATTCTCCTTACCTCTTTCCCCTCATCATTTTTCGCTTACTCCTTTCCCTCTTCCTTTTATCATAGCCCACTAATGCTCTTCATTTTTCATTTTCATATCAATTCCTTTTCAGTAATTCCACCACTCTTTTGTACTACTACTTTTTTTCTTCCTTCCCTCCCCCTCCTTCACTTTTCCTTTTCACACTGCTTCTTCTTTCTTTTCTTCACTCTCCACACTTTTTTCTCCTTTCTTCCATTCACTTCCTTGCCTCCCTTTCTGGTTCTCCTACCTTTATCCTCTATTCCATCCTTCTAATTCTTTTCCTTCCCATATCGCCTAAATCATTCCATCTCTTCTTACCCCTCTTCCTCTCTTCTCTCCCTTCCCCTACTCCTCTGTTCTGTTTCACACTTATCGTCCTAGTTTCTCTCCTTTACTCTCTCTTTCCTTTTCTATCATTTTTTTTCCTCTTACTATTTTTTTTTTATTTACCTCTATTTTACAAGAATTCGCAGCTCTTTTTCCCCTCTTTTTACTTATCCACCCTTTCTTTTATTATCTGTTCTGTGTCCTTTTCATCACACTATTTTTCACTTTCACTATTGTCTCTCATTCTATTCTACTATTCATCATCTCCCATTTCTTAACAACTCTTTCCTTCCCCAGCTTCTACACCCAACTCCTTCTCCTCACACTACTACTACTACTTCTTTTTCTTCTCCCCCCCCCCCACAACACAGCTGTCATGGCAACACGGCTGAGCGGTAAAACACACACAATTGGTGTACTAAGCGGAGGGGTGGTGGAAGAATGGGGAGGAGAGAAAAGCAGATACTATGAAAACATTTTACTGCAGAATAAATGAATGACAGTAAAGCAGGGAATAAATAAAACGCTGCAGTACGCCATAAGTACGAGGCATCAACATCATAATCATCACCATTATCATCATCATCATAATCATCACTATTACCATCAGCATCACACCATTATCATTCCACTGTCCAGTAATGCATGCAGTAGTAGGCTGCACACACAGGAACAGGAATGCATACAATAAGAACTGTCAACAAAGGGCCCACAGAAATGTTCCCTCCATCAATTCGCTCATCATTCATGCCTACGAAATTCTCGGCATCACATTACAGGCTAAACGATCCACACAAAAATTTTGCTTCATGATGCCTGAGGGACAGACAGCATTCCGATGACTGTCAGGTTAAACCCTTCAGTCCGAACACATTTTTGTTTTTTTTCATTTTAGTCTTCCTACTTAGTATGATGCTTGTATTCAGCCGAGCAGAGAGTATTGAACCGGACAGGTCAATTACAGCCTTCATTAACCGTTTCAGTACAAGAAGTCTATTATAGCCTGAACACAATAGTAAGAGGCAGTAAGAATAAACACAATAAGGTGTTATCGTACTGAACTGCTAGCTAATAAGAGACGTGTAACACTTGTCTGATGCATCTGTCAATCCTTCATTAATCTTTCTCTGTGACATTATTCTTTTTCCTACCTTACCTTTCATGCTTAGCTTACTTATACATTCATTTACCATGTCCATTTATTTCTTCCCAGCCTTCCACACCTTTCCTTACTGTCGAACTCACTCATGTCTGCTTTTTGCATTACATTATTCATAATCCATTCTCTCTAAGTGGTCATACCGTCTATGCACTAACGCTGCTATCCTTAAATCAGAAGACTTCTCTACTACATAGCTAACACAATCTACAGTACATGTTTACCAATGCAACCTACACAATGCACAAAGGTAAAAACTCCAAAATTCGCAATTCTATTTATCTCACTCGTGGATATCTGAGCGTCACACGCATACGTTAACGCAGCACTAACACACTTTCATGCAGTCCTGGTGCAGCTTCTATATTCAGTTACCTTGACTTGATATAGGTTTTATTACACCTCTCCATATGAAAGGCGCTTGGTTATATAGATAAATCGTGTGAGTAGCAAGAATAACATGATATGTACGTCACTCGTCAGGGTGTTAGAAAAGAAAAAATCCACCGTAGGGAAGGCATAAAAGCATCCAGGTATTTCAAACGTATAAAGACTTGTTACCTAAACTGCACAAAAAGACCCAGCGTGATAACTTCAGGAAATAAAGAATAAAAACGTTTGAATGCCACAGGGAAATATATTAATGTGAGGGTAAACTGATCTATTTATGCTGCCCCTGTACAGTATACTGTACTGCTCCGTTCGGTGGGCCATTTTATTAAATACGCACACAAATGCCTGCATAACACGACACTGGCAACACTATTCAGTTTTGTTTCGGACGGTGTTTGTTTGTTTTTTTAATCCGTCTCGTTCCACTTTTTGTTTTTTTTTGGTGGACAGGGAAAATGAATGTTGTTGTTGTGGTGGCGGTGTTAGGTGTGATTGTTTTGGCTTTAAAAGAGCCGTGTGTGTGTGTGTGTGTGTGTGTGTGTTTGAGAGAGAGAGAGAGAGAGAGAGAGAGAGAGAGAGAATAATCACGTTAGGGGGAGGGTCAGAAGTGTCGTCGTATGTCTCTATAACCTCGTCCCTCCTTCCCCTTCCGTCTTCTCCTCCTCCTGTATTTCTAGTCCGTCCTTCAGCCTCTCTCTCTCTCTCATTCTACGTGCCTCTTCACTGATATCCTGCTTTTAACAGGATTGTCTCTTACATTCTTTCCTCCATTCTCTCTGGACTTGCACCCTCCTGACTGCTTCGGTCCAACGATGTAATTTTATTTTATTCATGCTACCTCAAGTCGAATTTATTAGGCTTAGAGATGCCCTTACTATGCAAATTTTACACTTATTTCGCCCAAAACAGCCTTCACTCCATCATGCATGGTGAGTTGTATGAACACAGTAACATCACAGAATGATGCTGGTAAAGGCGAAATGCTATGGAAAGGATATAGAACCATAGCATTATCTTTCTTTTTTCTCACTGAGCTATATGAAATATGCTGCAAAAGGATGAAATCTGGATCAAGTTAGAGTAAAAAGAGTATAGTGAAGGGGTTAATGAAAGCTGTATGGAAAGTCCATCCCAGGCTGAATAAAACCGTCCAGTGACAATAATAATACAACAGGAATTACGTTCTCGAGGTGAAGGCGTCAATTTCTCTTCCTCTCCACCTCCCAAGAATATTTCCTTCCACATCCCTCCCCTCCTTCAATTACATGCACGCACTTAGATTGCATTTTTTTTTTTTTTTCGCCTTCTCCCCTTCCTATTTTTTTAGTCGCCTTCGGTCCCTCCTTAATTCCTTTGGTCCTTCATCCTGGCCTCCATTCTCACATCGGTCCTTCCACCCTGCCATCCTTCAGTTCTTCATCCTTCTTTCCTTTCTTCTTCCGGTCATCATCCCTCCGTTTCTTCCGTCAGTTCTTCCATTCTTCATTCGGTTCTGTCTTTCCTTTCTAGTCTTCCTTTCTTTCTTACGTCTATTTTTTCCTTCCTGTTCCCTATATTTATACAATTACCCTTCTCAATCTTATCCATTCACCCATCCATCCATCCAAGCATCCATGCATACATCAATCCAACCATTCAGACCTACATATCCATATTAATTTATACCCAGCCCTCTTAACCATTAATCCAACCACTCATCGATCCAGCCATTAACTCAGTTTTCCATCTAACCATTCTTGCCATTCATTCTCCCATTCAACCACCTTTTTGTTATAACCATTCTCGTCATTCAGCTATCCTTCTATCCCATCATTTATTCACCCATCCATCCTTCCTTTTAACCACTCTTTCTTCCATCCCTCCATCCATTCCTCCATAAGTCATCCTTCCATACACCTAGTCATCCATTTTCCATTCACGTATACGGACATCACTGTCAGTTATTTTTACCTTCATCCATCCACCTTCCAGTGAACCCATCTTTTGTTATATATCCAAGCATCCCTCTCCTAAAACTATCTTCCTCTTCAACCAACCATTTTTCCTTCCTTACATACATCCCTCGATCCAACCATTCATTTTATTGATTCGCTCATCCAAGAAACTAGTTGTCCCAATCATCCATATGCCATCCATCCATCCATTGTTCCTTCCTTCCAGTTCATTCATCCAACATTACGTTAATCATTCCAAGAATCCATTACTCCATCCAGCCATCCATTACTCCCCAACCATCCATTCACTACTTAACTACCCAATTAAAAGTCTCTACATGTTATCTTCCATCCAATCATCGCTATCATTCAGTCTGCCATCCAACATTATTATAGTCAGTCATCCTTGTCAATCAACTACCTTTTCATTCAACCATTCACTGTTCCATGCAGTCATTCTTCCCTCCATTCAACCCTTCGTCTAACCATCCAATCCTCCGACCACCCAGCTAAACATTCCTCAGATTTTTATTTCAAACAAGCTTCGCTTCCCTCCCCTCCCTCCCTCCCTCTTCTTATCCAGGCTTCTCATTCAAGCCTTGCATACAATAATAAACTTAATTCCCCCCCTCCCTTTCTCTCTCTCTCTCTCTCTCTCTCTCGTAATCTCCTTCAGTTTCTTGTACTGGATGTAATTATATAAACGTTCAACACGTTTAAGCACCATTGTCCAAGAAAGTGTGCAGACGGGAAAGAAGAGACAGTTACGGAAGTGAAGAGTGATGCAGGTGACGCGCGGGTGGGTAAAAGTGAAGAGATCGTTATGGAAGTGAATAGACTGTTACAGAAGTGAAGAGTGTGTTATGGAAGTGGAAGATAACTCAGAGGTAATGTGTGGGTGAATAGGGGTAAGTGTGTTTCTCTGTGTTGGGGTCCAGCCCGCTTAAAACCCCTCACTCTCGATAATACCAAAGCACATTAACGCTGGCTATTCGAATTTATAAATTTTTATTCTGAACCACCATCAAAGTTTATAAAGGCTATCACCAGAATTGTTATTATTATTATTATTGTTGTTATTATTATTATTATTACTTTAGCTGAGAGCAACTGTAGCAGTGAAGGATGTCAAGAACTATCTGGAATAACCCTTTCTCTGCCACTGATACACCCAGGGATTTTACTTTGGCCAACACCAGACGATTTTGTGCAGTGCAGGTAAATCCCAGCAGTCAGAGGGTTGACACACGGCCTTCTCCCACCCTGGAACACTACCACCAGGCCACCCAGGCGTCTCCGTTGGCAATACGGTAACACCCAAGTCCATATTATACCCTCCAACAGATTTACATGACTGAAACACATCCAGGCCCTTCTTGGCGATCAAAACTTAGCACGTGTCAAGGCCGTCACTCCGACTGGTGCGTTCTAACCACTACACCACCCAAGTATTCCTTGTGGCTATTTTACTTTTTTGCAGTACCGTCCCGTGTATTATACCCCTGCTTATTTTTATTGTTATTATTATTATTAGACGCTTAAATTATTATTGTGTTGTGTAATTTTCTTTCGTCAGACAAACATATACTCTGACTGCTGCAGAGAACTGTCACCTTCCTCAGATATTTTTTGCAGCTAAAACATCTCCCGCAGTTGTTTCTTGTAACCATTAAAGAACACGGTTGACGGTTATTTGCTGTCCGCACGAAAATATAATTTGTTACTGCTGGCTAGGTGCAGAACTACATCACACACACACACACACACACACACACACACACACACACACACACACACACACACACACACACCTTCATCTTCTACCTTCCTTCCTCCCCCCCCCTCCCACACACACAGTCCTCCCCATCTAACACATGAAGGCCACAAAACATTACTCCTGATATACGCCTTTTCCTCCCACACTCCCAGCCCAGCCCAGCCCAGCCTGTGCTGACTTACGCACTGGGTAATAAGGCCGCTGCGTGGTACCTCGCTAACTGGCCTGCTTGATGGTTTATGAGGCAGTTTGGGCCAAGACAGATTGCTGGGCCGAGGCAAAATGTGGCAGGATGACTTGGTGGTGTGACGTGGGTGAAGGCAAAGGGCCAGGTGTTATCACAGGGGAAGGTCTGGCTGAGTTTGTTGCTTGTAGGTATATTATGGGGTGGAATATGGGGTGGTGGGAAAGTGACAGGTGGCAATGTAGACCACCACGATGATAGGTGACGATAATGATAAGTTTGTTAGATATGAATGATGATGATGATAATGATGACGATGAGTGAATGGGACAATGATACTAACGACGATGACAATGATAATGATGACAACGGAAATGATGATGGTGGTAGTGGCAGTCATGGAAGCAGATGTAATATGATAACTACGATGATAACAGGAGAAACACTGGTGGTTTTAACTGTGAAGGTAGTGATAGTAGGTCTGTTTATGATAATGATCGTGGTAGTAATACAACATATTATGAATAAAGTGGTATTGACGATGATGACTGAACTAGAGAGAGTGGTGGACAGCAGGACACCGGCCACTTTACCCGGGTGTGCACAGTAACCATCTGCTATGAATATGTTGAATGACAGTGTTGTGACAATGAGGTGCATGAGGCTAACTGATGTGCTGTGGTGTGTGGAGTTCCGTCACAGTGAGGGCGTAGTGAACTGTTTATGTGTTAATACTGTGTTGGTACTGAAGCAGTGAAGGATGATGGATACAGTGGCTATGTAGGATACTGTAACTGTCTGGTGGGTACTGTGGTAATGGTGATAGTTATTCATAAAATACATCAACCATTATACCTGACACTACCATTAACGATAATTATTCAACCACTTCAACACAATGTCATATTTACTGCTCTTGCAAACCCCAGATGATTTTGGTAATGGCTATAATTAGTAGTAAATTACACTAACCATTATAGAAGTCGTTAGTGTTTTACGATAATTATACAACCCATTCAGTACCATGACACCCGATATATTGTAATCTTGCTAACTCTAGACGACTATTTGGCCTGAGAGAGAGAGAGAGAGAGAGAGAGAGAGAGAGAGAGTTACGACTGCACGAGACAGATTTAACCACAAATCATAATACATGGTGGGGCAGCATTTGGCATGACATTTAACCCCTTTATCACTTTATTTTATTCTTGCCAATGCCAGATGATTTGATTCAGCTTAGCTCTTTCGCTGTGAGTGCTTGAACCCATTCAGGGCGATGGCTTGTCGTCAGTCAATTTTATTTAACATACCAGAATGTCCTTGTCGAGGACAGGTTAGAAACAGCCTATTTCATCCTTTCAGTTCAGTGTATATTTTTTCATATTAACTGCAGGACGTTTTTCTTCTGCTTATGAGAGAGTCCCTTGGTAACCATCCACCTACTACTTTTTGGCAGGCTGACGGGTGCTACCCTGCCCGTGGGTGACCCGGGACGGTGCAGGGCAGGGCCGTCCATTTTCCCTCACACGGATACGTGCCCCCGCCCCATACCACACGTCCTGGCTGTGAACTATTATAGTAAACCCATTCAAGGATGTCTGTTTTTAGGTCTCCACACCATAGAGTGTAGGGCCACTGTATATCTTCCACTTCTTTCTTCCAAACGTTTATTCGGCTTGGCGCCATTCCTTTATTTCTTCACCAGTTCGCTTCAAACTTGACACAATTGTTCCTTGGGCCAATAGCCCCAAACACCTTTTATTTATTAATATTATTATTATCATTATTATTATTATAATTATTATTATTATTATTATTATTATTATTATATTATTATTATTATTATTATTATTATTATTATTATTATTATTATGATTATTTAGGAGGGGGTCATTTTAAAGGGATTTATGAGGTCAAGCGTGAAACCATATAGACATGAACATTTGTCGATCCTGTGGTTTTGTCTGTTCATAAATTACCACAGCAAATTGTACAGAAGCATGTCATTCTACAGTAAGTGTGTGGAGACCATCGTGCATTCCACTGGGAATGATGGCAATCATGTGTTATTCTTGTTGCTGTGAGATAATGTCCTTACGATCAGGACATCTCCTTCGTCGTGAAAGGGTTGACCAAGGCTGTAATTAACCCATCCAGTCCTAAAGTTTCTCCTACAATGAACAAACTCTTGTGGAGGCGGCAAAAATTAAATCACTTACAATGCCAGCCACCTTACCGTCCAATAGGTCAATCTAAGTATAATATTTCTGGCCTACTGATGTGTTTTTAATTTATGATGACGACTTTCTAGTAATCTCCTGTGTTTGCTACATTCAAAGGAATTTATTCGATTTAGAAAAGCACTGAAGGGATTAATGAGGGGTATACCTACTCACTTTCCCCACTTTGAAAAATCCCTCCTAATGTGACTAAAACTGTTTAGAAATAGCAAAAATAAAATAATCAAGACGCCATCTTAGTAAAGAGATAATTCCCTTCAATGCCAATTATTTTTGTATTCTTCCTACCCTTAGATAACTTTATTCAGCTCTTGGAAACCTTTCGTAGTGAAGGTATTGATGGAGAATGTTTCTTATCACCCGTCAGCTACACATCAGCATCTTCCTTAATTACCCATCCATCAATTTACCCACCTAAACTCCTACCTACCTAAATTCATAGATCAATTACCCTTTTCTATCCATCAATCCCCACACATACCTATTCACAAAACTGCCCTATACACAAAACGTCATCCCACTATCCCATTTAAGACCTTCACTACAATGACGTACTTTTTACTTCATTCTTATTATTACCAGACAATTTTATTGAGCATAAAGGAGACGTCACACTGGAGGGAATACATAAAGCCTTCAATAAAAGCCTCATCACAAGAGAGTTACCTCATGCTGAACTGAATTTTCTGATGGAGAGCTGATTAAAATTACAAACACGTCAGTGGAGTGAATGGGCTCAACTCCCTCTCTCCTATCCATTCATCTGTCCAGTCATCAACACACTCCATCCACCAGTCAGCTTATCCATCTGTCCAGGACACTCAACTTTCACAATTTACCGAATTTCTCGGATAATAAACCACTCGTGAGGAAGAGAAAAAAAGCGATCTTAAAAAAAATAAATAAATAAAAAAAAAAAAAAAAAAAAAAACTTATCGTTCGACTTTTTCTCGGCCATCTTATAAGTTCACAAGTCAATTACCTGATACTTCTCTCGCCCGTTGTTTAGAAGTTTGGCTTGTTGGGCTAACTTTACTTTGGGTCATTTTCTCTTCTCTTGAATAATTTGCTAACTTCCTCACTGGATCTCACTTTCGTTCGCTCCGGCATTTTCCCATTTTACTGTTGTTATTTGTGTCTGTATTCACTCCTCCTGATTTTTCTTTCTTTCTCTCTCTCTCTCTTGCTTAACCTATCCAGAACATATTCGATGACACGGACGTGCTAGACATTTTATTCACTTTAACAAGAGATTATTTTATTTACCTGAGAGAAATCATAACAACTGAGAGGTCAAAGGTGCCTCAAATAATCCTGACTACTTGCTAATGGTAAAATGCATTTTATTCAGACTAATTAAATTTTTTTTTTTCTTATTTAAGCGGAACCGTTAGAGTTAACACTGTGGTGGAAGGTACATTATTAGGTGCAGGTGGTGCAGTGCAGGCTTCAGGTGGCCTGCTGTTGCAGCGCCACAGGTGGGTTATATCAGTACAAACCGAGTGAAGGCGTCCCTCTCCACCACCTTCCTTGCAGTACAGGCTTTAAATGGTTCTCTCTTTGCGTACACTGCTTCCTTCATGCTTTATTCCACCAGGGTTTACCATTAACACAAGTATACACGCGTCCCTCCCATACACCTGCTGTATTACGGCACAGGTCATCGTAAGGAAGGGGTTACACCTACCTTTATCTCAATAAATTCTTCTTGATAAAAAAAAAATCATGGAAGACATTAATGTAAATCTTCTTTAAGCTGCATGATATCGTGTAGCGGTAGCAATAATAAAATAACAACAACAATCACTAACAACTTCCACCAAAATCATCGTCTTCCATAAGGTAAGTAAAATCGTTGATCGGTGGCAAGATTAAAATAAACAAAATAGCAATTACACAGCCAAGCAAATTCAGGCAAATCAAAGTAAAAAAAAGGGCCAATCGCGTGTATCAACAACAAAAACAGTCATTGAGGTATAAATGGTAATGGCTGCCTATTACTGACAACGGCAGCAGGAATAAACAAACCTGAAATATGATGTAAACTCTTCTACATTAGTCACAAGAGAAAATCATCTGGGGTATGAGAACTGGGGAAAAAAAAAAAAAAAAGACTTCCTCGTATGTAAAGCTTCACTAAATTCCTTTTACCTTAACTTGGCCTAGATTCTCGTCCTTCTGACTCTTATTTCACCTAACTCAATGGCATAATAAAACAATACCACAGTTCTATATCCTTTCCAAAACACCTCTTCGTGACTAGCATCATCTTCTGATGCTAATCTATTGTTACTGAACTGAAGATGCAGATACATCAATTTTAGGCCAAGTTTGAATAAGAGGGATACAGATATCTCCCTGAATCTCCAAAAACTCGTCAAGCGGTGACAAGAGCGAAGGGGAAAAAAAAAAGGAAACTCCCCCAAATTAAAGTGAAACAAACAGAGAACCGGCGTGAAAAACAGGAAAACAAGGAAAAAGCACTAGGCATGCCGGATGATCAGGGCCGTCATACAGGGCTTTACTGAAGTTTACGGGAGTAACAAACCTCTTGTCCTTGTCCGAAAAACTTTAGGGTGTGATTGACGAATAGGGCCACTCCAAAATATGCTCCTGCATCTGAGATAGTCAATGTAGGATTGGGGTTAATAGAGAAACTCTGAAGCTGCTTATAATTATCTACCGATATATATTCGTCTATGACACTTAGTCAAGCGGTAGAGTAAAATAATGGAAAAAATCATTTGCAATCTGTGACAATCTTTTACACAGCTGTTATTAATGTCTGGTGAACAAAACTGCCAGATGTCAACCTGAATGAAATACCCAAGTCTACGGACCACCAGGAAATAACTGATGTGAAACAATGACAAAACTGTGGCAGCAAATAGAGACCCGAGGGAGGCCTGGCTTGGCGTGGATTAAGTTTTCATTTCAGGGAAGATTGACTCAGTTATTGGAAGTCCACCTTGGATATATATTATTAAAGTGGCCCATCGAGGGCCGTCCGGTGTTTCTGTCTGTCTGTCTCTCTCTCTCTCTCTCTCTCTCTCTCTCTCTCTCTCTCTCTCTCTCTCTCTCTCACACACACACACACACACACACACACACACACAACTTTACTAATGTCAGTTATGGCATCCACAGCCAGCCACTCACTCGTGACGATAATGGGCTGAGCAGCACTGACACTCCTTTCCAAACAAGACACTATATATCATCTAATGTAAAGGCGGCCACAATCACCTGATGTATCCATGTACCAAAGTACCTTAACATTCACTGGTCAGCAATCAGCCACAAGTACCAGACACCAACCAAAACTACCAGGCAGAAGTACAAGACACCAACCAAAACTACCAGGCACAAGTACCACACACCAACCAAAACTACCAGGCACAAGTACCACACACCAACCAAAACTACCAGGCACAAGTACCACACACCAACCAAAACTACCAGCAACAGTTACCACACACCAACCAAAACTACCAGGCAGAAGTACCACACACCAACCAAAACTACCAGCAACAAGTACCACACACCAACCAAAACTACCAGGCACAAGTACCACACACCAACCAAAACTACCAACAACAAGTACCACACACCAACCAAAAACTACCAGGCAGAAGTATCACACACCAACCAAAACTACCAGCAACAAGTACCACACACCAACCAAAACTACCAGCCACAAGTACCAGACACCAACCAAAACTACCAGGCACAAGTACCACATACACACCAAAAACTACCAGCAACAAGTACCACACACCAACCCAAACTACCAGGCACAAGTACCACACCCAACCAAAAGTACCAGGCACAAGTACCACACACACACACCAAAAACTACCAGCAACAAGTACCACACACCAACTCAAACTACCAGGCACAAGTACCACACACCAACCCAAACTACCAGCAACAAGTACCACACACCAACCCAAACTACCAGGCACAAGTACCACACACCAACCAAAACTACCAGCAACAAGTACCACACACCAACCAAAACTACCAGCAACAAGTACCACACACCAACCCAAACTACCAGCAACAAGTACCACACACCAACCCAAACTACCAGGCACAAGTACCACACACTAACCCAAACTACCAGGCACAAGTACCACACACCAACCCAAACTACCAGGCACAAGTACCACACACCAACCCAAACTACCAGGCACAAGTACCACACACCAACCCAAACTACCAGGCACAAGTACCACACACCGACCAAAACTACCAGGCAAATACCAAATTTTTAAGGCAAGTTCTGCCTCACGTTACGAAGATACAAGGTGCCTTCCCCCTCTGTGCCGTTGCTGACAGCACTGTGATGTGGAATGCTGGCTAATAAAAGCTAATACACACAGTCAGTCCCCAAAAGCCCATAACAATTAAGAGCCTCCCTTCCTCTTCCCGACACAAGTCTTCAGCACATGGTTGTCAGGATCGTATTGTGGGTAGCTAAAGAAGCTGCCCTGACATCTTTATGTACAAACATTAAAGGTCGATGTTGTCTGATGCTAATTATGCAAACAATACAGAAAATTGACAACACAAAACACATCGCTAAGGAAGAAGTGCTTCGTCCCTTACGAGAGCACGAATAAAGCTTCCACTTCTCCCGAGTATTTATTGATTGCTATTTTTTTCTCTGACTGTTTTTCAAAAGTACACTGAGCTAAACAGTAACAGTGTAAGGGCATACTGTACGTTCAGTGAAGAAAAGGTAAATTTAGCCAGAGAGAGAGAGAGAGAGAGAGAGAGAGAGAGTAATAAAAAAACAAATGTGCGGTTTTTGTAAAATAAAGAAGTATAAATCTGTATGCCCTCCCCCTCCCCTTTGAGCACCAACCTTTATTCCATTCACAGCAAATTCACCTCAGACTTTAACGTATTAAAACAACAATATTTGCCCTTCCGCACCGGTCTCAAACTCTGACCTAGTTTATATAGTTAAGAAAAAAAAAAAGTGTCTAGGAATGAAATCCAACGTGTTAGTTTTTGCCGTGACGTGGCCTCTCATTTACGCTATTGCCTCTACAGCCCCTTAATACGATGACTCATTATGTTCCTCACGTCACGGCAGACCATACTTTCCAGCTTAGTCGACTCTAATCTGATAACGTACTATATTTGTAGGTCATGCCTGATACTCTCTGACGACTATACGAGTAGATCCCTCTTAAAAAGTGGGGGGGGGGGGAATGCCAAGGATGTTGCTGAGCCACAAAGAAAAAAAAAAAAACGGGGAAGTTACTGAGCCATACAGTTAGTAGTACTTTTTTTTTTGAGGGGGTTGAGGGGGGTGAGGGGAAGCCTGTAACTACCTTAGAAACAGTGTCTCAGTCACATAGGATTTAATAAACGCTGTAACGGACCTCCTGTGATATAAACGTCTCTCTTAAGCTTAATTATCTGACCTCAGCAATAATATATATAAATGTACATCACTGGGGCTGAAGGGATTACAGGCAAACTCCACTAACTTTTCCATTATGCTTAAAAGTCTTGACTGTTGCTCTTATTACTGGCAAATTATTTATTGTTGTTTATATATTTGCAGCAATGGAGTTATCGCAGTCAAACATACCAGAGCATTTTTTTCTACCAAACATAACTCGTATTCCACAGACTAAATCCCCACACCAGAGAGGGAAGGGAAAAAGGGATTTGGGGTGTATAGTGATGGTGGTAATGGTTTGAAGGGTTAATCAAAAGTGAGGGTGAAAGTGGGGCTATAAAGGCGGGGCAGATGGGTAATGGCAGGAGTGATGTGGTCTGACGGGGGTTAATCTGGGGTATTAGTGGGGATGGTATGTGCAGTGGTGATGCGGTGAAAGGGGGAGCAAGGGAAAGGTGGTAGTGGTTGATGGGAGTTGGTGTGGAGTGGACGAGTGAAGCAGGATGGAGAGGGGAAGCAGGATGAAGTGGTGGTGAACAGGTGACGTTCAAGTAGTGGGAGGGGGTAGTTTTAATCTCCCTGTGTCATGTATGGCTCTGACCCACCTAATTACAGTATTGTATGTAGGATATCGATGACGCTATGAGAAATAAAAAAGTGGAACTGTCAGGGATATAAGCTCGCCATATTGATGACTGAACTGTGTGTGTGTGTGTGTGTGTGTGTGTGTGTGTGTGTGTGTGTGTGTGTGTGTGTGTGTGTGTGTGTGTGTGTGTGTGTGTGTGTGTGTGTGTGTGTGTGAGAGAGAGAGAGAGAGAGAGAGAGAGAGAGAGAGAGAGAGAGAATCCAACTCAACAAACAGACACAAATACTGGGGGTCACATACAGAGGATAGTGGATGGGGAGAGGGAGGCAGGGCAAAAATGCAATGGTGAAAATGGACGTGTAGAGAAAAAGAGAATAAAACGAGGAACAGCAGTGGAAAGGAATACAAAAACGGAATAGAAGAGAGGGTGGGAGGTGAAAATGGTCCTGGAGGAAATTGAAACGAAAGAAAAAAGATAAGACGTGAGACTGGAAAATGAACAAGAAAATGGAAGCTACATACAGGCAGGTAAAGTGAAACAACTGAAGGATATCACGGAATGGAGGGAATAACACAATGAAATAAACAGAGTAATATGAGGTTAAAGCGGTGACGGTGAATGCAGAACAAGGCTTAGAAGCAATGCCTATCGACTGCACGAAGGCCTTTAAGCCAGACAACCAATTTTAGTTCAAAACCAATCATCCCCTTCATTACCTCCTGCTATTATCGATGTTAAATCCAAGTCTCCAATTGTACAACTGCACGAAAAGGGACGAGGGGGGAAAAGCAGAAAAGGTTGTAGATGGAGGAACGTTGCACACCTACTGACACTGTGTTTACTGTGAAAATGCAACAATTTCGCCACAAACTGGGACTTTTGTTGGCCGGAGGAGGATCCACGTCGGGCTAAAACTGTTGTATTTTCATCATGAACAAACTTTCAGTACGTGGGGGTAACTCGTCCATCTAAACCATACATCGAAACGAATAGACAGGCAAACAAACAGGAAAACAAGACAATGAACAAGAACTATTAAGGGAACGACATCTTCAAGAAAAAAAAAAAAAAAAGGATCAAGAAAACAGCATAAGAGAGAGAGAGAGAGAGAGAGAGAGAGAGAGAGAGAGAGAGAGAGAGAGAGAGAGAGAGAGAGAGGGAGAGAGAGAGAGAAGGGGGATTTGGCACAATGAAATGACGAACTGCTAAGAAAAGTAAAAGGGCAAAAATACATTATTACGCAAAGAAGACAGTAACATTAGGAAAGGAGAAAATGGAAAAAATAAAAACTGACAACACAGGAAAAAAAATAATCTCAGGAATAAAAAACGAATAGTGAGAATAAATGAAGAAATATGGCAAAAGATCATACACAAGTAATGAAAGCAATGATTGGAAATACGAAACAAAATATTGTAATAAAACTGAGGTAAAAATATGCAAGGGAAAGGAAAGAAGTGGCAGTTATATAAAGGAAGTGACAAGACAGAAGAGAGATCAATGTTATGAATCGCGTTAATATAATGAAGGGAACTTAACCCCTTCAGTCAGAGGACATTTTCTCTGCTTTATTTTTCCTGCTACCAGAAGAAAGTTTTCATCTCAGGAAAGACCCTCTCGTATAAAGAGGATAATGGAGGCTATAACTAACCTTCCCTGGTCAAAACAAAAAATATCCTTTACAGAATAAAATGTTCCTGACATATCAATGACGTACCTGGGATGAAGCGGTAACAGACTTGATGAATAAAACAAAATGCTTAAGTAAAAGAATACAGGGTAAATACAGGGGGAGAGGCTGTGAAAAAAATGGAAAATAAAGGAAGAAGAGGGGAGCAGGAAGAAAATATGCAGTAACAAGGAAAAATTGTACATGGTATTACATTCATCGAAAGGAGAGGTGTTTCTACAAAATTAAAGAATTTAAAAAAGCTGAAACTTAAAAAATACTACTACTACTGAGAAAAAAATAATAAAAAAATAGTAAAAATAAACTGGAGTGTAACTGAAGGGTGGAGAGAATCAAAAAGTACCCTGGAGAAGAAAGGTCATAAATGAACTGAAAATAAATGAACGCAGCCAAGTAAAAAAAAAAAAAGGCATTCAAAACTGTAATCGTAACTGAAAGGATGGAAGAATCTGTATGAAAGAAGCAGAGAGGAGAAACGTAGATGAATGTTAAATCGGAAGATGAAACCACGATGAAATTAAGGAAAATTATAAAACAAAAGAGGACAGCCCAACAACAAGAAAAAAATCAGGAGACGCATAACTCCAGAAAACCAAAGATAGGAAAATAAAGAAGCGAAAAGTTACGAGGGAAAGAAGGGTGAAAAAAGAATAGGCGAAAAAAACGAACATGGGGTAAAGCCGATATTTAAAAAGAAAGTTAAAAGTATGAGGAAAATAAAGAGGAAAAATCAATAAAAAGTTATAATATTTAAACAGGAGATAATACAGATAAAATGTTAAAAAAAAAAAACAATAAAAGAAAAACGTTAGAAACCAAAATCAACCTTAAATGAAAGAGGAAGTCAAAAATTACGAAGTTAAAACAAAGAGAGAGAGAGAGAGAATTGATAAAGAAATTAAATACAAATGGGCTGCATACCGGTAACTAAACAGCCAAGCCACAACTCGTGTTCCTGTCTTCACTTCAACGTAATTTAGTTTGCAGGGAACTACTTCTTCAAGTATTATATTTTTCCTTCTCCACCACACACTTAGCGTATGTAAATCACACACAAATGTCAGTGAGCAAAAGAACATAAAAAAAAAAAAAAGTCACTAAGACGTTTTAGGGGATATAAAATTTGGTGTATGCGAGGAAGATAAAGAGGAGGAAGAGAAGGCAAACGAGGTGGGTATAGAATATGAGTAAGAAAAAGATGGCGGAATGGCCAAAACTAACTTCACATACACAAAGACTAAACAAGCAATGAACCAGGCCCGTGCAACACAGAATATACCCTCCTAAAAAAAAAAAGTAAAACATGAAGAAAAAATATTAACGTAACAGTTATTCTCCTTACTCGCGAGCTTTTCAAAATTAAAAGAGAAAATAACGAAGATTGACACAAGCCACAGCATGTAATTTCATTTTTGCCGTATTCTCTCTCTCTCTCTCTCTCTCTCTCTCTCTCTCTCTCTCTCTCTCTCTCTCTCATATTCCACGCTTCTCATTTCCCCTGCATGACCCAACTATATGAGGTAATGAGAAGGGTGAAGCTTCAGTGGATGATTTAGGGCGTGTGTGTTGGTGTCTCGAGGATAAGTACAGCCCCCACCCTGAGTGCTGGTGGTGGCGGCGGTGGTGTGGGTGGGGAAGGAGTGTTATGGTGGTGGGTGGTAGGGTGGAGAAGTTGTGTTTAAGTGGTGGTGGTGGGGAGTTATTTAAGTGGTGGGTGGGGTACAAGTATTTGGGTGGTGGGGTGGTCGTGAGTAGGTGAGGAGTATTCAAGCTGTGGGGTGAAGGTGGGTGGGAAAGGAGGGGAAGGAGTGGTAGAGTGGTAGGGGTGTTAGGGGTGGGATTGATGTGGGGCTGGGGTGGGGATGATTGGTAGGGCTATGGGTATTGTGGGGGAGAGGTGGGTGGTCAAGGATTAGTAGGGTGTTGGGTATGGTGGGGGTGGGGGGTGTGGGGAGGGACTGGTATGGTAGTGGGTGTGGTTGCAGGGAGGTGGGTGGGTAAGGAGTACTTAACCCTATGGCCTATCAGATTATTCTCAGCTAAACAAAATCGCCCGGCGTTTGTCTGAATTAAGTACGTACGTCTACCTTGGCAAAATGGTTAACCGGATACTTTTTGCTTTGCCTTTAAATAATACAAACTATTCCAGGGTGTGTGAAAGGAGGAAATTGAAAGTAAATGAGAATAAGAGTAAAGTGATGAAGTGTACGAGGTTGGTAGATGGTAGGGGGATGAATATAGTTTTGAATGGCGAGTTGCTTGAGGAGGTAGAGTGTTTTAAATATCTAGGGTCACATGTTGCTGTGGATGGACGAATAGATGCAGAAGTATAGTTTAGAATAAATGAAGTAGGAAAGGTGCTGGGAGGAATGAAAAAAGTGTTTAGATGTCGTTCGCTTAGAATGGATGTAAAGAGAAGGCAGTATGAGGGTGTTGTTGTACCGACTGCATTATATGGGGCTGAAACATGGAATATGGGTGTAGCAGAGAGGAAAAGTTTGAATGTAATGGAGATGAGGTGTCTGAGGAGTATGTGTGGAGTGACGCGTATGGATCGAGTGCGAAATGATGAAGTGCCAAGGAGAACTGGAGTTGTTCGGGAGATGGCTGGTAGAGTTGAGCAGAGGGTGTTGCGATGGTTTGGGCATATGGAGAGAATGGATAATGAGCGATTGGTGAAAAAGATAACTAGATCTGATGTGAGAGGTGTAAGGCTGAGAGGAAGACCACGAATAGGATGGATGGACAGTGTGAAGAGAGCGCTGGATGCGAGAGAGATGTCTGTTGAGCAAGGAAGAGTGGCTGTGCGTGACAGAAATAAATGGTGAGAAATTGTGAATGAATAAGTGATGACGCAGCCCTGAGGGGATATTCTCCCGCATTTGGTCTGATCAGCTAGTCAGGTCAGGTGCGGGTAAGGGGATGAGTCTGTTATGATGTGGCAGGGGTAAACCAGCTCTGCTGTCGGGCCCAGCTGCGGATGTCACTGATTGCATTGCGCTGTTGACCCTTGTGCGGTGTGGTGCGGTGAGGATCTGTCCGTTCTCCCCTTTGGGGAGGTAAGGTTTGTGATCAGAAGCAAGGTGAACGAGTTACGAAAAGTAAAGGGAGAGAAAAGTAAATCTGGGGTGAAATGAGGTGAGCTAAAGTGAAGTAAGAATGGTAGGGAACAGCAGAGTGAAATGGAATGAGGTGAGGTGATGTAAGTCTGGTTAATGCATAGCAAAATGAAGTACGGACAGGTAAGGTTAAGCAAAGTGAAGTAAAATTAGGCATAGCAAAAGTAAGTAACGCAAGGAGAGGTAAGCCATGATAAGAAAAAACAAGTTAAGGTGAAGGGTGGAGGAGGGATACGGGATGACATTAGAAGTGGAATGGATAGAGGTGCAAAGTGAAGCAAGATTATGCAAGATGACACAAAGTGAGGTTATACGAGGCTAAGGTAAGCAAAATTACGCAGGGCAATGTACAGGTAGGTGTGTATTGCACCGGCCGCCTTGAAGTGAAGCAAAGAGATGAGACAAGATGAAGTAGGGTGAAAAAAAGAAGGGCAAGCTTAGGTACGGTAAAGTAAGAAAAAGAGAGGCAAGAATGAGTATGGTAAAGTAAGGTGAGGCAAAATGGAATAAATGAAACTGAGGCAAGGTGAAATGAAGTTAGACGAGGCAAGATTATGTAAATGTAAGGTAGCATAGGATAGGATAAGGTAAGGTAAAGTAAGGAAAGGAAGGGTATGGTGAAGACAAGGTAAAGCGAGGTTCGACGAGGCAAGATTAAGTAAATGTAAGTAGCGTACGGTAAGTTAAGGTAAGTATGGTAAAGTAAAGTGAGATGAGGTAATGTAGGGCAGGATGACGTAGGGCAAGGTGCTGGTAGTGGAGGGAGACGGGGGTGGAGGGGTGGGGTGACGTCACGAGAGGTATGGCCTGCCTGGCGCCGTGGCCCCCTGGCGCCGACACCGCTGACTCACTGATGCTGGGGGGCAAGGGGGGGGGGGGAGACAGAGAGAGGCATACTGGGGGAGCAGGAGATAGAAAGACATACTAGGAGGGCAGGGAGATTGAAAGGCATACTAGGAGGGCAGGGAGATATAAAGACAGGGATGTTGGGGGAAACAGAAAAAAGGAGGCTGGAGTGATGGAGATACAGAGACAGATACTTTCAAGGAGGCAGGCGGAGAGAGAGAGAGAGAGAGAGAGAGAGAGAGAGAGAGAGAGAGATGTTTGGAAGAAGTGGGGAGATAAAGGGAGAGGGAAGCAGTTGGAGGGAGACAGAGAGAGCAACGCTGGGAAGATGGAGAGGGATGTTGGGTGAGACAGAGAAAGAGGAATGCTGGAGGGGGGAGGGATTGAGAAAGAGGGATGCTGGACGAGATAGGGAAAGGGAAGCTGGGGGAGACAGAGAAAGAGTGATGCTGGGGGAGATAAAGAGTGATGCTGGGGGAGATTGAGTGATGCTGGGGGAGACAGAGAAAGGGGTGCTGGGGGAGATAAAGGTACTGGGGGAGGAGACTGATGGATGCTGGGGAGGAGGAAGAGGGAGGAGATAGGATGTCGGGCAGGAGGATGGCAGATATTGTGACAGGCTGTGTGGTTTGGAAAATGAGCTGAAGAGGCCGGGAGAGAACGGAATGAGAGAGAGACTGGGAGACAGGGAGTGAGGGAAGCTTAAACGAAAAGATGATAGAAAAATCGAGTGAGAGAGAGAGAGAGAGAGAGAGAGAGAGAGAGACGCTGGAATAAAGATGATAAATGAGAGGAAAGCAAAGAGAGGGAGGAATGAGAGTGACTGGATGAACAGACACCGGGAGGGAAGAGGCTGTCCGGGAGAGGAGGGCGGGGAAAGGAAAGGAGGGAAAGAAACTTGGAGGATGGCTGGAAGATGTTGGAGAGAAAAGGGAGAGGGAGAGAGGAAAGAGGGAACTAGAAGAAGGAAGAATTAAAGGAAAGAGGGTGACCGTAATAAGGGGAAACTGAAGGAAAGAGAGTGAGGGACAGATAGAAGAATAAAGGCAAGGAAGAGTTTGTGTGGGAGGAGCCGAGGAAAGGAGGGCGTGGGGAGTGGCTGTGACCGAGAGAGCCAGGGAGAGAAACAGTGAGGGAATTCCACCGAGGATGACGCACGAAGAAAGTGGGAGAGGGAGAGGAGGAGAACGTGGGGGAGAGGGGCTGGGGAGGAGAAGGAGAGGGAGTGAGAGAGCGGGACAGGGCGCGAAGGAGAGAGGGAAGGGAGAGGGATAAAGAGAGTGGCTAAAAAAATATATATATATAAATAACAGTAGGAAAAACAACACTGGGATAAAAATACTGTACTAACAGTATTAAGGGAGATAAAAATGGAGAGAGAGAGAGAGAGAGATGGTGGAGGGAGGGGAGAACAGAGACGTAAGGAATCAACCTCTTGCTACGACTACACGATGTTTTTGTGTAACAGAGATTATCTTAACTGCATGTGTTAAGATACAGCCTTCATTAACCCTGTCACTATCAGGAGCCTTTCGTAAGGTACAATCGTTTGACAGCAGTGGAATTAAATGAAAAATTCGTCAACGTAGCGAAGTGCTTGATGAAGAAGAGAAAAATCAAAGATGGTTAATAAGAGAACAAAAGGGGAGTAAGATTTATGGAGAGAAGAAAGGGTGATAAGTAGGAGGAGGGAAGATGAAAATGACAGGAGAGGATATGGAAGATGACAGGAAAGTGAAGTAGGTTGTCCCCCCCTCCTCCCTCTCTCTCTCTTTCTCTCTCTCTCTCTCTCACACACACACACACACACACACACACACACACACACACACACACACACACAAATCTTTGCCTGATTCCTCATAACGTTGCATAGCTTTTCTTTTCCCTCCCTCACCTCCTTACTTCCCTCCCTTCGCACTCCTTCATTTCCTTCTTCTCCCTCTCCCTTACCCCTCCCTACCTTTTTTTTAACCTCAGTGTTTCTCGAATTTCCTTCCCTTTCTCCCCTTCCCTCCCCCCCTCTCTCCCCCTCTATGCAGCTCCTTCTTCTCTGCACGTTCCTTCCTCCTTTCTCTCCGTCCCCTCCCTCCACTTCCCCTCTCACATTAGCAACACGAGAGTCAATTTGTTGCAAGTGATATATTGCTCCTCCCTGGATTCACACCAGCCCTCCACTCCATTACAATTCCATTATCCCATTATGGCATTATCACCTTCACCACCAACACGTATTTTAATGGAGCCTTGCCATTTCCACACTGCTTTACTTCACGCTATTTCAAGTTCATTTGTGGTACCTACAGAAGAAATTACCTTGTTAGGAATGAGATTTCAGGCTTGAGCAATCAGATATATACCTGACTAATCCATTCCTTCCTTTCCATCGCTCCCTTAACCCCTTAGCCTGAAGCTGTTTTTTTTTTCTTTTATTCATGTTATCAACAGACGATACTACTGAAACTGTCATAGTTTTTTCCCCGACACAGATGGGTTAGATACAGTTTTCGCCAATCCCTCCACTGCTAAGGTTTTCTCATACTCTGCATAGAAAAACGTCTGGTTGCAGCGAGAATATAATTACAAATACTGTCCACAGATTACAACAACCTACATTCTGTTCTCTACACTTTAACTTGCCCTAAAACTGCCATCTGTCTATTTTGATTGGTAAGCCGTACCAAGCGATTAAAACGAATAAAATGCTAGTCTCCAAGAAGTGTTATGCCAGAATATAACGCCGTGGTGTTGTCTTATTCTGCCACTGAGCTGTAACAAGAAATTAACACGATACTACGGTGTCAGTCATGAAAATGTGACATGGAAAGGATATACTGTAGATCAGTAGCACTGTCTCATTTTGCCACTAAGCTGTAACAAATGATTAACCTCGAAAATAGTACTACTAAAAAAGTGCTGTGGAAAGTATGCAGAGCCGTAGTTCTGTATTCAGCAGCTGAGCTACAGGAAAATGTTACAAAAAGACGAAAATCTAATGCAAATTAAGGTGGACGTACTATACTTATACCACCCCGTCACACTAACACAATGCCATATCCCTTCACCCTTACCTCCAACTATACCACCTCGTCACACTACCACAATCCCATATCCCTTCACCCTTACCTCCAACTATACCACCCAGTCACACTAACACAATCCCATATCCCTTCACCCTTACCTCCAACTATACCACCCAGTCACACTAACACAATCCCATATCCCTTCACCCTTACCTCCAACTATACCACCCCGTCACACTAACACAATCCCATATCCCTTCACCCTTACCTCCAACTATACCACCCCGTCACACTACCACAATCCCATATCCCTTCACCCTTACCTCCAACTATACCACCCCGTCACACTAACACAATCCCATATCCCTTCACCCTTACCTCCAACTATACCACCCCGTCACACTAACACAATCCCATATCCCTTCACCCTTACCTCCAACTATACCACCCCGTCACACTAACACAATCCCATATCCCTTCACCCTTACCTCCAACTATACCACCCCGTCACACTAACACAATCCCATATCCCTTCACCCTTACCTTCAGCCACCACAATACTGCATCTTTTCCCTGTGCACTTCCCATTCTTCTTCCTTACTCGCCACTCAGTCCCTCCTCCTTCTCAGTACCGTCCCTCCTCCTCCTCAGTACCCTACCATCTAAATCATTTCTTACCTCAACTCCCATCGCTTCCTTAGTATCCTTTCCTCCATCCTCTTCCCTACCCAACCCCATTCCCTCCAAACCCTTCCTTCTCAATCCATCCATCTCCTCAATCCTCCCCGCCCCCCCCTCGCTTCCTCCACCCTCCCTCTCTATACCTCTCTCACCTACACAAGTCTTGCATCTTTGTCGATTTGCGCAGTTCCTTTCCAAGATCCATCGAGAGAGAGAGAGAGAGAGAGAGAGAGAGAGAGACAGACAGACAGACAGACAGACAGACAGACAGAGACAGAGAGAGAGAGCAACCAACACAACCAATGACGGTCTTTTCATTTTATTCGTGCTACTCTGAGGTGAGTTTATTTAGCTTGGGGAGGTCTCCAGCAGTGAAGGGGTTACTGATGGCTATATTCTGCCACTCCAGTTCTAAATGTCTCGAATACGCCCAATTAAATCAAGTAATGACACAAAAAATGTCAGTGATTCCGTCCCTGTTTGAAGGAAATATACAACACACCACCTCACAGTTTGTAAAGTCTCTCCTAAACCAAATATAATCGTGTGTAGATAGCAAAAATAAAACACAAACTGCCTTCACTGGCTGTAAGGAATAAATAAAAAAGGGCGCTTAATCGCCAGCATCGTAAACAAGAGCATCAGGAAATAGGAAAAATTCTGTGACGTCCAAACGCACCGAACAATAAAAGCTGCTGCAGTTAACTGTGGACTGGGAATTATTCCAGTCTAGTGTTTCACGGCTGTATGCGCAGGGAAAAACAAGGAGTGAAAAACTTAGTGGTATAAAACCGCCGCCGCAGCAGCAGCAGCAGCAGCAGTATGGCGGTGGTAGCTTTACTAATAGTAGTGGGGATAAAGGAAGGCCGTACATGCCTTTTTTTTTTTTTTTTTTTTTTTTTTTTTTTTTTTTTGCAGCAGCAGTAATATGCTACAGCAGAGATTAATGACAGCTGTATCTGACCTACCCAAAACAAAACTTCACTCCGAGACGGCACATAATCGTTTGGAGAGAGAGAGAGAGAGAGAGAGAGAGAGAGAGAGAGAGAGAGAAAGAGAGAATTTTTCGTTCTTGTTTTTCTTAAGTATCTAGACTCATACGATAGGCTAAATAAATGCACGGTATCATTTTCCAAACAAACTGCTACGGTGATGTAGGCACTCAGTATGGAGAAGGGGAAGGGTGGAGAGGAGGAGGAGAAGGAGGAGGAGGAAGAGAAGAAGAAGAAGAAGAAGAAAAAGGAAAAAAAAGAAGAAAAAAGAAAAAGAAAAGGAGGAGGAGGAGGAGAAGGAGGAGAGAGTAAATCCGACAAGAAAAGAACACTAATGTATGAAATACTTAACACTACATGTAATTTTTGGTTAAATATACCCCTGTCGGCACTTACTACGGTACTTAATGGACACTGTTCCTCCTCCATTAACATAAATGGTTTTACCCTGACTGACTAAAACAACGAGGCGACAGTAAAAACCTCGTACTCGCACATCTCACTGCAATCAATGGGTTAGCTTAATTCGTCACCAACATGACCTCCTTCTTTTGTTTTAATCACGTCCCACCGCACTGTTTTAAAGTGCGGATGTATCTGTAGCGGTGATGGCATTAATAAAGGCTTTATCTAACTCCCGCTGTTCGTAAAGCATCTTCCAAGTTGATGAAAATCGTCTGCAAATAGCAAGAATAAAAAGTAATTCATGGTAGTGAAAGAGTTAAGTAACAGCGTATACTATTATCCATAAAAGGCGTAATGATAAAGTGGTGCGTGCCCAAGTGCCAGTCTGTATCAACACACCCACTGATATACTTGTACATGCAGTACTGCCCTTACACACCATACCACTGTGTGTGTGTGTGTGTGTGTGTGTGTGTGTGTGTGTGTGTGTGTGTGTGTGTGTGTGTGTGTGTGTGTGTGTGTGTGTGTGTGTGTGTGTGTGTGTGTGTGTGTGTGTGTGTGTGTGTGTGTGTGTGTGTGTGTGTGTGTGTGTGTGTGTGTGTGTGTGTGTGTGTGTGTGTGTGTGTGTGTGTGTGTTATCTGTAATCTCCACTGTAAATACATGTCTAATGGGTATCCAACTCATTAAATTCAGGAGTGAGTGTGCTTTCAACTTAGGCAAATAGACAAATCACGTTACACAAACTGTGGTTATCTACCCCCACCCTCGGCCTCCACATACCAAAACAAACAACAGTGACCTCACCACACACACACACACACACACACACACACACACACACACACACTATTATTATTATTATTATTATTATTATTATTATTATAATCAATACCAAATAGACTTCAGGATGCCCACATCGCCGCCGCCGCCACTAGATTTTTGGATTATGGAGAGAGAGAGAGAGAGAGAGAGAGAGAGAGAGAGATCCCAACACGTGCTGATTTAACCCAAGCCACAACAAAACCCACAAAGAAGTCATACTCACCTGTCCAAATAAGACATGCACACCACACCTTGCCTCCACTAATTAGTTCCGCCTTACCTGTTGAAAGAAAAATACAAAACTTTGAAAAGAAGTTGTGTAATAGAAGGAAAAAAAGCTTTAAAAAATATATATCCACCACAATGAATAAAAAAGGCTAAAAATTATTCTGTTTTCCTAAAAAATAGTACCAAACTAATACACACGAACAAAAACACCAATCAAAACCAATAGTCATCTAATAAAATTTTAAACGGCAAAACTCACAGCCTTCTCAAACTACATAATCAATACTCCTGTAGCCTAACACGACTTAATACCTTCCATACCTGTCCAGAAGTAGAAATAAAAATAATAAACTCATCTCCATCTCCAACAGTATTATCAAATCTCATAACACAAACCTTACGGCCTACCACCTAAATATTTTTTCGTTTAATGCACAACTACCGCCACCATCATCATCACTACCACCTTCAGCAGCACCATCACTACTACAATCAGTAGCACCAGTACCAATATCGCAGGATAATGCCTTCCAAATCCCTAACACAGAGAGGGATTATTACAGCGTTAGCACACACCTCTCTCTCACTCTCACTGCCATTCACACACACACTCATTCACTCTCCTTTTCCAATTCTGTTTCTGCTCCCCCCTTCCCATCTTTCCAATACTTTTTTTTTCAATCCTCTAATTATCCACTGACTGCACCTCACTCACTCATTCCTTTTCCCTGTCACTCTCTCATTAAACTCGTATTCTTTCTCATTTTCCACGTCTGTCGTTGTTTCATACTTCCCTTCCAGCACTTTCTTCTCATATTTTTTCTACCCCCTTAGTTCCTGTTCACATTCATAATCATTTTTTTTCATTCTCTCATTTCCTTAACAGATCATTTCTTCACTCATTTTCCTTCAACTCCTTCTCTTTCCCTCTCGTATTCCCAGGCTTACTTATACTCTTTTTTTCTCTCTATCAGTTTCTTGCATACCTAATTTTCCTTTTCCTCTGTCTTATTCTCTCATTCTTTCGTTTACCTTCATTTTACTAAAGATATGAGACTCTCTCTCTCTCTCTCTCTCTCTCCATTCCTCGCTTACCATTCCTTTCAGTCCATAACATTTTAGGTTTTATATTTCTGCTTTATTTTCAAGTCTCTCTCTCTCTCTCTCTCTCTCTCTCTCTCTCTCTCTCTCTCCCCAAAACTCTCACTATCCCCCTTCTTCCCTCATATTCAATACCACTATCCTCTCTCCTCACTGTATCACTCCCTTCCCTCTCATCACCACTCCCTCGTCTCATCATTGATAACTCTCCCTTTCTCCATCAGTTTCCCTCCGTCTCTCCACCAGTCTCCCTCCCCATCACCACTACTGCCATCCTGTCTCCACCACCCTCCCTCGCACCAGTACTCCCCTGCCCTCTCAACATTAGTCCCTCCCTGTCCCTCCCACTCACCATTTCCCTACTCTTTCTCTCCACCATCCACTCCCTCTCACCACCACTTCCTATTCCTCTCTCTCTCTCTCTCCTCCATTACAATAATTACTCTCTCCAACTTCACAGACGGAAATTGCCTAGATTCTCTTAAGTGAAGAAGAGTGGTTCTGTAACTGCTCTCTCTCTCTCTCTCTCTCTCTCTCTCTCTCTCTCTCTCTCTCTCTCTCACGTTTAATGTTTTTCTGCATTATTTTAGTAGCTGGTGTTAAAGGGGAACCCATCGTTGTGGAGTTATATCAATCACCATTAATGCCTTCAGTAATATTTACTGTGTACCATTATCACTAACGCATGGATATAATGCCTTCAATCCCATGACGTATTTCTGTATTATTCCTGTACCACTGTACCAGGTTAATGTTTATCTGACAGAACTGGGTCACTCACCACTTGAATTGTAAGTAAATGAGCCTTGCCGTGGTTATGATGTAGGGATCAGTCACCTTGGTTGTTAGTCAAATTCACCATCCACTTTACACTTGTCCATCATCAAAACTCAAAAAGGTTAATATAATAATAAATCCACTTTAGACGAACTTATACACCTTATGGCAGACGTCTTGCAGTGAAGGTATTAATGAAGGTTCTGCCTCCGAGTAACCCCTCCAGTTCAAGCCGTCTATTATAAGATGGACACAACTGTCTGGATATAACAAACACAACACACAGGTCATGGCACTGATGAGGTTACAATTCAGCTTTAACGCCTATTGTCCAATGACGGCATTCTTTCCTTACCCTATCTTCCACCTGTATTCAGATAAGGAGAGAGATTTTTAACGGCACGGATTACCTGTTGTTTTCATTAAACCCTTTGCTACCGCTGGCCTCTCTGAAGCTGAGTAACATCGTCTATTGGTGGCAGGAATACAGTATATCACAGATTTAGCGTCCATTAACCCCATTTCTACCGGGAACCAGTCCTTTGATGACTAATATAGTCTGGTGATGGCAGGAATTAAATAAACGAATTACATGGGGCTTTCATTAATCCATTTCCTACTAGAGGGATCTTGTGGGCTAAAATGATACCGTCCGGTGGCACCAAGAATATTAAAACAGAAAAAAAAAAGATAAATATATGAGGTTTTCATTATCCATTTCATGGTGGTAGCAAGAAGAATTACGTCGCCATACTGGAATGGTTAACCGCTTCAGGACGACGACGCTTTTTTTTTTTTTTTTTTTTTTTGCTGTTAGACGATTTTACCCAACTTAGATCACGTGGTAACTTAGTGGTCAGTGATATTACTTCTTACTTTTCTGTTAGAGAGGTCCTTCTAAAGCTGATAAGAAAATCGTCTGACCGTAGCAAGAGTTTAAAAGAACAAGAGGTTTACTTCACTCAGATGTCGTACTTCACATTTCATTATTTTTACCATCACACGATCATATTCAGCTCTGCATAAACTCTTCCAACACATTTTTCCTCAGCTCTCAGTTTTTATTCCCCGCCTAGCGAAGCGATAATGTAATAGTGTATATGTGTGTGTGTGTGTGTGTGTGTGTGTGTGTGTGTGTGTGTGTGTGTGTGTGTGTGTGTGTGTGTGTGTGTGTGTGTGTGTGTGTGTGTGTGTGTGTGTGTGTGTGTGTGTGTGTGTGTGTGTGTGTGTGTGTGTGTGTGTGTGTGTGTGTGTGTGTGTGTGTGTGTGTGTGTGTGTGTGTGTGTGTGTGTGTGTGTGTGTGTGTGTGTGTGTGTGTGTGTCACCAAAATATCTCAACATCAAGTGGGTGAACTGTATCCAAATTATTGGGCAGTATCCCAGGGTATGTGGTGTGAACTGATTATATTCTGGTGAAGCTGCGATGATACGCCTCCGATTACAAGGGGATTGCTGATTTTCTTTTCTTTCTTTTTTTAAGGTACGGTGGGCGATATGCATTCGTGGGCATAAGCTTTGGCTGTCGTGTTTTCTGTATTTTATCCCTTACAATATCATAAGTTGAGTTCATTTTCCTCCTGATTAACCTTATCTTTCTATTTCTATATTACCCTGTCTCTTACTCATACTCTATTCTTTTTCCATAATATATTGTATATTTTCTTTTACACCATTTTCTCTTACTTTCATCTACGTTTCCTTCTTCTTTATGGTTTATACCCTCTGACTCTGTTTCTCATTCTCTCCTTCCTCTTCCCTTCTCTGGCACATATATAATTCTGCTTGTCGCTGTCTCTCCTTTATTTCCTATGTACTTCCCTCGACTACTAGTTTAATTATAATCTTCATTCTCTCTCTCTCTCTCTCTCTCTGGCTCCAATCCAACAAGGGGGTACCGGGGCCGCGTGGTGAAAATTGCAAGTGGGGTAATTAAAGGGTGTTTGTGATGCATGGAGTCACTTGGAAATTAATGTTTTCAGTGGTAAAGAGGTGAGCCTGAGACAGAGACAGAGAGAGAGAGAGAGAGAGAGAGAGAGAGAGAGAACGAAGGTCTGGGATTAAATAATATTGACCGCACGAGGGTCATTATGGCAGACAATGTTTATTAAGTCCAAATCTTCCCCTACAATACGACTTGCAGTAGTCGGTTTATATCCAGGTCCCCAACAGCACGACTGAGTGAGCAATGACAAGAGGTCAACAAACTGTGCCAACCAGACTGACCGGCCGAAAATGCAAACCTGGCTCTTTCCAGGGGTGGTGAAAAACGAGAAAGGTGGGGAAGAATGAAGAAAGAAATTGTGTGGAGGAGGAACGAACGAAGAGAGAGGGGGAAGGGAAGGAAGAAGGAAGACAGGAGAAGAAGGAGTAAATGCGAGACAAGGTTTTCAACTGCAATTACGTGACGGTCAGAATCCCCTAACACTAACTCCGTAAGTAAGGGGGAAGGGAAATATTTTCCTACGTTAAGCTTGACATTTCTGTACAGCATACCACGTCACACTGTCACCTTTACCATCCTGTTGGTTTAGCCTTGCTAACGTCAATTGATTTTGTTCATCTTACGGTAGACCTTTTGTAGTGAAGGGATCAGTGAAAGATTCAATATTACCCCCCATACTCGAAGTCTCACCTGAACTGAATAAAGTAGTCTGGAGGTAAAACAATGAAACACAGTATATAACCGGACTAAAGAAGTAACAGACCGATCACCTCGCCCTGGACTCGATAACCAGTTGTTAATGACATCCAGACCGACACTAAGCTACCTCGGCTGCTGCTTCCCTCACTGTTCTGACAAACAGCTGTATGACAAACCCCAAGGCACGGCATCATAGCAATAATAATAAAAATATTCTTAAAACCAAGTCGAAAATACATTCGGGCAGCGGATAAAGCTTAAAAAAAAAAAATGAGTTTAAAACTACAGCATTTTCAACGGACACGATAATATGGCAACCAATAGTTACTTCATCAAGGGGCATGTCGAATAACAATATGAGGTAGTGCTTGTAAATTTACTGGCAACCGTTTTTAGTCTAATGAAGTAAAGCAGTTCTTCTTTACCTGTACTGCAACCATACAAAACAAACTGCCGTGCAATGCAGTACACTGTGCAACAGTAACAACATGCCATAGCCATGTGATTAAGTTGCTTTTATTTCCCAGCTAATAATGTTCATGGCTGAACGGGACAGAATTATTCTGACTTAACGTTTTTCTCTCATCCACATCACAGAGGATACAACAAGATAACAACGTTGTTATGCAGTTAATGTTATTTTTCCATACAGATCTCTTCTATCCTCCCACCTCCATATCTCTCCAATTCATTCTCTCCTTTCTGCCACCTCCCGTTCACTCAGTTCTACTCTCTACTTCCATTCTCCCTTACCTCTGTTCCCTTCCCCTCACCCATTCTACTCTCTCCTACCCTTCCTCGAATTCACTCTCCCCCTTCCTTCTTTCTCCCTTTAACCCTCTTTCTCCTCTTCCACCTCTCTCTCCTCTTCCTCGTCTCTCTTTCATCCTCCCTCTATCCTCTTTTCTTTAATCCAATCTCTTCTCTCCCATCTCTCCTTCTCTCTCCTTCCCACTCGCAATCCAATTTACTCTCTTCTCCGTCTCACTCCCCTTCCACCTCTCTCCTTCCACTCCCTCTCTCCCTTCACTCTCGCACCTCTGCAAAGAAACAACAATCCCCGTCAATGGCCGGTGGAAATCTCTTAGTATTGGCCAAAGGTCATTTCAAGCTGCCATGAATATATTACCAGCTGGCAAAGCACCACAGAATTTTGGTGGTAGGTGCATGAGGCGAACACACAGGAGCATAATTTTTTCCTTCATGTATTATTTTGTACAATGTTTTGAAAAAAGCTGGGAAAACAAAGTGTACGGGTAAGCCTATATCTTGACTATACTTTGTTCACTTTAACTAGGTGTAAAAGTGTCATCTCTCTATCTTGAATCCAGAAATATGTCGAGAAACTAAAGACTAGAACATGACACTAGTCACGAAGGTGTTCTATAGAAAGCATATTGGGCCGCGGTGTTGTGTTATTTTGCCACTGGTCAACAGCAAATATATATGCCACAAAATAATGAAAATCTCCACCTACATTAAATGCTTGAACTATATTATTACTTGTCAGGACTGAGTTAAAAAAAAAAATCGTTAGAGTGCACGGTGGATGTTCATTATGGTGACCTTCACACACAAACAGGACTGAAAATCTATTGCAGAGTTATGTGGAGCGAAAAACACAGAGAAATACTTTGAAGTGCTTTGGCAATATTGAGCAAGTGGAGATTAATAGACTGATTGAGAGGTTGTGTAAGAGTGGGGTGGCTGGAAGGGGGAGCAGAGGGAGAGAAGAGGAGGGGGAGACAGAAGTAGGGAGAGGAGTGAAGGGGGGGAAAGAATAAGATGGAGAGGAAGAGAGGACAGGTAAGAAAAGGTAAGGGTGGGAGAGGATGTGGGGGTGTAAGAAATATACCCTCATATGAAAATACTGTTTATCAGTATCTATATTGTCAATAAATAATAATTCCATCTGAATGTGCATTAATGGATATTAGGTCCTTATTAGGACGGGACATTGCCCATGCTGGCCAAGTATAAATGGGTATGGGATGTGTAAAGGAGTGATACATGTTGGGGTCCAAGTGTTGTAGCGGTTATGTTTTTGTGTGGTATAGTCTGTACATGTCATCAGTAGCTCAGCAGGGTGTCTACATATACAGTACAAGCTTACGAAAGGGCATACTACCAGCAACTAATATAATTGTCTGCCACGGTTCGGGTTCGAACCCCACACCCAGGCATTGACATTGCAAGGCGAGTACACTACCGATCGAGTACGCTTACGGCTCTACATCCTTTACATAGAAACTTTTTCGTGACTAGCACCGTTTTCTAGTGTTAATTTCTTGTTGTAGCTCAGTAGCAAAATAAGATAGTGCCATGGATCAATAACTCTTCCACAGAACTTCTTAGCATAACATTCTAGTGTTTATAACTTGTTACAGATGAGCGTCAAAAATGGTGAGGAGGCAATCTTATGTCAAAATGAATATAGTTCGCCCTCCAGACAGCAGGAATGTTGACCAAGCAGCTACGTTTTGACCTTTATGAAAGTGGAAAAAATCATGTAGAAATAAGAAGAATAAACTAAGAAAGATGTCACTGGATTCAAGTGAAAGGGTAAATGCATGCCAAGATGAGGGTAAGGCTGGCCAACGTGTGCAAATTAGTGCCACCAACTCAATCAGCCCTGCCGTCCAAACCTTCACGAAGACAAACATTTACACTACAAGTGCACTGCAAAGTCAGTGCAGAAATCCAAGACAAGGAACTATCTATCTGTCTGTCAACTATCTATCTATCTGTCTGTATTTTGATCTATCTGTATATGTATTTATCTTTCACTTTATCTATCTACCTATCTATTTATATACAACTATGTTTTTTGCCAGTCTTTCTATCCATTCCCATTTATCGATTATATACCTGCCTATCTATACCTATTTAACTATTACTGTATCTGCATGTCAGCCTATAACTATTCATCAATTAGTCTGTCAATCAAAGTATTTAATCTGACATTATAATATATGCATCAACCTACTTATTTTTAATCTCAAATATCAACCAATCAATTAATGCATCTCTCAACCTGTCGCAGTATCTCTTTATGACAATATACCAACGTATCTATTTCTGTACCTATCTCCTGACCAATAAATACAATGACGAACAACACAGTAACATGAAAAGTGCAACAGCAAATGGAATGACAAACTCCTTAACGGGAAAAATAAAGAGTGACAAGACGAAGGGAAGTAATCAATATACACGGATTAAGGAGGATGGAACAAAGAAAAATGAATGCAGAGGGAAACACAGATTGCGAAGGTGATGAATGAGACAGAAATCGTGGAGAGAGACTGTGAACAGGGGACAAGAAAGAATGGATTCTGAGAAATATACAATAGCCAACAGCTGAGACTAGGAAGATAGGATTGTGAGGGATGAGGAAGATAGACAGATGGATGAGAGAGAGAGAGAGAGAGAGAGAGAGAGAGAGAGAGAGAGAGAGAGAGAGAGAGAGAGAGAGAGACTCACTATAAGGCCCTAATCTTTATTTAATGAAGAGACTAAGGATAATGCCTGCAAAATTTAACTACCCAGCTATAAGTAAGTTTAATGTATAAAGGAGGTCCAGTACAGGGAAAGGCTCTCTGGGTCCACACGTCCCCACTCTACACACATGCATATGAATACATACCCACAAACACACATACAAACAAACAGTAAGTGAGGTGGAAACACACACACACACACACACACACACACACACACACACACACACAAAGTGTATATGTATAGTGCACGTACATCGTGTTGATAGCTATACAATTTACCTCACCAATTATACTGAGAAAATTTGCAGCATAAACCACTAAGAATGAGGTGTTTCGAAAAATCCAAAATACACCCCTCAGCCTCATGAATCCTAAGCAACCTACACCGATGACTTTATCTGGTCACAAATCAGTGTCGTAAGTATTCCTTGGTTTAAATTCATCTGACTAATTTTCAAAACACATGGAGAGAAAAGCAGAGATGACGAGACTTTTGTTGCCGATAGCACGGTGTGACTCACCCCTCCCCACCAGCACTGCCTATACGGATTCAGTTATTACTTGAACTCTGAAAAGTGCTTAAAAGTCGCTGAACTGATAAGCCTTAGGAGAATGAGTCAAAACTGCGAGAATACTGATAAAATTTTGACAAAGATCCTCCCCCCAGTCGTCTTCGTCCCCCTCCCCCCCCCCAAAAAAAAAAACTGTCGCTTAGTGACAATAAATATCTATATCTAGCTATACAATCGGTAAACTGACAACCCTACTCCTTACCGGCCCTGCGGTAAAGAGGTTAAACAGAATCCGTAGTAGGTAACGATCAGTACCTATCGATTGTACGAGCTTCAGTGAGACAGATAATCAATTTCTGGTAAGCCCCGATCTCTCCCTAGAAAACGACGCAACAACGAAGTCACAGGCAGGTCTCAAGGCAACAAAGGTGGAACAAACTTTGTCCAAGTATCTGACCGGTCCACCAATCGAACGTAAGTTCTTCCGGCAGTGGGCTGGACGTGCTAATCTATGCACCACCGACGGCCATTCTGAATCCTCATGTTAAATTTGGATGTATTCCGCAAGGCTTCGTCTGCAAAGCTTCGTGTTCAGAATCTTCCAGGGGAGGGTGACAACTCGAACTATCTATCATGTATCTATCTATCCTTCTATAACCAGACGTCTTACTCTCAGAAAGGGTGGCAGCGAACTAATCACTTCCATACCGTTTTGTATTTCGTTATCATGCAGCCCTCCCTCCATGTCACACCACGCTCATTCATATAGCTCTCCACTCTCTCCCTTCACTTCGTCTTCGTTCTCCCCTCCCCTCCCCCCTGCACCTCACTCACACAACCTGCATTCGCTTAATCATTCACTCAGTTCGCTGCACAAGGTCAAACAGGAAATTACGTACCAATTATACAAACAAGTGCCAGTCGCCAAACAAACACTTCCATTTCATCTCCCACAGTGGTCCCTCAAACTCACTGATTTCGCCCATTCCAGAATCTCACTACTCTGTTTGTAACTGTAGGCTACCAGGAATGATCTACATGAGGTCCACTTCTGAACCTTTTTTTTTTTTTTTTTTTTTTTTTTTTTTTTTTTTTTTTTTTTGGGGGGGGGGGGGTTATGGCCAGAATTTCCCTTTTCCATGCTGGCGAGGTAAGGTTGAGGAAGGGATGTGATGTATGTAGAACTCCAAAGTTCCACTGACTACAGGTATGTTCATGTCAAGGCCTGCATATGTCCCTGACATGAACCAACAAACACATGCAAGCATATGGAAGGACATACTACCAGTAACCATTTTCAAATGCTCGCTAAGATTTTGAGTCTCGGACTCAAGACTCATAACACACGCGCACTGCAAGTCCAGTGCGGTACCACTAAGTCACCGTAGCTCCATACTGCCATCACTAAATTACATTTGTTCCAGAATCGCCCCACCTTTCCCCTCTCTCCTACTTTGACTTACCACACCTCACCCTGATAACGCCACCCCACCTTCTCCTTCCATCCCACTCCTGTCTCACCCCACACCCTACCTCTCACCACCTCGTCATCCACTCAACATAATGGGCAGAGGCCCACATCGTGAGAGTGCCGCTGAGAGATATTATAATGGCTGCCACACCCGCCACTCCACGCAGCCCTGCCTCATACACACCACTCCACATAGCTACCATTCCACACAGCTATCACTTCACGCCATCCAGCCTCACAGATTAACCCCACTCCACGCCACCCTGCTGCCACTCTATGTGCATATGCACGATACGCATCACAAAACTTTGCATATCTATTTCATAATACGGCCATACCACCACTGCAGAAATATCATAGCAACGTCACACACACAGTATCATTACAGGGATTGGTTATCACAAGTAAACATGGTCAAGTCGGGCAGAGTGTTCTGCATCTTCACAATAAACACTATCAATACGCAGGTACAACCATTAGCAAAGGTTCACCGAAACTTCTCTGCCGGCTGTGCCAATGGAAGGTGTTGGCATTAATTATTTTTGTGATAGCAATATGACACCCACAGCAAAACATTACGAGATAGTAGGATGCTCTCTGTCGTTTTGGTTAGTACAACAATGGAAGGCAGGACAGCGATATTTTGCTCATGGCCGTACATTTCTTCCTAAAGTAGATTGCTTCTAAACCTTTCGCTGTAGAGGTTTTCTCTTAGATGAATAAAATCTTGTGGTGGCAGAAATGCTAACATACCACAGACGCTATCGTAGCGATGGGGTTAAATGTGACTGACACACACACACACACACACACACACACACACACACACACACACACACACACACACACACACACAACCACCCCAAACTCAACCTCCACAGCCCAACACACATGCACCATTTTCACAGTGCCCCGCATCTCTACCACATAAAATGCACCAGTGACTCACCCCAACAAAACCTCAGCATATTTTTGTACTACTCCACAGACATTTTATTACACACCATCACAAGCATTACTTTTTCCATGTGAACGACGGTCTGTGGTGTTGGTAAAGCTGGCAGTGGATGGCTATCGGTTGGGGAGTTAATGGTGGATGGGGTAATGGGACAGTGATCGATACTCTAATGGTGTAATTCCCTTAACACCTCCATGTACTTTTGATTTTCTTCTTTCTACCAGACGATTTTATGTATCCTAGGCAGACTTCGAACTAGAGGATTTATTCTTGCTCTCTTCAGACGATTTTCTTCACCTTACGAGACTTCGAAATGGAGGGTTTGTTCTTGCTACCTTCACTTTAGATGAGACTTTCTTAACTGGTTTAACATCTACACTACCAGTTGGCTCCTTTTACCTAAACAAAATGGTGCAGCAGTAGCGACAATACAATACATACTTAAACCAAACGACTGAATGGGTTAATGGTAGTTTGGGTTAATGGGTGGCGCCGGCCAGCACGCTCCTCTAATGACATAATCTGTTTGTGTCAGCTTATGTATACCATCACTATTTCTGCTACGGCTGTAATGGAGCCATTTCTTAAGCGGTGTATATTAAGTTGTCTAATTTGTGTGTAAGCGTTCATTTCAGATATTTAAATTAAGTGCCATCATCATCACCATCATCATGTTCAATTCATAAATGAGAAGGGTGGGAGCCAGAAATAGGAAAAAAATATACAATATAAGTTGAGGAACCATCAACTCATCATTAATGACTTATCACTAAGGCCTTTGAAATTATCGGTTCCATCCCAAGAGAAACGATCCACATATTTTAATAGGGCTGCTTGTAGAGTCGGGACCATTCCGTCAACTGTCAAGTTTAAAAAAAGGAGTGCAAGCCTTGTCAGGTGCAATTCCATACCTACTTTAACTATCCAATTTTATTCATCATCTATTCTTTTGCTTCAACAACTTCTTCGCTTTGCATTCGAAACTTTCATTTCTCATATTCAAAAACTTTATTCATTATCTATGTATCTGGATCAGTCAATGGGGTCCACTGCAGGACCATTCCTTCTTCCTCACGAAAGTGATAGCGAGAATTTCCATTCCTTATGCCGCGACGCCATAACATCGCCAATATCTTATATTCAGCACCACGACCCCATAACAATATTGACACTACCTTATATTCAGCACGAAACCCTAACAATATTACCAGTGGAGCAAGACACAGGCCACTGCACTACACTACCCATCCCCTCGCACATCAACGTCATGGGAGGGGAGGCAGTGATGGTTGTGGCTGCTCTCCCACACATTTCCCCAGGGCCGGGCCGCTGCCACGGCAACAGATTCCATTCCTGCCTCGGCCCGTGTTCTCGTAGGCTTAGGGTACTTTCTAACATCTCTTCCTTAGCATTATTTTAAACATTACACCTTAAATCACGAGAATATTTTATTCGACTTCGTAAGGATGCTCTCCAATTCACAGTCTCCACTAAGCTTAATGAATTCGTCTGGGGATCACAAGAATGAGAAAAACACGTCCCCGGGTTGAATGGGTTAATACCTTCTCACATAATAAGCATTTCTGGTACTGATATTATATAAGTAATACACAAAGTATTTAAATAAGTCACAGGCATATATTTGCTGATAAGGAAGTGACAGACAGCCAACTGAACTAAGAATACGCCCCTTTTCTTATAAGGCCATTTTCATATGGAGAAAAGGAGGCTCCTGAGCACCCCCTTCCTTACCAGTGTATTTCAACGTTTGGCACGTCAATTATTTCTTTATCTGCGCAGCATATGGACACTTCGTGTTTCCTTCTTGCTGTGGACACCAGCACATAACAAAGTGCCCTAAGATGTTTAGAGAAAAAGTTTTCAGAGAAGGGAATGAAGTTGTATGTTGCCTTCATGGATCTGGAGAAAGCATAAGACAGAGTGGGTTGACAAGGAATGTGGAAAATATTATAAGTATATGGAGTAAATGGGAAGCTCCTGCATGTCGTGAAGAGTATGTACTCGTATGAGGGTGCGTGTGGATGGTGAACTGAGTGAATTTTTCTCTTCGAATGTTGGATTGAAACAGGGATGTGTCATGTCTTCATGGCTGTTCAGTTTGTATATGGATGGAGTTATAAAAGAGATACAAGGTATGGCAGTGAATGCTGGAGCAGCCCTAATGACAGAGGGCAGTGTTTGGAAACAACCTGATCTGTTGTTTGTAGATGATACTGTATTCTTAACTAAAGATGAAGAGGAACTGCAAGGCTTGGTGAATGAGTTTGGGAGAGTATGTATGTAAGAAACGGAATCTACAGGTGAATATAAGTAAGATTAAAGTTATGGTCTTCGAAAGAAATGAAGGCACTGAAAGGACAGTGAGGCTGGATGGTATGAAAATGGAAAATGTGAGTGCATTTAAGTATTTGGGCTGTGTGACGAGTAAGGATGGAAGGTTTGGGGCTGAAGTGCTTGAATGAGTACAGCAGGGAAGAAAGGCTGCTGGTTCAATGAAAGCAGTGGTAAGAAACAGGGAAGTGAGCATGGAAGTAAAAAGGTCGCAACATAACTGTACAATGATCCCCACTCTAACGTATGGAAGCAAAGCTTGGACATTGTTGGAAGTACGCAAGTCAAGAGTGACAGCAGCGGAAATGAGTTATTTGAGAGCAGCATGTGGAGTTAAATGGAAAGATAGACTGACAATCGAGGGAGTGAAGGAGTGCTGAGGTATGGATGTGGATGTGACAGATAACGTAGGGAGAAATCCCCTGAGGTGGTTTGGCCACGCGAAAAGAAAGGTGGAGAGACTAACTAGAAGATGTGAGTGAGGTGGAGGGGGGGAGAGGGAGGGGGAGACCAAGGATGAGATGGAGGGATGGAATAGAGAGGTATATGAGAAAATGGAGATTAACGCATCTGGTTATAGATACCCAGACCATCTCTCCCGCATATTCCTACCCCCACCATACCACCTCATCCCCTGCACCATCCTACGCCCCACACCTCAACTCATCTATCAACACCACACCACCCTACCACACGAACCCCACATCACCTTACATGACAGCACCACACCACCCTACCACACGAACCACACATCACCTTACATGACAGCACCACACCACCCTACCACACGAACCCCACATCACCTTACATGACAGCACCACACCACCCTACCACACGAACCCCACATCACCTTACATGACAGCACCACACCACCCTACCACACGAACCCCACATCACCTTACATGACAGCACCACACCACCCTACCACACGAACCCCACATCACCTTACATGACAGCACCATACCACCCTACCACAGAACCCCACATCACCTTACATGACAGCACCACACCACCCTACCACACGAACCCCGCATCACCTTACATGACGGCACCACACCACCCTACCACACGAACCCCACATCACCTTACATGACAGCAGCAAGTCACACTTCTTCCCCCCACAGCACCTTAAATCAATTAGCACACGGTAACAACTTAAATCTTCGTTGTGTCAACCGCACAGAACCCAACCTTAGCGAGACAAAGACAGGGTCAGGCCCACTCCTGTATCGTCAAACGTTAGAAAATGTAAGAACTGCACCTCACTGTATAACAAAATGAATGCTGTCTATGGACAGTATGAGGTCACTATGGCCGAGAGCTTGGTCTCTGCTTTATCTGGAATTGGACCCTCATCAGTTTGTTTACATCCAGGTCCCCCCAAGGGGCAAACACACTAAATCCACCAATCTGACTGACCCGATAATCGCGCTCGGGATCTCTCAGTTAAGTAATGCATCGCCGGCCCCCTTCTCGTTCCCGTTTTTTTTTTTTTAATCAACCTCTGTTATCATCAGTCCCTCGCCAACAATTCTTTGCGTAGTTTGTGTCTACAAACAAAGATAATCGACACTAACAAAGAAAGCCTTTCATCATTCTGACAGTATACGACTCATAAACACTGGTCAGATTTAAGCAGTACATAGAAAGTGAATGATTAAATGACACTGAGGCCTTGCAAGAATGATTAAAATGAAAACAGTAAAGATGCTACACATGTACAAGTTTCAAAAATAATGTTGGGTACAACTGTGGACATAAATACTGATCTATTTCATAACAATAAATATCGAGAAAGCGAACCCTGTCTTTCGATAATCACTCATGCGATCTGGAGTCCAACAATTTGGAGTATTATTATATCAACAATTGTTTAACATTATTCAGGTTTCTATGGATCACTTCCGGTTTCACAAAAATCATCTAGAGCTGGCTGGAATAGAATACTAAATTTATTGTGACCATTGGATGAATAAAATCGTCTGGGGTATGCTGGAGAAGAATACTCGCGTTGTTATGAGCATGAGATGGTTAACTGTTCGACTAAAAGGTGAAGCAATATTACTGTCAACAACTGTACATCAAAATATAAAGAAAAGCGGTGATGGTTTCCAAACACAAAGGAAAAACCTGAACAGAATTTTAGACACTTCTCACTGACGTCACCCACTGCACACAACGCCCCGCGGCTCTTGTTTGATTTGTTGGAGGAAGAACAACAGCAAAGGTTTGGATGGCAACACAGTGTGCACAAGATTTCTTTTCCTCTTTCCTTCTCTCTCTCTCTCTCTCTCTCTCTCTCTCTTTTTTTTTTTTTTTTTTTTTTTTCTTGAGTAGTTGCCTACCGATTATCAGGACTTCAGCACGAACTGGCTTGACAGAATCAGAGCTGACCAAACAACCTATATAATGATGATTCAGAAAATACTGGACAGAAATAAAACTACATAACGACCGACACACTGACTGCCCCAGTCGTACTCTGTAAATCGTGAAACTAATAACATAGCCACTTAGTGGCGAGGGTTAGCATAATGCAGTACTGTTCAGTATATTATAGGCTACACTACAATGTTGCCTTGTGTAATACAATATAGATTTTAATGATATGAGTAAATCACGTGTGGATATATTCCAGTGAACCGTAAACTGGGGTTAAAATATGATGCACACATATATCACGAAGAATGAACATTTTATTTCAGCCTAATTGTTCTCCTGCAGCGAACTGTACTGCAGTACAGACTGTCATTATAAAAGTCAGCAATATGTTGTCTCGTAGCAGTAATTCGTTACCCTACTACGATCAAGGTCAACTCAATAAATCGTGGGTCAGCAGCGTCCTTGTCAACCTCAAATATACTCAACAAATACCGGTAGTTCGTGTTTCATTTGTCATTCTAATGATTCTGGCAGACATTCCTACTCTCTTTTCCTGTTTCCATAGCCCATGACCCCAGAACACCAGGACATGAATTATAATATTCATTACTTCCACCCTTATGTAATCCTGTGTGCACCAGTCTGTCCTTGTATCAGTATAGTTCATTCAACTGGAATCTGCCAGTTCATGCTTCCTTATCATATTCTAGTCAGTGTTGGGTCCTGGAATTAACTGTAAATACAGAATATAAACAAAAAGTACAAAATAGACGCTGGACGCGACTTCATCTGTAAACAACTTATACTTAGTAGGCAATCGTCATCATTATCATCATCATTACAGTACTTTATGTTGCCTCACCCTCTGCCATAAAGAACAAAAACGAAAAACCTTCCTACACTACTGTACCCAGAATGCCTCAACAACATACTGTACCTCTTCACCACACAACACTTAACACTTCACAAACGTATACACCATCACACAGCCACCACAGCCATACAAAACCACGAGCCAAACAGCAGCCTTCATGAACACCCATCAGACATTTTCCCCCCAGACGCTGCCCTTCCCAGAGAGACGAGAGTGCACTTGGTCAGACTACAATGTGGCCATCAGCCTTCCCTTCTACAGTACCAATACCAAATATAACTCACAAACAATGCACTCTGTCCCCACACCACAACACACTTACTCATGCACCACACTACCAAAGACACACACAATACTTCAACATATACTCAATCAAAAGATCTCTGGGAGCACCCGGCTGAAGCGGCCGCTTCCTGCAGAACACCGGGTTCACGTCCAGATAAGATTGGGAGAATAACAACAACAACATTCCTCTTCGACCTCCTCTTTCTCCCCACCCTTCCTAATCTTTTCTTCCAACTCCCCCCTAACCTCCTCTACTTCCTCCTCCTTCATTAATATCTTTTCTTCCCTCATCGTTACCATCATCACCATCATCATCGTCGTTGCCGTCGTCGTCGTCCTCCTCCCTAACATCCTCTTCCTGATCATCATCATCATCATGTCTTACTATACTCACTTTTACTGGCTACTAACCTGCCCCATCCCACTCAGACTCTTATCCGTTTCTCCCCCTACCTTGTCCTCTCACTCTATCTCTGAAAAAGAAAAAAAAATCAAATTTCAACTTACCTTATTTCGCTGATTATTCTCGACGCTGAGGCCACGCCGCCTGAAATAGGACAGGAGAGTAAATTGCACACAAAGGTAACTTTTCCACCCTAACAAAACCGCCTGGTGGCAGCAAGAATAGTATACACGTGACGCCACCGTACTGAGGGGCTTACGGGAGACTGGTTCCAACACAAGCACCACGAGAGGCACCACCACCACCACCACCACCACCACCAGTGGGTTACAACCACAGACTCAGCTGAACATGAACTCGGTGGACTGCAGGCCAAAGTTGCTCTGCTTCCGGTTCTACACCCTCTTTTCATGGAACAAGGAGAGCATTTATGGACATTTGTAAAACCAGCCAGGTCCACCGCCCGGTCATATCGGTGCCACCACGTGAAGGCGTCCCTCTCCAGCACCAACTTTATATACACACACACACACACACACACACACATACATATATATATATATATATATATATATATATATATATATATATATATATATATATATATATATATACTGTATATATATATTCTCTCTAACGAGAAACATGTTACACAAAAATTAATCAAAGCTACGGTGTTTTTGCATTGCTGTTGTTGCTGTTGTTGTGGTGGTGTTGGTGATGGTGGTCCCAGGCTCACCTAAGCGTGAACTTGGTGTAGTGCAGGCAGAAGTGTCCTCCTGCAGGCCACCATCCTCCTTTATAGGTATACGGAGGAAGCTACGGGATATGCAGTGTTTAAGCAGTGCTGGTTCTGTGGCACAGCCTGTAGCCATCCATCTCCAGCACCACACATAAAGCTTCAAGTATACAGACAGCATTTAAAAAATCCCATATAAAACAAAGCATTATACAATTACCATACACAGAAACAAACTTCAGATACAGAGGCAAGAAATTACAAACGCATACTTACAGGTATGAACACAAAATCAAAGAATGAACTACACGTACCATGAAACAGAAGAAAGAATGCTACAAGACCACACACACACACACACACACACACACACACACACACACACACACACACACACACACACACACACACACACACTGCACAATAAAACAAACAATTGAAAACGAACACATGCAAACATGCAAACACAGCCAGCCACCATAACCACTCACGGCTTGGAATTATAACCAGACGTTTTATTAACAATTAATGGAGGGGAGGGGAGGGACGGGGGGATGGGAGGGATGGGGAGAGAGGGCAGGGAAGGGTAGGAGGTGAAAGGATGCAAGGGGAAAGGGGAGAAAGGGGAGGAAAGGTGAAGGGGAGAGAGAGGGGAGGCGAGGAAAGGGGGACAAGAGAGAGGGGGGAGGGAAGGGGAGGAAGGGGTGGGGAGGCGAAGGGAGGGAACGGGTAGGGAGAGGAGACAGGGGAGGGAAGGGTAGGGAAGGAGGGCGAAAGAGTCAACGGGTGAATGTGGAAGGGGAAGGGGACAGAGGAAAATGGGTTTGGTGGGTGGGAATAGAAGAGACGGGAGGAACAGCAAGGTATGTGAGAGGAAAGGCTGGAGACGGGGTAGGGGGGAGAGGACGGGAATGAGGAAAGAGGACGGGAGAGAGGGTAAAGGAGATGGGGGGGAGAGTGAAAAAGGGGGTGTATAGGTAGTAGGGGACGGGTAAGGAGGAAAAAAAAAAGAGGAGGAGTGAAGGGATAGGGAAATGGGTGTGGGTGAAGGAAAAGAAAGAGAAGGATTGTCGTAGGTGGTTTGCGGACGAGATGGAGAGGAAGGAGAGAATTAAAGTAGAAGCAGAATAAGAAATTACAGGGAGAGAGATAACTGAAGGGGGAGGGGGGGGAAATGATGGAAGGGAGGGAACGGGAGTTTGGGGAGGAAAGAATGGTAAGGAGACGGAGGAGGAAATACAAAGAGTGAAATAGAGTAGTTGAAACTGAGACTAGGTAGCTGAAGGTAAAGCAACAGTGAGAGAGAAAGCGAGACGATTTTGTTCAGCTGAAAAAGTCATCGGAGTCTCAAAATGTTAAGACCTCTAGGCAGCGACTCATTTCCCAACACAACACTTCATTCCTGGTGCTGGAGAGACAGACACCTTCATGTGGTGGCATCGATATAACCAGGCGGCTCAGCTGCCTGGTTATACTGTATAAACGTCTCTCAGCTACTTCCCTATCCCAACAAAGAAGGATGGAGGACTGAGGAACGGCAATTTTAGCCTCTAGTCCATGGGATTTATATTTCAGATCAACCTGGGGCTACAACACCAGCAACAACAACAACAACAACTACTACTACTAATGTTATTACCACTACTACTACTACACTTCATTCTCACTCAATAAAGCCCACACACGCCTCTCACACTCTTGAATACTCAGGTTTCTGTGGTTTAACCTGCTGACAAAGATCTAACTCTCACGGCTTAGTTGATGGCCAAGTTTAGTCAGGTTGAAGGTTTGATCTGATTAGTAACCAAGAAGACTCATTCCTGCTTCATAACGACGGCTCATGGCACTGCTTGCAGCCACTGCATAATATTCAAGTTGTGAGAGTAGCCCAGTACTGTCGGATGAAAACAATTCGACTATCGTCAAATTTATCTGGACTGAACAAAATCGTTTAAAGGTCGCTATATTTGTACCCGTAGCAGAGAAGGGTTACTCGAGACTGCTGGAAAATCTCTCGGGTAAATAAAAGCTTTTGATGTTGCAAAGAATAAAATACTCTTACTGGCTCCCTTCAACCTCTATCTCTTCGCCGCCCTGTTGCATCTTTACGGTATCTCTTTTCTATCGCTACTTCAATGGTCACTGCTCCTCTGAACTGTCTGCTTGCATCCATCCACCTCTACGACGGGCGCGTAGCAGGTCTAGCAACAAACTCTCATCCATTTTCTGTCCAACTCTCTAATGCAAGAGTTAACCGTTACTCCGAGTCCTTCATTTATGCAACAGGTCAACTCTGGAACTGTCTCCCCCTGTCCGTATTTCCTACTTCCTATGATCTCCAGTCTTTCAAACACAGTGTGTCCAGGCATCTCGAAATGATCGGATCTTGAATTTGGCTCTCTTTTGTTTTGTTTTTATTTTTTCTTGGAAGGAACGGTTTGCGGGCTCCTGGCCTTTGGTTCCTTCTTCCTTGCATAAAAAAAAAAAAAAGGCGAACCAACAGCAGCGAAAGGTTTAAAACTAAGAAAAGAAAATGGATGGGAATTCAGATCGTCTAAATACTTTACTCGCTCCATAATCACCAGAAAAATACGTTTACAGCTAAATAATAATAATAATAATAATAATAATAAAATCTCACATTTCGTCTTTCATTCGGATCAGGGATGATACAACAGCAGCGTAACATCGTTATGTAATTAATACACTGTTTTTGCATATACCACAGAGTACAATACGCCTTTTATTCATCCTTTCCGACGATATTTCCATGACAGTTTTTTTAAGCTGCACCAGAGTCCCCTTTCTTTTCCTGCCGGCTTCAGCTGAAGGGTCTTGGGGTGGGGACAGCCTTCCTGCTTTACTTGCCTGACCTTCAAAGCAAAGAACAGATACCAGGCACAGTCTCTTCAACAAACCACCCAACTGGGACATATAAATTTGTTGCAGCTTGTAATTCTTTATAACCATATGCTCTTGTTTATGACAAAGGAGGACATATGTAAGAAAGGAAAGTTAAAAATAATTAAGGGACAGGGGGAAAAGAGTTAAAAAGTGAAAGAGAGAGGAAATGTAAAGTTAGCATGGAAAGGAGACAAGAAAACAAACAGAAAGAAATACAGTTTCAGATAGAGAAATGCAAATAAACAGAAGGAAGATGGGGACACAGAGGAAGGAAAGATAGCCTATATATATAGAAGGGAAAATGACCTCCTAAGTACCATAACGTATACTTTATGTTCATTACGGGAGGCAGGTCGGGAAGAAATGTGAGATTGTGGGAAGGGATAGAGGGAAATAGGAAGGAAGAAGGAGAGAAGAAAAGGGGTGGAAAGTAAGGACGGAGGGTACTAAGGGTTGGAAAGAGGAGGATATGTACGGAAGAAGGGGGGGAATGAGACGGGAGGGAAGGCAGGAATGAAGGAAGGAATAAGGGAGGCAGGGAGGGATGGAAGAGAAATAAAAGAGGAGGGACAGCGAAAGGAAGAGCGGGAGAGAGGATAAGTGAGTGAGAGGGGGAGAAGACGAGTCAGGAGGGGAGGGTGAGATTGTAATTGATTGGGGAGTTGGAGGAAATCTGGGAAGGATGTTAAGAGGGAGGGGGACTGGAGGGAATATGAAAAACCAAAACACTTAGGTCTTAGGGAGTATAAGGTTATGATAGAAAGGGGAACAAGAATACTCGTATGTCGGGAGGAAAGCATATACGAGAGAAGAAAGGAATGAAAGGGGGAAAGGAGGATCGTGATATGGAGTTAGGAAATGAGAGGGAAGGAAGGTGAATGGAAAGATTTGGGGGGACTACATCTGTAATAAGGAGTGGGGAGGTGAGAGGGGAGGAAGGTGAATAGGGGGGAAGGGACTACTGCAGGTGGGAGATATGAAGGAGGGGATGGGTGGAGGGGGTGAAGGAATCAAGGGTCAGGATTACAGGCATAGGCATAATTATCAACAATCACCTTAACTGCAAAGATTACAAGTACTGCCACCAGTTAGAATTATTACTATTAACACACACACACACACATTCTCCTTGTGTGTGTGTGTGTGTGTGTGTGTGTGTGTGTGTGTGTGTGTGTGTGTGTGTGTGTGTGTGTGTGTGTGTGTGTGTGTGTGTGTGTGTGTGTGTGTGTGTGTGTGTGTGTGTGTGTGTGTGTGTGTGTGTGTGTGTGTGTGTGTGTGTGTGTGTGTGTGTGTGTGTGTGTGTGTGTGTGTGTGTGTGTGTGTGTGTGTGTGTGTGTGTGTGTGTGTGTGTGTGTGTGTGTGTGTGTGTGTGTGTGTGTGTGTGTGTGTGTGTGTGTGTGTGTGTGTGTGTGTGTGTGTGTGTGTGTGTGTGTGTGTGTGTGTGTGTGTGTGTGTGTGTGTGTGTGTGTTCTACCCACATACTATTTCATTCAGCTGAGAAGATATTTTGTCAACACACTGGGTTCAGCACAACCCGTAATATTCCTTCACTAACAAGATGTCTCCCTCAGAGCCGAACATATTCGTGTGGTGGGAGTAGGAACTAAATAAAGTAGATATGAACTGAAAGGCTTACCAGACATCCTTCACATCATCGGTTTCTCCTACGCTGAATAAAATTGTCTGGTGTTGCAAATTTATAATATATAAGAGGGACGCCACCGAACTGAAAACATTGATGGCAACTGTCTCTTACCCCCTTCATTATGAGAGGTCTTTCGGAAGACTGTTACCCCTGTCAGGGTAGGGACAACTCTAGGATTTTACTCCAGTTATCGCATGACCATGTTATTCGGCAAAGAGCGAGTCAAAGAAGCCAGACAACGTTAATACTGTCACCAATAACCTTCACATGCACGGGACAACTCTCATAATCTATGCCCCCTAACGCCAAACTATTATATTCAGCTGACAATCACAGCAGCCGTTGTATAACGGTGGCAAAACTGAAATACAAAAGCACAAAGAAAGCATACCAGTGGGAATGATGGAACTGTTTTAAACTTCGTCGCAAAGCAAGGTTTTCTGTTTGTTTGTTTGTTTTTTTCCCGACAGTAACAAGAACAATGTACAAAAGCACCATGGTATAATGAAAAAAATCATCCTCAAGAGGTTAATATACTTATTTAATATACTTATTTTTTTAAGTTTTAGAAACTGCCGGTTGTTTTGTTTAGGTCCAGCTTAAGTTAATTTACAGCCTAAAGAGTGATTATAATTGGCTAATAAGTTTGATAATTATCTTAGCACAACACGCACCCTTGTTTAATTATCCTGACTGCCTCCCTCACCTCCATCCCTCACTCCCCCCTCCCCCAATTCCCCTCCTTGTCAACCTCCCTCCCTCTCAGCCTACCATTCTTCCTTCCATTTTTCCGATGTCTCCCTCCTCCCTTTCCTTCTATGCCTACGTAATTTTCCTACCTACCTTCCTTTCTTACCTGTCTCCTGCCTACCCATTATCTGACTTACCTCCCTCTCAGCTTATCTATTAAGCAATCCCCTCCCTGTCTCCTTATTTGTTTCCCTCCTTTTCTTCTTGCCTCTCTCTCTCTCTCCTTCCCTGTCTCTCCCCCTCCCTGACTACCTATCAGTTTCTCTCCCTCCCTCCCTGTCTCCCTTCTGTCCCTATCTGCCTACATAACTTCCCTTCCTGTCTCCCTTCTTTCCCTTACTCTACCTACCTCATCTCCCTCCCTCCCTCCCTTCGCTCCTTGATTATGTAACTACTTCTCTCTCTTTTTACTTACTACCTTGCCCCCCTTCTTATCCCGTTTTCTACCAACCTTCTTCCGTCCCTCCTTACCTACCTTCCTCCTTCCTTCCCTCCTTGCCTACCGTCTTCCTTCCCTCCCTCCTTACCTACCTTCTTCCTTCCCACCATGCCTCTCTTCCTCCACCCCTCTCTGAACATAACAACACAAGAACATAAGAAGAGAGGATAACTGCAGTAGGCTTGTTGGCCCATGCTAGGCAGCTCCTAGAAGAGTAACTGAACTACTAGAATGAGATAAGGATAGCAAAGATGAAGGCTCTTCCCCACCCACCAAACCCTCCAGCTAAAGCCGGCAGGAATAAGTCTGAAAGAACACCACGCAGTATAGGAGAACTGGCGTGGACATTCTATAGAAAAGTGTGAAAGGAGAAAAGGAGACTATCATAGTGTAACCTGAACCAACTTGTCTCCCTCCATCCTCCTTTCTGCCTACCCGCCTCTCTTTTATCCCTCTCTGCCTACCTGCCACTGTTTCCTCCTTTCTTACTTCCCTTACTCCCTGCCGGTTAGTTTCACTTTATACCTGCCTGCCTGCCTCACTGTCCACTTGCCTCCTTATCTACCCAACTATATACCTACCTGCTGCGTGATTGTTTCACAGCTACCTGCTCCATGCCTACCTGTTCTATGCATACCAAGCTGCTTACCTACCTAATTACCTACCTGCTTCCCTTCCCTGTCTCCCCGGCGATCCGTCTACCTCCCTCCCTGTCTACCTATCCACCTCCTTTCCCACTGTTTACCTGCTTAACCACTTACTTACCTGTCTACCTATATGCCTACCTTTTCTCCATCTACTCGCTGCTAATCCATGTGCCTACTTATCCATCTACCTCTTAATCTTCCTGCCTGTCTACCTGCCAGATTATCCACCTCGTACATACATTTTATCTACTTACCTTGCTACCTGTTCTTCTATTTGTGTACTTGTCCGCCTACCTTCCTACCGACTTACTACAACATTTGCCTGCTTACTGTCCCCTTCATGTAATGCTTCGTACCTTCCTGGTTATACGGCGTCTAAGTTACCTGCTAACTCACCAGCCTACCTACCGATATGTTTACTTAAGGCGGTGCGTTCTGGAAAGCTTGCTGTTACCAGATGACACCACTACAGACAGCCGTGAAGCCTAAGTACTCTCTTCACTGTTGTACGGTCTTCTTCTTCTCCTTTCGGCTCTGCCCTTAGCGGTCGTCACAGCGGATCACCCGTCTCCATCTTACTCTGTCTTCTGCATCTTCTTCTCTTACACCTACCACCCGCATGTCCTCCTTCACTACATCCATAAACCTTCTCTTTGGCCTTCCTCTCTTTCTCCTGCCTGGTAACTCCATTTCCAGCATCCTCCTCCCGACATACTCCTCATCCCTCCTCCGCACATGTCCAAACCATCTCAGTCTCGCCTCTCTAGCTTTGTCCCCAAACTGACTTACGTGTGCTGTCCCTCTAATATGTTCATTTCTAATTTTGTCCAACCTCGTCACTCCTAATGAAAAACGCAACATCTTCAATTCTGCTACCTCCAACTGTGCCTCCTGTCTTTTTGTCAGTGGTACTGTCTCCATTCCGTACAACATGGCTGGCCTTACGACAGTCTTATAAACTTTCCCTTTCATTTCTGCAGAGACCCTTCTGTCACAGATCACTCCTGTCACCTTTCTCCACCCACTCCATCCCGTCTGCACTCTCCTTTTTACCTCTCTACCACACTCTCCGTTACTTTGTACAGTTGACCCCAAGTATTTATACAAAATTATGAGGCACATAAATACGCACAGCAAATTGGTAACGATAGTAAACCTTTTAATTAAAAGGTTAAAGGTAAAGGGGGGAGGGAGGGAGGGAGAGAGAAGCAATGAGGTGCTTATCCATTGTGTTCATATACATAACAAAATCGTCATATGTATATGGCTCCGATTGCAGACAATGACAAGTACTTATCCTGTCTAATGCAGTCATGGAATGGGTGCAAATATAATCTGGGCAATATTAGTCACCTGCAACTGCATCACTCCCACCTGCACTAGCGCAATTCAAATACAGTCCTGCATTCAAAACAAAATGTAGATATATATAATCAATCGTGACGACGATGTACAGTTGTGCTCTTCAGTGATGTCACAAAGTACACTGAAAATATATGGACTTTGTTACATCACTTCCTAGCGCGACAGTACAAGGCCCAGTTAAGTCAAGGTCTACAGACCTTAACTCAACTTCTTTAGACCCTGAGTTAAGCTGCAAAAACCAGAGTGTCGCAAGATCATGGGGGAAATGTGTGGCAGGGGAAGAAAAGTGTGGGGTTGAAGGCATTTGGCAGAAGTACTTTTCCGTCCCTCATGGTTCTACTGGCTCAATATTCCTCATAACCCCGCTAATCAACTGCCACTGCCTACTTATCTTCATTCCCATCAACCCCCCGCCAGCCTGACCATCAACCTGTCCCACACACTCACCCACTCGTTGTTTACATGTTAGATTAGTTTCCTTTATTCATACGACTGGATTCTCTATACGTTGCTCAATTTTTCATTCCCTGTCTGAGATTCTGTATGCCTAATTATTTCGGCATCTCTCTCTCTCTCTCCCTGCCTCTCTCTCTCTCTTTCTCTATCCATCCCCCTCCACATCGCTCACCACTCCCTAAATACACCATATCATCCTCCTTCTCAACACCATTTCCCTTTCATCTTCACCTCTCTCCTTCCCTCTCCCCTCATTTTCTACTTCCTCCTTCTCTCCCTCTCCACCCTTCCCTCCTTTCTCTCTCTACCTTTCTGTCTCCAGTTCCCCCATTACCTCTCGCCCTCACTGTCTCCACCACTCCCTCTATTCCTTTCCCAATTCTCTCCCTTTCCTTCCAGCCTCGCTCCCTCTCTCCCCCCAGTTGCAACCACCGTCCATCCCTCTATTCCTCCCCCCCCCCCTCTCTTTATCTCTCTTCCTTGTACCATTCCTCTCTCCATTTACCCCCCCCCCCCTTTCCGCCCACTACTCCCTTCATCCCCTTCTTCGTGTCAGGTAACCGGCTTGCCTATAACCGGATTACCAAGCCGGGGTTAAGCCGGGGACGCCATGATACTCCACTGTTGACCCCACACCCACCCCAAGTCCCATGTGAATATAAGAGAGAGAGAGAGAGAGAGAGAGAGAGAGAGAGAGAGAGAGAGAGAGACAGACAGACAGACAGACAGACAGAGACAGAGACAGACAGACAGACAGAGAGCAGAAGGAAAAGGAGACAGAAAAAAAAAAGGGAGGGGGGGGGAGAACAAGATGATGGGAAAAGGAAAGTGAGAGAGAGCTATGAGAGAAGAAGAAAGGGGAGGGGGAGATGAGAAACAGAAACTAATGGCTAATGGTGCTGACATTTAAGACAAAAGGAAATGGGGTGGAGGGGATGTGGATGAAGAATGAGGTGGAGGGAAGCAAACTGGTGGGGGTAGTGTAGGTGGTCAGGGGACGAGGGAGATGGAAGAGGGAGGAAGACTGGGAGGAGGAGGAATGGAAGCGAGTGAGAAGAGTGGGAGGTGGGAGGTCTAGGCGAGAGAGGGAAGGAATGGAAAGAAGAAAATGGAATGGGGAAATAAGAGGGAGGTAGATTGGGAGGGGAAGTAGGAGGATGAAATAAGGAGAATGAAAGAGGGAAGGGGAACAGGAGAGGAAGGATGACTGGGAGAAGGAGGAAGAATGGGACGGAGCTGGAATGGGTGGTGAAGGGGGGGGACCAGGAATTGGACGCAGAAGAATTGTAGGGGAGAAAGAATGGGATGAAGTAGAAGGGGATGTAGAGAACGAACGGGAGGGAAAAGGAATAGCAGGAGGGAGAAAGAAGAGGAGCGGGAGGTAGCTATGAAAGGAGGGGGGGGGGGAGAAGAGTGGGAGAGGAAAACTGGGAAGGGCAGAAAGAGTTAGAGGGGGAAGAAGACTAGGAAGGTGAAGAAGAATGAGAACGTGAAGAAGAATGGGAAAGGGAAGAAGAATTGGAAGGGGGAGAAGATTGGGAGGAGGAAAATGGGAGAGGGAAGAAGAATGGGGGAGTGAACGAATGGGAGGGAGAGGAATAATGGGAGAAGGAAGAGAAATCGGAGGAAGAGAAAGATTGGGAGAAGGAAGAGGAATTGAGGAGGAAGAGGAATGGAGGAGGACCTGGAATGGGAGGAGGAAGAGAAATGGAAGGTGGAGGAAGAGAAATGGAAGGAAGACGAGGAATAGGAGGGGGAGGAGTAACAGGAGGGGAAATAATGTAACAGAGAAGAAGAATGGGAGATGGAGATGGAATCGGAGAAGGGGAAGAGAAATAGAAGAGAGGCAGGGAGGAAAAACAGGAAGGAGAGAGGGAGAATGTGAAGAGATGGAAATAAGGATGGCCGTGGGGAAAAATAGGAAGGTAGACAAAGAATGGGAGGGGAGGATGAATGGGAAGAGGCATGGGAGGGAGTATAAATGGGGGTGGAGAGAAGGGAGAGGGTTGATGGCAAATACCGATACACAGTGAAAGGACTGAGGCCTGAAGCTTTTACTGTGATGGTTCTGTGCTGGTGGGGTTTGGTTCTGTCATTTTTATATCCCTCTAAATTCTTTCCGGTACTTAGTTTTTAAGGCAACTTTAAATGTCACTGTTATCAATATTATTACCAGTGATTGTGTGCCATAATTTCAATTCCCTTTACAACAAATAAATTTCAATATACAGAACAGTGTGTTTACCAATACTCATTAAACAATGTAACTATCCTTTTCTTCACTTACATTACCTTTGTCATGTTATTTTTTCCATTATCAGTACTATATCCGTTTTACTCTAGTTTGACCTAAAATTTCATTCTTTCTGTCTGAAATACCGATTTCTAACAAGAGATGAATGTTAGAATGTGACTCCAGTCATGAAGAAGTGCTGTGAAAAGGATGCAGAGCCGCAGTATTGTCATATTCAGCCAATGAGCTACACGAAATATGCTGCAAAAGGAGAAGTAATTCTGGGCCATGTTAAGGTAGAATGACTATAGTACAGCATAACCATCATCATAATTATCATTCTTGTTATCAGTGCAATCATTAATAAATGTTGAAGTAATATGAATATTACCAATGAGTACATACACAAAGAAATATAACCAAACTCATACATAGCATCCAAGGGAGCGCACACACACACACACACACACACACACACACACACACACACACACACACACACACACACACACAGTCATATATATATATATATCTGTTCCAAGAACTCACATTCACAAGAGTCATTCCATTCAATCCCACACGCACACACCATCGCATACGATCATACAATTAGTACATGAACCCGCTGTCACACGCACATACCATTACTACACGCACACGATTCCACACGCACACATAATTACTATATGCACGAATTCCCACAAATACATGAATTCTATTATTAAATGCACACACACACACACACACACACACACTTGCTTTTTTCCCACACACCCTTCCCCGCCACAGACACACCTTCCTTCCTCCCTCCTACACACACTACGCTAACACACCCATACGCATTTTATCGTCGTCCTAAGCACCCCTTACGAGCTGGCGTAAGTGTCGCTACGCATGATACGCACTTATTCGTCCACACACAAAAATAGTATATATTGAGTGAGTAGCGGGGGGTGGATTGATTGTTTTGGCCGGGGAAGGTGTGGAGTAAGGGTGCGAGTTGATGGGTGGGGAAAGAGTGAGGAATGAGGTGCATGGGAAAGCGCAAGGGGTGACGGGTGAAGGAGGTGAAGGGGAGTATATGATGTGGAGTGAGGCATAAGGGAGATAAGGGAGAGGAAAGGGGGGAGAGTGAGATGGTTTTAAAGGAGGAAAAGGTGAAGGGTGAGATAGAGGTAAGGACGTGGTGTGAGGGGCTAGGGAGAGAAAAGGGTGTGGTGTGAGGGATGAAGGAGAGAAAAAGGGTGTGGTGTGATGGGAGAGAGAGAGGAGGGGGGGGGTGACGGGTGAGGGAGAGGAAGGGGTGTGGTGTAAGGGGAGGGGGAGAGGAATGGGTGTGGTGTGAGAGGTGAGGAAGAGGAAAGGGTGTGGTGTGAGAGGTGAGGGAGAGAGAAGGTTGTGGTATGAAGGTGTGGGGTGAGGAGTATCTGTGATTTGGAGTGCATGGGGCTCTCCAGATAAGAGCCAGGCAGACAACCCCCTGGCACTCGGACAAGCAGAAGCTTTAAATCACTGACTTGCCGGATGTGCTTTGGGAATGATAAGCTTCTACTTGCCCGAGTGTCAGGGGGTTGTCTCCTCCTTTTTAGGTCCACAGTGGGGGCAGGGATACCTTGGTTACATGGCAAAACAACTTTCAGCTGGTCGCGATACAGTGGAAAATTGCCTGGGTCTTGTCTGAAGAGTCCCGGGTTCAATTCCAAGCACAATATTGACAATAAAAATAGTGGTGTCTTAGCGTGAGAAGTATATGAGATGTAATCGGGCCATTTCCTGCTTAATAACTAAGCTAACGTCATGTATTCGGACCTATTAGGCTAAACAACTTTTCCATTAAAAAAAAAAAAAACTTTAATTCCGACGACGTAACACACTGAAAAAATGTTGACATTCAATAACCAAAGCACACACCTAGATTATGTCTTGTATATAGCAACAAGGTAAATACACACACACACACACACACACACACACACACACACACACACACATTACTGAACCACAACATACCATACCATACCACACCCAAAAGACACTACACTCTCCCACACTCACACCAACATCACACTACACAACACCCACACCCACAACATACCACACTGCACACAACCCCTCTCTCAGTCATCCATACACCACATAACACCACCACTCACCGACTTATCCACAGTACCTCATTACATCTCATCCACCTACCCACCCTAATGCAGTATATATAGCCTTCCCCCCGTCCTCCTCCCACACGCTACATATCCCACACACCCCACACACTTACCAGTAATGATGTATCACAACCATCCTCCACACATACACACTACACTACACTACATTACACTCAACACTACACCTACCTACCCACAGTGATGCGCCAGAACCCGTCCCCCACAACACACTAACTTACATCACACACAACAACCCACCCACCTACGCACAGTGATACACCACAACCCGCCTCCCCACACACAACAAAACATCACACACCATTTTCCACCCACCTACACATAGTGATACATCACAGCCACACCCCCACACACATTATACTACATCACACACCACATCACACCCACCTACACATAGTGATACACCACAACCACCTCCACACACACTACACTACATCACACACCACATCACACCCACCTACACATAGTGATACACCACAACCACCTCCACAAACACTACACTACATCACACCACATCCCACCCGCCTAGGCACTGCGAAACACCAAAACCACCCCATACACACACACACACACACACACACACACACACACACACACACACACACACACACACATCAACTCACACCCACACATACACCCAAATTTGCCCTTCATGAGAGAAGCGTTGGAGTGCTAATGAATAATATTTGAATAGGAAATGTAAACAGGTGAAAAATGCATAAAGTTGGTACTGAGTCAACGTGAGTGGAGAGAGAAAGAGAGAGAGAGAGAGAATGTTGTTTTCTCTGGTCTTCTCCGTCTTTTTCACTTCCTTTTTTCTCTTAATATTCTCAACTATATTTTAAATGACCTGTTTCTTTTTAAATTCTTCTCTAATTCTCTTTCTTTTTCAGGTCACTTCATTTTGCTTTTCAATTCCTTTCGTAGGTTCCCACTCACACTCACTCTCTCTCTCTCTCTCTCTCTCTCTCTCTCTCTCTCTCTCTCTCTCTCTCAATTCGTGGAGTGGAGTGAAGTGGAGGTTGGGTTGGGTGAGATGTAACAGTGTGGTGCCGAGGGTGGGTGGGGTGGAGTGGGGTAATGGCAGGGATGGATGGGGTTCTGTGAGCTAAAATCGAAAGGTGAGGCTGAATATAATATCGTGAGGTTGGGTACCGTGGAGGTGGGTAGAAAGACAGATGAGGACGGGAACAGTAATATGGCGTTGTGTGGGGTAGAGTGGGGTAATGGTCGAGTTGGCTGGGGTGGAGTGGGGTAAAACTGACACGTGAAGTAGTAGAGTATGGCTGCGTTAGGTGACGTAGGCTGGGGTCAAGAAGGGTCTGGGTGGCGGGTGGGGTAAAACTGACAGGTGCGACTGGGTAAAATATGTGGGGGTTGGTTGGGCTGGAGCACGGTATTACTGGGGTGTGGTTTGATGCAGTGGAGTAAGGCTGACAGATAAGGTTGAGTTGTGCATGTCAGGGCTGGGTAGGGTGGAGTGAGGTAATGGTGGGATTGGGTGGGGTTCAGCAGGCTGAAATCGACAGGTGAGGCTGGGTACAGTATACAGGGTTTGGTGGCACTGGGTGAAGTAAAAAAACACAGATGAGGTAAAGGCTAGCAAAGAGGGGCTGGGTGAGGTGGAGTGGGGCAATGGTGGGGAGTAATGGGGAGATGATGGGGTTGGGAGAGGTGAAGTGTGGTAATGGAGGTGTAGTGGGGTAATAGTGGTGTGTGTGTGTGTGTGTGTGTGTGTGTGTGTGTGTGTGTGTGTGTGTGTGTGTGTGTGTGTGTGTGTGTGTGTGTGTGTGTGTGTGTGTGTGTGTGTGTGTGTGTGTGTGTGTGTGTGTGTGTGTGTGTGTGTGTGTGTGTGTGTGTGGTGCAGCAGGGTGATGTAGAGTGGCGGTGCACGCAATTTTCCTCCGCAGTCTCACCGCCAGGCTCTTATGACTTCATTTGTAGGCAACAGGATTACGGTAGAGAGGTGAGGCGGAGAGGAGAGAGGAATTACAGTGAGGAGAAAGAGGCAGAATGGGTAGAAGTGGTGGAATGTAACAGACACGATAAAAGTAAAAGTGGAGCATTCAAGACGAGTGGAAAGGAGTAATGGAGAGGACTGGAGGGAAGAAGTGGTTTAGCGTACAGAGGACAATTAGGGTAGAGACAGACATGGATTACAGTGGAGGAGAGGACAAGTGAGGTGGATTATACAGAAGTTAGACGGATCACAGTATACTAGTGGAGAGATGTGGTGGATTAGAGTGGACAGCTGTAATGGACCTGAGTGTGAGGCGAGATGGATTGGTGTGGAGGTATGGTGGATTAAAGTTAGGTATACTAGAGTGCAGAGGTTTGGTAGATTATATTAGTGAGGTGTGGTATATAAGAGTGAGAAGGTTACGTGAATTATGAAGTGACGTAGATTACACACACACACACACACACACACACACACACACACAAAAGGCCATCAACACTCTCCTATTAAATGAGAATCACTTACCCTTACATTCCAACACACACACACACACACACACACACACACACACACACACACACACACACACACATATATATACACACACACACACACACACACACACACACACACACACACACACACATATACATACACACACACACACACACACACACACACACACACACACACACACACACACACACAAAAGGCCATCAACACTCTCCTTTATTAAATGAGAATCACTTACCCTTACATTCCAACACACACACACACACACACACAATTACCTTATGTTAAAAGCACAAACACATACGCAGACACACACAAACACACCGACAAACACACGCACAGGGGACAATCATCATGCATTAACAGTGTGTGTCAAGGATTATAACTGAGTGGCACCTAATACACTCAAAGCTGCACACTTACTCACTCAGCCCACTCACACTTTCAGCCAGTTTATCTATTCTACTCTCATATCAACTCACCCACCCACTTACCCATCCACCCCACTAACTCATTCACCCCACTCATCCACCCCACTAACACACTCACCCCTCTCATCAACCCCACTAATACATTCACCCCACTTATCAACCCCACTAACACACTCATCCCACACATCCACCCCACTAACACACTCACCCCCTCATCCACCCCACTAACACACTCACCCCACTCATCAACCCCACTAACTCACCTCACTCACTCGGCCCCACTCATCACACCTCATTCACTCCACTCACTCATACACTCATTCACTTCCACATCAAACTCAACCATCTTATTCACTCAATCACTCACTCATCCTTTCCACTCACTCACCCAACTAATTTACTGAGCCTACTCATCCACTCCAATTTCTCACTCATCTACCTCACTCAGCCCTCTCATCCCATCCACTCCTGCAACTCTCTCACCCACCGCAGTCATCCAGTCCACTCATATCCTTCACTCAGTACTTGGTTCGGGAATTTGTCTCCTTGTGCAATGGTCGCCAGTTCGATCCCAGGCCAGGACAGGGATAAGTTGGATTTGAATGTCGCTACAAACACATCGCGCTGATCATCCACAAAACCTACGGACATGTCATAAAAATACTACGTTAATATTATCACACCAGCCCTAGCATGGATTAATAAGGATGGTGGGGTACTGGCGCCCAAGTGGTGACATGTGAAGGTGTGTGGCATGCAGGAACACCGCTGGGCCTCAGGGAACATATAATCAACTCAATGCCCAAAGCAGGTCACAGAAATTAGTGTTTTTTTTTTTTCTTAATTTATGTGTCCGAATCTGGGCACTGGTTTCACAGCCTGTTCCCAAGACCCAGTAGCCCTTCTACGAGTACAAAGCAACGCGCTTCCACATGTTACGAATTGTGTGTGTGTGTGTGTGTGTGTGTGTGTGTGTGTGTGTGTGTGTGTGTGTGTGTGTGTGTGTGTGTGTGTGTGTGTGTGTGTGTGTGTGTGTGTGTGTGTGTGTGTGTGTGTGTGTGTGTGTGTGTGTAGTGGGGAAAAAAAAAAGAAAGAAAAAAAAAAGATACTGATGAAACTCTGCCGGATGGTTGAATCAGGGTCCTAGATGGGGCCTCCTTCCCCCTCCTTCCTCCCTGCTCTACCAACAACTCCATTCCAAGTCTGCATATTAGATTACCTTTCCCATGGGAAGAGTGAGAGCGAGGGGGAGGGGAAGGGAAAAGTAAGCGATGTGGAGATATGCTTGGAAGAGGGAAGGGAAGTAAGAGGAAAATGAATAGGTTAGAGAGGGTTGGGTAAGGGATGGAGAAATGAAAGATGATAAATGAGAGAGAGGGAAATACGAGAGAATGAGAGGACAGTGAGGAAAGCGGTAGTGAAACAGAGAAAAGTGGGTGAAAACAGGAGAGGGGAGGAGAAAGAAGCGGGAGTGGGAGTGGAAGTGAAGGACAGCGGGAGTATGAAAAAGAGGAAAGGCAGTAAAAGAAGGGAGTAGAAGGGAGACAAGAGAAAGAGAAATAACATACCAGAAACAGAGAGTAGAAGGATAGAGGGGAGGAGAGAGAGGAGGAAGAAAAGGGAAGAAGTGGAAAAGGAGGAGAGAGTGGAATGAAGGAAGAAGCAGAAGTGGAGGAGAGGGAAAAGTGATGGAAGAGTAAAGAGGGACTGAAACAGGACACAGGGAGAGAAAGGCAGAATACGAGAAGAGAACAAAGGAGTGCATGGAAGAATGAGAAAGCAGATATGATGGCGAGGGGATGGGGTGGAAGGACAAAGAGAAGTAAAGAAGGGAGAAAAAAGAAGACAATAAAGAAGAAAAGGTTGAGGATGGAAAAGGGAGATGGGGTTAAAGGGAAGGGATGGAGTAAAAGACAAGAGGGAAAGGAGTGGAACAGGAAGATATACTGAGCAAAATGTAAGGCTGAAGGATTGTAACGGAAAGCGCAGAATGTAGGGTAGAAAAGACGCCAGAGAACAGTGCAAAGAAAGCTAAAGACGACTACTGAAAAAGGATTTGAAGGATGGAAAATAATGATCTATCGGCTGACTGAGAACAAGTGAGGCCGAATAAACCTGGAAATAAAGTAAAAGAATCCTTTAGGCAGAATAAAGCCGGGAATGAGAAAGACAAAAGAATCCTTTAGGCCGAATATATCCGGAAATGACAAAGAAAGAAGAATCCTTTATAAGAAATTTTTAACAAAACTAAATTGCACAAAACTACGACGTACCGGTACTATAAAATCAGCCAGAAATGCAGTACACGAAATGGATGATAAATTTTAAAACAGAAATGACAAAAAATGTGAGGAACTGAGAGAAACTGGAGAGTCAACGGCCAAATAAATGTAACGTGGCGAAGACTAAAAAACACACACACATTTATAAATGAATGTGTGTGTGTGTGTGTGTGTGTGTGTGTGTGTGTGTGTGTGTGTGTGTGTGTGTGTGTGTGTGTGTGTGTGTGTGTGTGTGTGTGTGTGTGTGTGTGTGTGTGTGTGTGTGTGTGTGTGTGTGTGTGTGTGTGTGTGTGTGTGTGTGTGTGTGTGTGTGTGTGTGTGTGTGTGTGTGTGTGTGTGTGTGTGACTAAAGGCCGTAATCAACACCAGGCCTGATATCAATCCCACGAGCAGAGTGTGGGGGGAAGGGGGGAGAGGAGGGAAGGCACAAAAGATGATAAGAGTGAGTGGGGAAGAGAGAAAAGCAGGTGAGGAAGGTAACAGATGAAAAGACACAGGAGTTGGAAAGACGATGAGGAGTGGATGGACGATGGAAAGGGGGAATGTGGAGGTAAAGAGAAGGGAAAGGTGATAATGACAGTGAGTGGGAAAGTACAGCAGAGTACAAACCAAATCAAACATCACTGACATACTGATCCTTTTGAAGCCGTTTGTTACTGGGTGGATTAGAAGGAATGTAACTTCAGACAGCATTAAAAGAAAAAAAAGTCAAGAAAAAATTCCATGGGAGTGAGAGGGGGGAACAGCAGGAACAGGATGGAAATGGAAGAAATTAAGATCGGAAAGGAGTATGGAGATAAAACAGAAAGGCAATTAGGAGAATGACTGGGAGAGGAAGGGTGGTGGGAGGCGGGAAGTGAGAGGGAGATGGGGAATAGCGATTGGTAGGAAGACCAGATGGGGGAGGCGGTGGCTGAATCGGTAGAGAGGCGGCTTGCGGTCCTAATGGACCCAGGATCGAATCCCGGCTGAGGCAGGGAACAGTTTAAGGATTTGAATTTCATAAAAGCAGACTTTCCTGATCTACCAGATGACCCGCCGACATGTCGTAAAAATACCCCCGCTAATACCAATACACCAGTCCTGTATGAGACAGCCCTAGCATGTATTCGATATGGACGATGGGTGTTAGCGCCGAAGTGGTGACATGTGGAGGTGTAGGAGGACTACTGGGCCTTGGAATAGGCAACTGCCCCCAAGAAATAGGCCCTGAGCCTTTGCCCAGAGTCGGACACATAAAAAAAAAAAAAAAAAAAAAAAAAATGCGGCAAGAAGGTAAGGGTGAGAAAGGTGGATGGGGTGGGTTGAGTGGTGAAAGGGAAGGAATGACAGGCGGGGAGAGAAGACGAGAGATAGAAATTAAGGGGAAGAACGCAGTTATAGAAGAGAGAGAGAGAGAGAGAGGATATCTGTAAAGTGGAAAGCACGTCTCTAATTTTTGACGACAATTTCTGAAGCAGCTTGGGAAGACAGATTTCCTTTTATTTCACAATAGCGTACCTAACAGCACTGTGTTATGTGGGATGCAGGCTTTAACATCTACAGTAATACTCACAGGCATCCCAACAATCACCTTCAGTATCTTGAGGCTGGCATTTCTTTTCACGTTCTCAGTTTTAATACTAGTGTCCATTGACTCCATCCTGCTTAGTAGTGTTGTATGAGCCAGACAACTTAATTCAGTACAGGAAAGACCCTTAATACCAAAGTGGTTAATTAATTACTGTTCGGTACAAGAACATATCAGTATAATTACGACAATCTCCCCTCAACACTTAAAACATGATACATTATTCATTCTATTAACCTCTTAGAGCACTTTTTAAAACTCCTCCACGCCACACTTTTTTATAATAAGGAGTCATTTTTACCTTACAAGGGTAACAAGTGTCTGATATTTTTCAAAGGTTTAGAAGTAGAGGGAAATAATGGTAATAATGGAGAGAGAGAGAGAGAGAGAGAGAGAGAGAGAGAGAGAGAGAGAATGGAATGTATTGCAAGCTCTACGTGGTTCTCTCTCTCTCTCTCTCTCTCTCTCTCAATACACCTTCTGTATCTTCCTACACCAACATATCTTCGCTGGTGTCTCATCGACCTACCTATATTCTAACCCACTACCTTCCTCTCCACCTGTTTACTGACTGTCCTAACCATATATCCGGCTACGTACACCTCTATCCAACTCATCTTTTCCACCACCTTGCCTATAACCATCTTCCTCTTTAACCGTCACCGGCTCTCTGTATATCCACTTATTCACCTATCCCCCTATCCATACACTCACCTGCACATTTGCCTTGCTGCCCACTTACCCCTCATGCCTCAGTTCATCCACTTACTTCTAATCTTTTACCTCCTTACTGAAAAGCACTCACAGAGCTCATACCACCGCCAACACCAGTAACATTAATTATTTGTTGCTGTAAAACTACTCTCTACCAGGAGAATACTATTACGGTCTGACTGTCAATCAATTCTACGGTCTTAGTATGATCTATTACACAGTCTAAAGAAGCATATAAGTTCGTCAACGGCACTATATATACAGTTTATATATATATATATATATATATATATATATATATATATATATATATATATATATATATACAGATAGATCGATCGATCGACAGATAGATAGATATAGATAGATAGATAGATAGATATATAATGACTTATTCCAGCATCAAGATCCAGATCCACCTCAAAATATAATAAACTCTCCCTTGACCCACTGCCCACAAATCCAGATATTTTCAGTGAAATGCGTTAACAACATTATGAGATGTACGTAAACTGACAAACAAACATGATTGAATACATAACCTCCGTCCAACTGTGTTGGCAGAGGTAACTACTTACCAACCTACCTCCCAACCCACCCACTCTCTCCCTACCTACCTACATATCTACCCCCCTTACCTATCTAACACTCTTCTCTCTCACCTTGAGAATCACCCCCTTACCCACAGCTCCACTTCACCTTCTTCCTGCCTCCATCACATCTCCCTCACTTTGCCTTTTCCCCAACTCTCTTATCATCTTTCCCTCCCCTCCTCTTCCACCCTTCCCTATCCTGCTTCTGATATCTTGCCTCCTTCATCCTGTCTCTTACATCTTGCCTCCTTCATCCTGCCTCTCACATCTTGCCTCCTTCATCCTGTCTCTCACATCTTGCCTCCTTCATCCTGTCTCTCACATCTTGCCTCCTTCATCCTGCCTCTCACATCTTGCCTCCTTCATCCTGCCTCTCACATCTTGCCTCCTTCATCCTGCCTCTCACATCTTGCCTCCTTCATCCTGCCTCTCACATCTTGCCTCCTTCATCCTGCCTCTCACATCTTGCCTCCTTCATCCTGCCTCTCACATCTTGCCTCCTTCATCCTGCCTCTCACATCTTGCCTCCTTCATCCTGCCTCTCACATCTTGCCTCCTTCATCCTGCCTCTCACATCTTGCCTCCTTCATCCTGCCTCTCACATCTTGCCTCCTTCATCCTGCCTCTGACATTTTGCTCCTTCATCCTGCCTCCCACACCTTGCTGCCTCCATCCTGCCTCTCACATCTTGCCTCCTTCATCCTGCCTCTCACATCTTGCCTCCTTCATCCTGCCTCTCACATCTTGCTTCCTTCATCATGCCTCCCCATCGTGCCTCCTCCATCCTGTCTCCCCATCATACTTCTCTCATCCTGTCTCCTCCTTACCTCCCAGTGTGCCTCCCTCGACTTGCCTTGCAATCATGGTTTTCTTCGCTTGCTTGCCTCCTTCCTTCCTTCCTTCCTACCCGCCTGCCTGCTTTCCTTCTTTCCTTCCTTCCTTCCTTCCGTCCTGTCTGCCTGCCTGCCTGCATTTCCTTTATATTTGCCTCTCTGTCTTCCTGTCTGTCAGCTGCCTATCATTTTAAGTAAAGCAGGTGTCACGGGTGGGATTTATGCAGCGGCCTCAGTGTACCTGCCAATACACACTACACTACACTACATGGACGGACGGACGGACGCACGGACGGACGGAATGACGGACTGACGGACGGACGGACGGACGGACAGACAGACAGACAGACAGACACACACACACACACACACACACACACACAATATGACAGAAGCACAAGATTATGAAAAAAAAAAAAGTACCGATATTTAGTTCCGGAAGAAAATGTTTCAATACTCCTGCTTTGCTCTGCCAGACAATCCCACTATAAAATAAACTAAAGCATCCAACCTTAATGCAGTGCATTCCCCTCAGTATACTGAGTGTCGTGGTTGGCCTACGTGTAAATCCTGTGGCTAGTGTGTTGCCATCAGCGGCCTGAACAGTACTGAAACACTGAGGAATCACCGGCTCGGTATCTCACTTCAGTCCTCCACCCAAGGATCACATGCCAAAGGGTAGTATTTAACATTTTTGTCCGCCCTCTCTCAGCTGAATTAAATCATCTTGTTATTATCATAGAGCTGTCGCAACCATGAGAGGGTTGATGGTCCCCAAAACAATACTCAGCCTCCTTTGACTCACTTATCTAAATATAATCGTTTGGTATAAAACTGATACTGGTATAAATTACACAGGATGCAAGCATGAGAGGTTAGGAAGGCTCCGTGGTACCTCTTTCTTACCAGTCTGTACAGCATATGACACACTGATATTAATTCGTATGCTATCTACATGACGGATGTCGATATTAAATAGGCATAAAAGACATAAAACAAAATACCAAGGTGAAAAGGATAAAGTTATCACAAGGGAACAAGTGTCTGAAAACCTCATTAGTGGAGGAAAATATGACCACTTGACTATTAATAATTCTCTTGCCTGAACAAACTGACGTTTATAGACCAGAGAGCTGCAAAGGCAAACAAGATGATGAGACCGCATCAGAGAACAGGCAATTAAGAAAAGACGCGGAAGCTGTAGAGTTATTGGAGCCAGTGTAGGGGTGAGGAAAAGGGGTAAAAATACCATTCGTAAAGGGTTTTCAGTGGCGAGAGAGAAGCATTCTGCCTATCACTACCCAGATACCTTAACCACGGAGGGGGTGATTCCCCCCCAAAAAAAAAAGTCTCCATATCGCCCTGTCTTCCGCCATCAGGCTACCTTACTTCCACGTCAGACCATCCTCACTCATATACTTCTCCACCCCATCCCTCCAGGAAAACAGTACTAAATTAAAATTTAAAAATGCTTATTTGAGCTTAAAGTTGAGACACTGCACATCAGTAGGCACAAGCAATGAATACATAAAACTCAACTACTTCAGTGCGGTAACGCCTGTCCAAATAATAAAACCAAGCTGTGTGTGTGTGTGTGTGTGTGTGTGTGTGTGTGTGTGTGTGTGTAATTCACCGGTCGGTCAGGATCACATGATGGTCGTGATCGTCAGCTTTTACCCTCCCGGAAGGAAGCTGAGAGCTCATTTAATCCGATCTAAGGGCAAGGCTGTGATCTTCACACACACACACACACACACACACACACACACACACACACGTCCCCTTGCTCAAGGGGGACAGTAACCACCCACTTCGTCAGTGAAACTTTTCGCAACCTGAGCGAGGCGCGAACTCCCGTCCACCAGTTGGCAAGCGAGAACGTTACCACTGCACCAGCGAGCGGTGTTATTTGTGTGTGTGTGTGTGTGTGTGTGTGTGTGTGTGTGTGTGTGTGTGTGTGTGTGTGTGTGTGTGTGTGTGTGTGTGTGTGTGTGTGCGCGCGCGCTTCTTCGTTTATTTCACGAGAACGGTAATAGACATTGAACTAGCCCTTTTTGCATTAGGTACGGGTAGGTCCAGGGAGTGTCAGAAAAATGCAATACAAAAATTTTCGAGAACGCGTGCGACGCAACGGCGCGAAATTTTCGAAAATCACATGCAAAAAAGTGCGAAAATAATTTTTTCGACTTTTTGGTCAGATCTGGTCACTGTGGACTCAGTAACGGCATGGAAACAAAGATAATGGTATTTGCAAATCGTGTGGTGGAAAGGCTATTAGTCATCATCATCATCCGGACCTCCTTTCCCACCCAAGGGCAGGGTGAGGAGTAGCAATGTCCAGACAGCCCAAAATTGCCCAATCCAGTGGGCCATGCTTCCATTCACTCATCATTCAAGCCCCCGGAATCCTGGCCCTATCGGATACGCCAAAAACATTCACCACGTTCTATAGTTTCACATAATCGTATCCGACAGAGTCAAACCAGACGCTGCCATGTTAAAAAGGGGTGCCAAAAATCCCTGATCATGCACTTCTCCTCACAAAATTCATCCAGCCAGCTCGATCTCCTGTCAGTTCCCTAGCCTCACCGACTTCCAAACCTCTCTTCCTCACACATTCATCCACCATATCTCTCCACCTTCTACTTGGCCTACCTCGCCTCCTCCCTCCTTCGAATTTGCTCAGATATACCTTCTTCACCACACTATCGTTATCCATTCTCTCCACATGACCATACCATCTCAGTACACTCTCTTCAATTCTGGTGTCCACCGACTTCCTCACTCCGCATCTTTCACGAATCACATTATTTTGTATCCTATCCACCCTCTGTACCCCACATACATTCCTCAGCAGTCCCATCTCCACTGCTCTACTCTTGACTTTTCATTTTCATGCCACACCATAGTCTCACATCCATATGTTAAAGTTGGCACTTAACACTCCTTCATGTAAGCCTAGTCCAGCTGCAGCACTCAAGCCTCTGTTTCTTATCAAGGCCTTCATTGCACCAGCTACTTTTCTTCCTTGTGTCACTCTACTTTCAACTTGTTTTGCACATTTTCCTCACTTTTCTAACACTGTGCCCAGGTATTTGAACTCTCTCACAAATTCCAGTCTCTCTCTCCATTCACTGTTACATTGCACTGGGATTCACCTTCTCTCTCAATAACCATCACTTTACTCTTTTCTACATTTACTCTCAAGGAAAGACGCTTACAGACATCAGCAAAACTCTGCACTTCCCTACCAAGTTCTTGTCCGGTACTTGCAAGCAGTACTGCATCATCAGCATACAACAAATTTGAGATACTCCATCCATCATCATTCATTACCAATGCCATCCCTCTCTTCATTACTTGTGTTTTCACTTCTCTCATCACCCCATCCATATATACATTGAACAACCATGGGGACATCACACAACCTTGTCGCACACCCACGCTGATCATGAACCATTCACTTAGATGCCCATTAACCCTGACACATGCTTCACTACCATCATAAAAACTCTTGACGGCACCTAGCAGCTTACCCTCTACACCGTACATGCCCAAAACTTTCCACAATCCTTCTCTATCCACTTTGTCATATGCTTTTTTCAGATCCATGAATGCCATAAACACCTGATGGTCCTTCTCACAAGCCTTCTCTACTATCTGTCTCACTGCAAATATTTGGTCCATACATCCTCTGCCACTCCTAAAGCCACCCTGTTCATCACTCACTAGGACCTCTGATATCTCTCTTACTTTCTCTATAATAATTCTTCCATATACCTTCCCTACCACACTCAGTAAGCTTATGCCACGATAATTCTTGCACTCACTTCGTTCACCTTTATTTTTGTACAGGGGTGCAATCACAGCCTTTTTCCACTCTGCAGGCACAGTTTCACTCATCCATGCCTTCTTACATATCTCCAACAAGCACTTCATTCCATTCTCTCCACTACATTTAAGCATCTCTGCATACACCTCATCAACCCCAGCTGCTTTCCCATTTTTCAGCAGCTTCACAGCACTCTTCACCTGTGCGAGTGTCACGTCTCCTGGCACTGCATTCTTTCTCTGCACACCCCCAAAACCAATCATGTTTACAACTGCTCTGCTCTCTCTATTCCCATTCATCAGGCTTTCAAAATATTCTTTCCATCTGGTCCTTACTTCATCTCCATGGGCTAATAATCTACCACCTGCATCCTTCACACCATCGCATTTCTTTCCGCTTTCACTTCTACATTTCCACACCTCTTTCCAGAATAACTTTCTATTTTCAGAGTAGTTCGCATTCATTTTTCTTCCTAGATCCTCATTTACCTCCTTCTTTTTCCTCTTCACTAGTCTCGTTACGTGCTTCTTGCTCTCAACATAATCAGTTATTTCAACTGAACCCCTATCCTGTAACCACTTTAGCCACTTCTTCCTCTTTTCCTCCACAGCTCTCTTTACCTCCTCATCCCACCATGCCGTACCTTTCTTCTTTGTTGTTACTCTTGCCACACCACACACCGCTTTAGCATTCCTAACTAAGCAATCCCTATATGCATTCCACAGTCTGTCCAGATCCATTTCATTCCAATTCAGTAATTCTAACTCGTCCTCTACTTTGGTCCTGTATTCATCTGCCATTTCTTTGATCTTCAGCTTCTCAACTTTCAGTCTTTCTCCCTTACTGCTCCTCTCTCTCCTGATCCACCTCACTCCTCTCAGCTTGATCTTGCATACCACAATCATATGATCTGACAGACCTCCACATCGTCCTCTCACAGCCCTCGTATCAGCGACCATTCCCATCATCGACCTCTCTACGAGCACGTAATCAATCACGCTTCTTTCAACACGATCCCCGTTCCCTCTATACCATGTATATTTATGTGCATCTCTGTGTTTGAAATACAAGTCACAAATGCACAACCTCCTCGCCTGACACATATCCTTCAGTCTCTTCCCATTATCATTTTCCCTGGTACTCCATAGTAACCCTCTATGTCATCCTCAGGACCAGTGCCTACTCTTCCGTTCATATCCCATATCACAATCACTTTATAGCTCCTGGGCATTAGTTATTCCAGCAAATTTTGCAGCAAGCACTACAGTAGTTTCTATATATATAATTTTTGGAGAGTTTATATCTTGCCTATCAAATGAAACAGTTTATTCCCGCAAGTCAAGGCTCATTACAGGCAAGCATTTATTTTACTGTACTTAAATAATACACTAATGCATTATTTAAAATATGTAACCTTTTACGTATCCTACTCTCTTCGCATTTCCTCTTGAATCTAATATATATATATATATATATATATATATATATATATACATATATATATATATATATATATATATATATATATATATATATATACATATATATATATATATATATATATATATATATATATATATATATACATATATATATATATATATATATATATATATATATATATATATATACATATATATATATATATATATATATATATATATATATACATATATATATATATATATATATATATATATATATATATATATATATATATATATATATATATATATACATATATATATATATATATATATATATATATATATATATATATATATATATATATATATATATATATATATATATATATATATATATATATATATATATATACATATATATATATATATATATATATATATATATATATATATATACATATATATATATATATATATATATATATATATATATATATACATATATATATATATATATATATATATATATATATATATATATATATATATATATACATATATATATATATATATATATATATATATATATATATATATATATATATATATATATATATATATATATATATATATATATATATATATATATACATATATATATATATATATATATATATATATATATATATATATATATATATATATATACATATATATATATATATATATATATATATATATATATATATATATATATATATATATATATATATATATATATATATATATATATATATATATATATATATATATATATATATATTACGTTACCTGCATAAGATGATGATCAACTCAGGAGAGACGTTTGGAACTGGAGGAGTTCAATACGAGCCATCACAATCTTCATTCCCAGAGGCTCTTCCAAAGCTGAATAAAATCATCAGAGTGTCGTAAAAACGAAACAAAAATGAAATCATGGTTGTGAAGGAGTTTACCAAAACAAACAAAATACAAACAATAAATGCTGTAAACATCATGAAGTAGACGCCGTCTGTATTGTAATGACCGCCACTATCAGATTACCGTTTACCATTATCAGACTTCCATTAGGGACACGTGCTGCATATTGTTCAGGCTTTCATCACCACTAAAGTGAGTTGCACATTCCACATTTAAATGTGTACATGGAAAGTACTTGAAGCAATTAATTAGATGTAACGTTAATTGCCCTGGGTTATCACATAGTCACTAATGATTTGAGGATTTTTATCACTACTGCTACTCTTGATATTACGTCTACTTTTGATTGAATATGTACTGTCTGTCACCACTCCTCAACTATTGTCATCCTTCATTCTTGCCTTACCCGCAGCCCTTCCCCCAAGTCTGATGTAAAGTGGGCAAACACTGTTTCAGTTGCCCTTGCTAAATAAACCTGACCTGGTCCTGTAACCATGACCTCTGATTTATTGTTTTCAAAAACAGTACTCAACCACCTGGGTAATCGTCAACTACCACACAAAATATGGCTGAAATCAGATAAAAACATTCAGTTATTTTGTTCACACACACACACACACATTTTAATCCAAGTACTCAACAAGCATAATAGTATTATAGTCAGCTGTGGAAGTACAGATTAGGATACTTCACACACGGGTACTAAAACACTGGTGTATTACATATATTATGAAAAAACAGTTTGCCCGTAAATTGCGCTCCACTAGAAACTCATTAGGCAGTACCTAATGTGTTGCGGGGACGGCTCAGTCGGCTAGTGTGGGCGTGGCTGTGGCAGTGGGAGTGGGCAACAAATAATGAAGCAGGGCAGATGCTAATAACAATGAATAAGCCGTCTCCGCAACACACGAGATATCAACCAGCGAACTGGGTGGGAGGATCTTTGTATACGGGCCGCACTGTATATTTGTTTTCACATATACAAACACAATTAAATAAAAGCTCAAATGCTTTTTAAGAATCCCTCCCTCCCTCCCTCTCTCTCTCTCTGCATGACCTAACCAGCGCTGAGAGAACCTTTGTAATGTTATGCTAATTGGCCTATTTAGATTAACGCTCGGCCCAGATTAATTCAATGGGTTTCTTTTTACTTCGCCGGTAAGGTGCTTATTATAATGTGTCCGTGCGTGTGCGTGGATTTGTGTACCGCAGTGTGCTTATGTGTGCTTCAGTATGTGTGCATGCCTGCTTGCTTGCTGTGCGCGCATGTGTGACTGAGATGGCAATATTTTGCACAAAACTAGTATAGGCTATGAATATCTGCATGTGTGTGTAATGACTGCGATCTATTACCAATATGGAGCCTAAGTATATACGGTGTGTGTGTGTGTGTGTGTGTGTGTGTGTGGGTAGGTAGGTAGGTAAAAAGGTAAGCAGGCTTATTTCGTCTTTCCTTCCTCCATTTACATTTACTATATCCTTTTTTTTTCCTCCATTCTTCCCTTTCTTCCACCGTTCCAAAATATTTTTAAAAATTGCTTCTTCCTTTCTGTTCCTGCCTATCCTTCAGCAACGCTTTTCCCGTCCTACACTGCATTTTTGCTTCTTTATCTTTTCTACTTCCGGTTTTATGCTCCCTTTCCCCCACCCCTCTCCCCTACACGCAAGAAAATACAGAAAAATACATGCAGTCGATAATATTATGGTCCATAGCCCGTTATCGAGGTATTACCATTAAGTGAAGAGAGAGAGAGAGAGAGAGAGAGAGAGAGAGGATTCGATGAGACAAAAAGCCTTTGACACCAGCCTACTTGGAAGTGGTGTGTGTGTGTGTGTGTGTGTGTGTGTGTGTGTGTGTGTGTGTGTGTGTGTGTGTGTGTGTGTGTGTGTGTGTGTGTGTGTGTGTGTGTGTGTGTGTGTGTGTGTGTGTGTGTGTGTGTGTGTGTGTGTGTGTGTGTGTGTGTGTGTGTGTGTGTGTGTTTGTGTGTGTGTGTGTGTGTGTGTGTGTGTGTGTGTGTGTGTGTGTGTGTGTGTGTGTGTGTGTGTGTGTGTGTGTGTGTGTGTGTGTGTGTGTGTGTGTGTGTGTGTGTGTGTGTGTTGCGTCCCCCACACATGAGAGCTGTGCAGTACTCCAAACGGGGACGAAAGTCAACAACCCAATAAAATTATAGAAAGCAAAGAGAACTGTAAGGTAATATAAGAAATTTGATGAAAAAGCATTGGCTGTATGTCCCATAAAAACATTGCTTTGTACTTTGCTGTGTTCCTATTGTAAATCCCGTCATTCTCACCCACAAAGAATACCAAGATGCAACTTGTGCAAGGAATTTTGTACTCAGCTGCAATGCTATCAATATATGGTTTTCATCAACATCATCTGATCGTAGCGGGAATAAAATATTACTGAACTCCTCAGAGTGATGGGGTTAAGCTAAGTCAAATCGTGTGCTTGGCATCCAGAATAAAGGCTACAGAAAGGCTTAATTTCGTCTTGTCCACACCACTGATTAATGTCCACATCTGTAAACCGTACCGGTAACATTCAATTTTACGTTTTCCAATCGGTACAACTAGGGCTGAATATCAGAAGTCATTGACTTTTACGGTAAAAATTAAATCGATATACTGAAAACGTGTTTACTGTGAAGGTTCAACCGTTTCGGATGGACCCTCTTCAGATGTCGCGCTGAACACTGTTGTATCTGCCCAGAGCACACAACTGAAGTATAAACATGTTAACCAAATAAACAATTTACGGTACAATATGTGGAAGGTCGATTTAGTCCTAGTTATTATATAAACATGTTTACCAACCGAACAAATTACGGTACAATAAATGGAAGGTCGATTTAGTCCTATTTATCATATAAACATGTTTACCAGCTGAACGATTTACGGTACAATAAATGTCGACTTAGTCCTATTTATCATATAAACATTTTTACCAACTGAACAATTTACGGTACAATAAATGGAAGGTCGATTTAGTCCTATTTACCCATTATTATTCAATTCCAGCTTCCTCCAGACAAATGTATTCAGCAGAGCGCGTCATAGCAGCGTGAGTGTTAATACTGTACTTTCACTAATAACCCTGTACAGGTCGGGGCAACTTCAATATTCTATTCCAACTAATTACATACGATTTTATTCAGATGGCAGTGAACTATAAGAGTGTCAGTGATCATTCACTCGAGGAGACAGTTCTTATGATATTCTTCATTACAGCCCTCCTGCCTTCCCTTTACCACTTTCCTTTACCTTTTCCTTTTTTTCTTCCTTCCTTCCGTCTTTACCTTCACTCACTCATTTCCTTCCTTTTCTTTGTCCATGAGTTCTTTCCCTTCTTTATATTTGCCTCTCTTCCGTCCCTTCATGATTCCTTCTTTTTCTTTTCCTTTTTATTTCGTTCGTTTGTTCCTTCCTTCGTTCTCCCTTCGTCTCTCTCTCTCTCTCTCTCTCTCTCTCTGACGCGATGAAAGTGGAGGTATTACAGAACACAGACTACTCCACGTTCTCTCTCTTCCAGTCTTAAATAACATGATCCAATCCTGCTCTGTCAAAAGTTCATTTCACTTGTCACGAGTGGAATAAATTCTGTCACTTATACTTTTCCTTTACCGTATTATCGCGGGATATTTTGGGGGGAAAGAGGGACGAATCAGGAAGAGAGGGAGGGGTAGGCAGCCCCTCCCAGGGAAGTACTACCACCAAGGTTACGGGAGACTCAAGGAATAGCCTGGATTCCATTTTCTCTCCTAGGCCTTGGTAGCTGGTTACACATCTTTCTGCCTCACACACCGGAGGGCATCAGGCCCTCTTTACACAACACACACATCCACATTATATTACACTACCTTAAACCAGCTATCCTCTCTCCATAAAACACCGATCTTGTCATTACATATCATACCCATTCCACAACACATCCCTGTCTCCCCCCCCCCTCGATAAAAAGAACCATGGCTGCTGTTATACTGGGAATCAGTGCGGTGGTTTCTCGGGTGACCACCACCGGCAGGGCTGGGTTGTCTGCACAGGGCCCTCCCGGTCGTCATCAAGCGACTGTGCCACCTCCAGTGTTGCGGCGCCCTAAATCCATTCGTCAGTGCAGTAACATTTTCTTTTGCAGTATTAGGGGACTTCACTCCAACATCAACTCTGTCCAAAATTTCCTCCAGTTTGAATCCCCTGATCTGCTATTTCTGACAGAGACACAAGTAAGCTCCACCTCTGGTTTAGCTAGATTTAATTTTCCCGGTTATATCTTGATTCAAAATTTTAGACCCAAACGAGGCGTATGTTGCCTTGCTAAATCAGATATTGCCCTGGAGGAGATTACTAAATTTAATTGTCCTTTTTTCGACTATTCCATATACAAATTAAATTCTTTTGGTAAAATTAAGTATTTCTGTTGTGTTTATCGTTCCCCTAATGCCCCTTCAGAGCCAAGTTTATTTGACACTGTCTTCACAACTTTGTGTCCTCAACATTAATACTGCATCAGAAATTACTATTCTTGGTGATTTTAATGTCCATAACGTTGAATGGCTCACTTATTCACCCAGAACTGATGACTCTGGTCTTGAATGTGAGCTATTTGCAGACTCATTTAATCTCGCCAGTAGTCAGTCAACCCACCCTTGTACCAGACAACCCCAATCAAAATCACCACCTATTGGGCTTGTTTCTAACAAGTTCAGATAATTATAATGTCAAAGTGAAGTCCCCCCTCGGATCCTCGAATCATTGTCTGATTCAAGCCACCAGTTTAACACCTACCACACCCTCCTGCTCTGAACCTGTCGTGATGGCTAAATGGCACTACGACAGGGCAGCCTGGGAGGGACTTCAAAATTTTCTCATGGATGTTCCTTGTACCTCCTTTTTCTCCCATGATGCAAATTCCACATTGGGCCACATACAGGATTTCATTAAAGTCGGCACGGAAACATTCATTCCCCATCATAGTTACAGAAAAAGATGTAATTCTCCTAAATGGTTTGACCACAATTGTGCTAGAGTAACAGAACATAAAACAACAGCCTATAACACTTATACAAAGACCAAAACCAAAGAAGCCTTTAACTCTTATAAAAATATCAGAAACCATGCCAAAGCTATTATCAATCTTTCTAAATCACACTTTCTACATAGACAAAATAACAAACTACTAAATAAATCCAAATGATAACAAAATATTCTGGTCAACCCTTAATTCATTCAAAACTAACTTCACTACCACCTCTTCCATTCCACCTTTACAGTCCCCCAATGGAAATCTAGTAAGAGACCCACACGGAAAAGTCAACCTTCTTGTTGAGATTTTTTCAACAAACTCAACCCTAAATCAGAAAATCATAATATTCCTGTACTTGATTTTGATCCCCCTCAAATACCTCCTTTCAGGATCCACACCAGACACGAATAAGCCGTATTACAGAATCTATCAGCAGACAAAGCTACTGGTCCAGATGAAATTCCTTCAATAGTACTTAAAAATTGCTCCTCAGTGTTGGCTCCTGTATTAGCAAAATTTTTCCGCTTAGGCATCCGTATCTCAATTTTTCCAGCCCCTTGGAAAGAAGCAAATACCCATCCTGTTCCTAAAAAGGGGACAACTTCTGATCCATCAAACTATAGATCAATCGCAATAACTTCCGTTCTCGGTAAAGTTTTTGAGACACTAGTTAACAAACACATAGTCAAGCATCTAGAAATCAATAAATTGATAAATGATCAGCTGTATGGATTTAGACAGGAACGTTCAACTGTAGATATTCTTTGCCTTCTTACACATAAGATTAACAAAACAATAGACCAACTCTGTGAAACACACACAATAGCACCAGATATATCAAAAGCATTTGAGAGTATGGCACCAGGCCTTATTGTCTAAGATGTCACACTATGGCCTTGCATCACTGGTTCCTCTAATTTCTTTTTACCTTCATAGTAGAAAAATACAGGTCATGGTAGATGGAATTTATTCTCAGCTTCATTCCATAAATGCTGGCATACCTCAGGGATCAGTTTTGGCGCCAACCCTCTTTCTCATACATATAAATGACCTCCTATCTGTCACGCACAACCAAATACACTCTTATGCTGATGACTCGACCCTTCATAGTACTTTCACATTTAGTATGTACGATGGTGCGAAGGCTGCAGTGCGTGTGGATGGTGAACTAAGTGAATTTTTCTCTTTGAAAGTTGGTTTGAAACAGGGATGTGTCATGTCTCCATGGTTGTTCAATCTGTACATGGATGGGGTAATAAAAGAGGTACAAGGTAGGGTAGTGGATGTTGGAGTGGCCCTGGTGAGAGAGGATAGTGTTTGGAAACTCCCTGTACTGTTGTTTGCAGATGATACTGTGTTGTTGAGTGAAGACGAAGGGGAGCTGCAGGGTTTGGTGGATGAGTTTGAGAGAGTGTGTAAGAAACGGAATCTAAAGGTGAATGTAGGGAAGAGTAAAGTGATGGTCTTTGAGAGAGGTGAAGTTAGTGAATGTACAGCGAGGTTGGATGGTGAGGAATTGGAAAATGTGAGTACGTTTAAGTATTTGGGTAGTGTGATGAGTAAGGATGGAGGTTTGGAGGGTGAAGTGCTTGAAAGGGTACAGCAGGGAAGAAAGGTTGTGGTTCTTTGAAAACAGTGATAAGAAACAGGGAAGTGAACATGGAAGTGAAAAAGTTACTACATTACAGTATTGTGATACCAACTCTAACGTACGGAAGTGAAGCTTGGACATTGTTGGAAGGAGACAAGTCAAGAGTGAGAGCAGTGGAAATGAGTTATTTAAGAGGAGCCTGTGGAGTCACGTGGAGAGACAGGCTGACGAATGAGGATATAAAGGAGCGTTGTGGTGTGGATGTGGATGTGATAGGAAGCGTTATGAGGAACACACTGAGGTGGTTTGGCCATGTGGAGAGGATGGAGGGTGAAAAACTGACGAAGAGAGTGTATGTGAGTGAGGTGGAGGGGGGAAGAGGGAGGGGGGAAGAGGGAGGGGGAGGCCGAGGATGAGATGGAGGGATGGGGTGGAGAGGTATATGAGAGAGGGGGGTGAGTTGGGAGCAGGGCAGTGAAATGGCGGGGGACAGGGCGACTTGGAGGCGATTTGTTTGTGGCCACCCCAAACGGGATTAAGGCGTCTGGCAATAGATAGATAGATAGATAGATAGATAGATAGATATTATTAATTCTCAAATAAACACAGCAATTTCTCTGAACCAGGACCTTTCTAAAATTAATCAATTGGGACAAAATAATCTGGTCTCATTTAATGCTCGGAAAACTAAATACATTAATTTCTCCAATAGAAAGAATCCCTCAGCCTCTCACATAATTTTAAATGATGTCAGTATTCCCATATCCACTACAACTGATATCCTAGGTGTTACTCTAAACCCCAACCTAAGCTGGACAGCTTATATTAAATCCCTTGCTAAAAATGCTTCTTAAAAACTGGAACTTATGTACAGAGTTCGTGAGTTCTTCACTGACGAGCAGATGGCCACAATATACAAAAGTCATGTGCGTTCTCAGATCGAATACTGTTCACCACTGTGGAGTGGATGTGGAGCGGTTGCACTGAGGCAGTTGGACAAATTACAAAATAAAGCCATTAGATTAATCAATAATCCTACCACAACGCAGGACCTTCCTCCGTTATCAGTACGTAGAGATGTTGCTTCTTTAGCACTATTTTATCGATATTTTTACCGAAAGTGCTCTAACGAACTGGCTTCAATTGTGCCTCCCCTTCACATTTTCTCCCGAAATACTCGGGCAGCTGGGAGCGCCCATGAATTCACACTGTCTCCCCCACAATGCAGAACCTCTGCTTATCAAAAGTCATTTATCCCCAGAACTTATACTCTCTCGAATTCACTCCCTGGGAGTTGCTTCCCACATACATTTAATCCTCTCGATTTTAAATCCAATTGTTATATGTATTTTATGAATGGAGGATGCCTTTAGGCACATGGACTTTTTTGTTTTCCTTTGTTTTTCCTTCCTCCATTCATTATCAAAAAAAAAAAAAAAAATGAAGAAATAAAGAGAAAGGTGGGAGCAAGGAAGGATGGAAGGAAGTGCAAGAGGAAAAGGAAGGAAAAGAAAAGAAGGGAGAAAATGGAAAAGAAAGGAAAGAAAGAAAATAAGAAAGCAAAGGACGGAAAGGAAAGTAAGTGAAGGCATAAGAAATGAACGAGAGGTGGAGGGAAGGCGGAAGGAAGTTAGGATGGGTTGGGATGGAGGGAAGAAGGAAGGAATGGAGGAAGTTCGAGGAGGATGGGAGAGAGAAGGGAGGAAGGAAGGAATGGAGGAAGTGTGAGGAGGATGGGGGAGAGAAGGGAGGAAGGACTGACTGAAAGAAGACAAAAAGGGCTTTTGAAATAAGGAAGAAAGCTGATGACGGAAAGGAAAATATAGAAAGGCACGCAGGATTGAAGGAAGAGGGAAGGATGGAGGAAAGGAAGTTTTTTTTTCTTCTTGAGTATAATCCTCTGATGTTAGCAAGAGTAAAATATATGGGAAATTACGTCGTAGTACCGAATAGTTAAAAATGGCATGAAGTGGCTACCTCGATATCGTTTATGATGATGACGATAATGATGATGATGATTATTATTATAGGCGATGGCGTTGCAAATGAGGTAAATGCTTTCGAATTCAACTTATGATAATGTACTATATTACCCGGATATAAATTACTCAATTGTTAATTATGCGGTGGTATACAGCCTATATTGTGAAACGACTTATATGGTGAAGAATCCAGTAAATTTACGATAATGTGACCCAACCAAACGAAATATGCCCAACATTATATACATTTTTTGTGGGGGAGGGGAAGAATTGTGTTACGATATTTGGTAGGATTACTCTCCGTAATGAGAGAGAGAGAGAGAGAGAACTGAGGGAGGGAAAACGAGGAGAGAAATGAAAGTAGGAAAGGGCTGGGAACACATGCAAATGGAGACATTTTCGCCTTCTTTAAATACACAGACACACACATACACTCACGTAGGCACGCACACCCCCCCGCATATTCGACTCCAATACGCACACACACACAGAAAAATACATGTACCCACCTGCTTTAGCACTTACTGAAGCGCCCACACGCACATACACATACCGCTGCTCCCGTCTTAACCACACACACACACACACACACACACACACACACACAAAGCTTAGTGTACACCCAGGGAGAAATACACAAAGGAGTTATCTGATACAATCAGTGCCCAAGTATAAACTGTACACATAATTTTATAACATGTTCATAACAAGAAGTGTGTGCGCACCCCCCCCCCCCAGAGAGAGGGAGAGAGAGAGAGATTCAAACATTATAAAACTTGACACGTAGATACGTTTAAATACACATGAACCCAGCATTGTTGTCGCACCGCCTAAGCTCCACAGGTACAAATTTTGTGACAGTGACGGATGTGTGATTTTCACACACGTTTTCTGAAGCTAAGCCTTCCAGGCAGCTGCCACACACGTGGCCGGAAAAAAAAAAAGTGTCACAATAACTCTTCTGAACTTACTTTGTAGGAAGTATGTTTTCTGGGTATTATTTATCGGTTCTTTTTTGTTTGTTTGTTTTTTTCTAATTCTGTTCTGAAAATATAGATGTTCCGAGGAGCCAATTATCCAAGTAGGGATTTTCTTATCTACATTCTCTCTCTCTCTCTCT
>NC_137011.1:34418011-34633011 GCF_032717465.1 Coenobita brevimanus
AGGGAGAGAGGTAGGCTAGGAGACAGAAGGGAAGAGGGAGGAGAAAGTGAGGAGGAAGAGGACGAAGCTAATGCAGAGAGATACAGTGAGGGGAGAGAGAGAGAGAGAGAGAGAGAGAGAGAGAGAGAGAGAGAGAGAATTACTAAAGATACAAAGACAGGTACCGGTAGGAATGGTGGGGATGAGGAGGGGAGGGAGACAAAAAACCATAAAATAAATAATGCTCCCCCTCCATATACACCTCAACCCCCTCCCCTAGACAATAACACAAGGGGGGCCGCATCTGCCCTCCTCTACGGAATACTGATGATAATTACCTGTTTTACTGAGGGGGAAGGGAGGCCACAACACAAACAAACAGTAAAAATCTGCATCATCCCTTACTGCATCAGAATCAATTAGTTTTACAGTTTGCAATGGGATTGAGAATGAACCTCGTGTGTACCATTTGCCTGTGGGCTTACTGCATGACTGTATGTATGTAGGCAGGTAGGTAGGTAAGTTGGTTGGCAGGTTGGCAGATAGGCAGGAAGAAAAATTGGTTAGTTGGGTTGTTGGTTAATTGGCAAGCAGGTAGACTGTGTGTGTGTGTGTGTGTGTGTGTGTGTGTGTGTGTGTGTGTGTGTGTGTGTGTGTGTGTGTGTGTGTGTGTGTGTGTGTGTGTGTGTGTGTGTGTGTGTGTGTGTGTGTGTGTGTGTGTGTGTGTGTGTGTGTGTGTGTGTGTGTGTGTGTGTGTGTGTGTGGCAGACATGCGCGTGTGTGTTTACATAATTTATGTGCGTGTCAATTTATAAAAGAAGTAAAGTTAAACGATGGTCAGAGGAGAAAGGGACGAGGGAGGAGAAAGAAAAAATTGGTGATGACGGGAATTAGTGTTACTGATAAAAATAGATAACTGAGCTGATGAAGGAGAAAAGGATGGAGAATACAGGAAGAAGATAAGACAAGGGCAAAAATTTGCGGGAATTATGCGTGTAAAAATATATAACAATCGAGAGAGAGAGAGAGAAACCTTTACAACAGTGAATGGTACCGGTACTAATTTAGCTTCATGGTTTGATGGGAAAAGCTGTGAGGTAGGGAGAGGAAGCACAAGAAATAGATGTAGGGAAGGAGGAGAGCCGGAGGAAGCGGACAGACGGAAGATGGGAGAACCGAGAGAGGGAAGGAACAAGAGGAGGAGGAGGAGGGAGAGGGAAAGGAGGAACCGCAGGGTGAGGGTGACGGTAGGAGGGAGTGAAAAATAGATTTGTAGGAAGAAGAAGGCGAGGAAGGGAGGAAAGGAAAAACGAAATAAATGAAATGAGGGTAGGAAGGACAGACGAAAGAAAGGACAGTATACAGAAAGTGGAGAAAAGTAGGGAGGAAGAGGGAAACACCAGTAGAGACATAAAGAAGGAAACGGAAAGGGAGGAAGTGAAGGACAGAGAAATAAATGGAGAGACGGAGGAGGGGAGGAAGGGAGTCTATACACGGAAATGGAAGAGAATGGAATGCAGGGAGGGGGGAAAGAAATGTGACATCAAGGAAGGTGAGAGATGGAAGGGAAGATGAGAGAAAAGGAAGGAAAGGAAAAGATAGGGACACAAGTTGAAGTTAGAGCTAAGATGGAGAGAAAGCAATAGGGAGGATGAGAGAGAGAGGAAAAAAAAAGGAGGTACAAAAAGAAAGAACAGGGGAGGGAGAAAAGGAAGCAAGGAGGAGAGGAGACAAAAGGAAGAAGGGAAAGGTAAAACAGGAAGTGGGAAACAGAGAGAGAGAGAGAGAGAGAGAGAGAGAGAATTTCTAGTACCAATTCAACTAAGCTGTTTAAACAAAGATGGTGGTGGTTGAAAACTATGCCTTACATCCTAGTTACTGTCTTAATTGCCCAGATCCATAATGCAAGTGTCAGGTTAATTTTCATTCACCACACAAGTGTCAACCTCTTAAAAAAAAATAATAATAATAATAATTAAATAAATAAAGCCAAACAGGAAGCAAACTGTACAAAAAACAACCATTCTTTCCATTAACCATAAGGATGATAGGGAGGCCATGACGTCACGTTCGCCGCGTGGCCCGTAACATCACCGCGTCTTCATTTCTCAGATATTTACTATGCATTTCAGGGGCCTTGACCCATCGTTTTTCGCAAATATCTTCGAAACAAACAGTCGGATCAGTATGGCATATTACCACGGCCTGTTTCAACAGTGCATTGCCAAATGTACTTGATTACGGCGTTTACTCTTGACTGTGATAACGTCGTATCCTTCAGTCGCCACGGCATTCGAACAGGTGAGGCGTGACTCAGTTGTGACGTCACCAAATACACTACCCCTTCTTCCCCACCCTCCTCCCTCTTTCCTCCACGTACGGTATACGTTAACATGGTGAGCCACGGGCAGTGGGCAGCATTAGGCTTATTCCCGCATTCTATGAAGAAACTTGCCTCGTCACTGCCATGTCCAACATGTTACGTTGTCGTTGTGGTTGTAAAACCGCAATTGCATTATGACTTTTCCAGGTGTTCAGCCGAGAGAAAGCAGCCAAAAAACTACGGATCAGTTTGGATAGGTAAGAATTCATGCCTATATTTCGTATCAACATGTTTTCAATAAAAGCGTTTCAATGGCATCCCTTTAATGCCTGCATGGGAAACATTAAATCGATAATTACAAACGGAAAATTATAAGAACCCAAATATTTCATGTAAAGGTCTGCCTTTTCCACACAGGCCCTGTGATCGTGTTGCAGAGGCCACGGGGATGACAGTGAATGCTGTACGGATGATGGTGAAGCGCAGCATGAGCTCGCGTTCTGGGTCATCAACACCGCCCGGGACAGCCACTCCCTCGACAACACCGCCTGGGACACCGACACCCCTCGCCACACCACCCGTCTTTGACAATTTCACCGCTGGTGCCATTCGCCGCCATGTACATGGCAAGTTTGCTGCCAAGCAAACCTTCACTATTGGTACTTTGAGTGAAGAGTTAAAGAGGGCAGACATCATCCCGGGGGAAACCTCAGAGACGGCGGTGTGGCGATTACTTCACAATATGGAGTTCAGGTTTAAGACCTCACAGAGGAAAATGTACGTGAGGAAGGAATCCTTAGATGTTTTGTGTCGCCGTATTAACGCTCTTCGAGCACTCAAGACACATCGGGAGGAGGGGAGACAGGTGGTTTACGTCGACGAGACGTGGTTTACTACCCGAATGCACCACAGTAAAGAGTGGGTGGACACATCACAGCCTACCACCAGTGCCACCTTCAGTCGTCAGGTGCCTCCCGGAGAAGGTGAGCGGTTTGTGGTAGTAGCAGGTGGCATCGGGGACGGTTTCATCGATGATTCATTTTTGTGCTTCCCTGCCAAGAACAAAAGCGGAGACTACCACGGCGAAATGAACAGCGCCCTATTTATCCGCTGGCTGACGTCGCAGCTCCTGCCGGTGTTCGCTGAAGCATCGGTACTGGTGCTGGACAATGCGCCCTGCCACAGCCAGCTGACGGAGGAGAGCCGCTGCCCCACCACTGCCACCACGAAAGCGGAGATCGTCAAATGGCTGGAGTGCCGCAGGATACCATTCCCACCACACGCCACACGCCCTGAGCTGCTGCTGATCTGCAAGGAGAACCGGCCAGAACCGCGGTACACGGTGGACGACATTATCCGCTCATGGGGTCATGAGGTCGTCCGCCTGCCACACGCTCCTCCTGAGCTCAACGCCATCGAGCGAGTGTGGGGCTGTATGAAGCGACATGTGCGCTCCTCGTTACAGCGGTTCATCCGGACAGATCTACAGGCCAGACTACAGGAAGCAAAGCTTATCGCAACCGGGGAGGTGTGGGCGGGTGCTGTGAGAAGCTCCAGAGCGTTCGAGGAAGAGTACTGGTCAGCGGATAATATACATGAAGGTGTGGATCCCGTCATCATCACCATCGACAGCGATGACGAGGACGATTTGTGTGTCGATAGTGCTACGGACTGAAATAAAACGCATGTTCAGTTGTTTGCATAACTTCTTCAACCCATCTTATCTACACTTGCTGTGCAGTCTCCTCTCCTGAAGCTGGTATTCATTGAAATTATAATATATTGTTCAGTTGCAAGTTTCTTTCCGTTCTTACCCTACATCACCTTTGAATCCTCGCCCTATTCGCACCCTAGCCCTTTCCGATTCTTACGCTATCTTGTATAAATGACCAAGCCTCTCCTGCCCCATCCCACCAGACGTCCATCGTATCCGAAAGGAGGGTCATATACAATTTTCAGTTATTATGTGAATCGAAAAGAGAGAGAGAGAGAGAGAGGAGGGGGGAGGGTGGGGAAGAAGGGGTAGTGTATTTGGTGACGTCACAACTGAGTCACGCCTCACCTGTTCGAATGCCGTGTCGGCTGAAGGATACGACGTTATCACAGTCAAGAGTAAACGCCGTAATCAAGTACATTTGGCAATGCACTACAGTGCCTAAAATTAGGGCAGGGTGTGAAACAGGCCGTGGTAATATGCCATACTGATCCGACTGTTTGTGTCGCAGATATTTGCGAAAAACCATGGGTCAAGGCCCCTGAAACGCATAGTAAGGCTTCACTTATATCCTATATTTCAACAACCACTCAATACTCCCCAAACCTAAATATTCTTCACCTAAAATATTTACATCAATTAGGACAAGGCATTCATGCAGTATTATCTGGTGACTTGTTGAGTAATAAGAGAATATTTAGTATAGCTTAATTACCGTATCCTTACGTAACCGAGTCTTCCATTTTATTCTTCAACACACCGGTCAGACAGTCTACTTTCCTCACACTTATCCGTACTTTATTCAAGAACCTATGTTAATTAAAGCAAGTCGTCACCTCATGCTTCCTGGCAGATTTCTTGAGATACGCTAAGGAGACATTTTAAGCATCATGTCGATTACGTGGTTGAAACCCTTACCTTGCTTCACTGTGTTGTTATTTTGGCTCTTCGGTCCCTCTTCCTTTTTCCAGTCACTAATCCGATTTCACATCTCCCCCACGTCCACCGCCGATAAAGCACCATAAAACATCACAAAATGCAATAAAATAACCGAAATCACTTGCGCAACATCCACAACCACAGATGAAGACCGACTGGGTCTGGAATGGAGTCACACCTGCGTGGGCGGGGCTTGGTGCAGTACGTCATACGATTCGGCCAGTAAGCGGACCCACGTAAATTTGCTTAAATTATCGTTCATTTCTATTCTACCTCAAAGTCATTCAGCTTCTGTGTCGTATTTTTATTTCAATCGGTCATTAAGGTATTTCTGGTTTGCTGAAGCAGATAATTATTAGGTTCTTTAGGCAAAAAATAAGTAATAAATATAATAAGCAATGCCTCATGGCCTGTCGTATACTGCTGCCTCCGAAACACACGCTTACTCAAATTTTCACTCACCGCGTCAGCATCAACCGGGTGGAGTTCGTGTTAACCAGCCTGAAACACTGGAGCTCTTACAAGCCATGCGTGAGCAAGCACGTGGAAAAAGACAGAGACCAACACACAATGGATGTTATGGGCTTGTCTACGAGATCACTGGGCATCTGTGGTGTTTGTATTTGGTGGTGAAGGATGTGTGGAGGATGATGGAGTAGAAGTGATACACTGAAGCACCATCACTGCTGCTGAGCGAGTGCCTACAGCGTGTTTCATTACTATGCTTCGAGACTGATGAACAGCGTACATGGATCAGTGTTGCCGTAAATTCACACTGCTTCTGACGCCATTTTTCCACACGTTCTCGTTTAGTGGCCAGGATGACAGGAAACGTGATGTTGGTACAACTAAAATGATACTGGTATATATTAGATATGATTATTGTAGGTGTAGATATGAATAATGAATTTAAACATATCCTGATTGATGTGCACGGAAGTTAAATGGCTAATACACCAAAATAAATCTTTATTACATGTTGAAAAGTAACGAAACAAGAGACATTCACATCCGACAGATAATAAAATGAAACAAGCCATATACGGTAACTATTATTCATTAGTCTATCCCTCCACGATACAAGAATATACACAGGCAACCAACCACATATTTGTATCAGTTTATCCACAGTCAGTAATAAAACAGCTGTTTCGGCACTCCTATTATAAATCATGTAATCCGTGACGTCACTGATGGCCATCATACTATGCCAAACTCGTTGGCAGTTCAGGTACATGATTTACTGAGAAATCCTTTTGCTGTCCCTGAATACTTTTAAGTATGACTGCAAGTGTTTGGCATTTGCCTTGTAAATAATTTGCTAAATACTACTGTATATTAGCTACAATAATGCCGGCCGGGTGCAGGTAGACAGTGGTCCACAACGTACTCTTCCTTCTTTTATATGTGTGTATTATGCACAAACGATACATTTTCAATCACTTAACTATGATAGATACAAGTAACAATATATGTTAATGCCTCCTAACCATGTCAAAATCTCCTTTATAGCACAAAAACAGCATAAATGGGTAGCGTGGAAATTTTGCACACTGGTGTGGAAACACGTCCGTCTCTTCCACGTCCATCTCTGCCACGTCTAGGTCCGTCGTCCACATTAGTAGACGATATCCACGAAAAGGTAACCCTGGCTTGGATACCACAGGCCAGGTGAACATTGAGTGATACTGTAGACGAGCCCTCACGAAGACACACACACACACACACACACACACACACACACACACACACACAATTAACCTTTTAAAGAAAATCAACAAGAAACCTGAAGTCGGCAAGTGTAAGGTAAGCCCTTAAATACTGAGGGACAGTTAGGGAACCATATAACCAAACCATACGTGCTGCCTACGTGTTAACAAGTGGGTTGGTGGAGGGTTAGTGCCCCTCTCCGTAAAACAACTAACTCAAAGTCAAATGGCCACCCCTTACGGGATTATGGCGTCTGGCAGTAGATAGATAGTAGATAGATAGTTAGGGAATGCGTCTGGTTATTAAGTCCTGCATCTGGAAACACAGAGTGACGACAGTAAGTATGCAGAGACACCCAAGATGTTCATTCTTCGTTACCTTCTCTACAAAACATCGTCAAACTCTGGCAGCTTGCCTTCTTCATACCGATTTAATTCACCATACACCGCTGTGTAAAAACAAATGCATGGAATTCGTCAGTAATACGATCGTGTGATGGCAGACTGACAACACCAACCAACCCTGAACACATGCACAGTTTGTATAAGCAAGTACGTTAAATGGCACCCCGAAAGAGTTATTTTACATCTGCCTGTAAATCTCTCTCTCTCTCTCTCTCTCTCTCTCTCTCTCTCTCTCTCTCTCTCTCTCTCTACTGTATATATATATATCGGGGTGTCTATATATATACAATACACTGAGATGTACATTATATGTACACTGAGGTGCATCTTGTTCACTTAAGGAACTTTCATAAAGCTACCTATATTATTGATTTTGCTTATTACCCCTTTATATTCTCATATTACTGATATGCACTGCAGCATATCGGCATTTTAATTATGATGAAAATACATACAGTGGATATTACTGTGTGAAATACAAAAAGAATCACCAAAGAAGTGCAACAAAGTTACCTCTGCCACGGGAATACAGATCTTTTTAGCCAATTTGATCCGTCAGTTTTATATCTAGCAACACTGATGTCTATTTCTCTACATCGTGACTGTATTGCCACAGTGCTCTATTCCATTATTAAGTTTTTTATTTGTCTGACTACAAGGGTGTCTATCTATCTATCCCGTGACACTGCACTGGACTCTTCGGTCAGTCAGTTTCATATCTATCCATCTCTCGGGATGTCTTTTATCCACCTCGTGACGTTGTATTCCAGAGGGCTCTGTTCCATCACTAACAGTGCAGCTGAATAAGGTGGTGTTTATATTCCTCGTGACGTTCCGTTCCAAGAGGACTCCATTTGGTTGGCTATTTTTCTAGAAAACGAAAATTTTCTTCTTAAATGATTGTTAAGAAATAGGAATGGTAAAAGTGCACACATAAGAAATGAAAAAACCCAGAAACAAGAGACCATTCGGGATGGGAGGATATTTGGAGACCTATACCCATTACTACATTCCACACTTTAACCACAGGCTTGTAGCAGGTGGAATGTAGTAATGGGTATAGGTCTCCAAATCTCCTCCCATTCTGAATGCTCTCTTGTCTCTGTACTTTTTTCATCTCTGATCTGTGCAGTTTTGCCATTCCTACTTCTTAATCATTTTAGAAAATTTTGTTTTCTAGTAGATGATCTGTTTGTGGAAGTATAATTATGCAAAAAGCAATGTTAGATTTGGATTGCTACATGTATGGCATACTGAATGACTAAAACGAGGGTGCCTTCCCGTGAAGAGAAGTGTTTTGGTACGTTCTTTAACTGAAAGCGAGCTGTAGCTAACCAATGCTGGGCAAAATGGCGTATTTACGGATGACCGCGATGCGGTTTTCAGGCCGTAACTCGCGAACCGTAGCCTGAATGCTTTTCTGAACATGAAAGGAAACATCTACACTTGGCAACCAGCGTTTTGGTGTATAACACGCTCGCGTGTTTTAAGTCATTACTGATGGAGAAGAATGCAAGAAAGAACAAAATCGATATTTTTGCTGTTCGATTTAGAGACTCCTACGAAGGTTAATTAGCAAGACTCTGCGAGCAGTTTTGCGCTTGAATAGCGAAGGTCTTTTAGTTTATAAGCTTAGAACTATGCTTTGCGACAGTTTTCGCGCTAATGCTCCTATACCCTATAGTAGGGGACAAGAGGCTGAACCTGCGCCATTCCTACATAAGGAGTGCTACCGCACTCCGTGATGCCTATCTAATGCGGTACTGTGTGACAGTGATTGTCAAAAGGTATGTTTGTGTTGGTCAATGAAATATTTTAACCATGCCGACTTCAATTTATAACATACCTTCCCCCACTCTCCATCATGACTTGATACCTTTGCTGCCATTACATAAAAGCTTGCCCGTTGCCACACACCATACGTCGCCCAAGGCAAGATTCTCTCTCTCTCTTCTCACACACACACACACACACACACACACACACACACACACACACACCATTTACATATACAACCTCATGCAGACACTTCTTCCAACCCCAACGCCCTGGGTAAATACGATGCACACACTACCATTCAGTGCTTTGACCGTTTATATATTTGCACATGGTACTCCAGGGGGACGCCTTCACGTGGTGGCATTGATATAAACGGGCGGTGGAGCTGCCCCATAATCGATTTAAGAGGGACTTTTCTATGTGTGGCAGTGTGTGGGATCCAGAAGCAGGTATGCAAGAAACACAGAGTGTGCTGAAAATTGTGTCACAGTTCCATCCACTCATCATTCAAATCCTACCAAAAGTGTAATTTATAAGTACTCTATCCTCGAATAAGTCTGTATGCCTCCTCTGTACCTGGCTTTTCTTATTCTTTAGTAATTCTTGGTGGCCTAGTGGTTAAGGCGCCTCAGCCTGATAGGGTCCTAGGGGTGGTTGGAGTCACATAATGCCACTCAGAGAAGTGCAATGTCGCCACCCTCGCCCCAATGTCGGAAGTGAGTAGCCTAGCCCCGGACACCCTCACTCCTGACGGGGCAGAAAGGGAATGAATCATGACGATGGATATTCTTGCTACTTTCGATTTTATTCGACTTGGGATAGATATTTCGCACTGGAGGAGCTACATAAGGCCTTCGTTAACTTATTTATTTCTGTATATCTTTCTTATGCTTAATACAACTATCAGGAAGCCGAAGTAATATATAATAAGACATAACATTTGAAGGGACTGAAACCTGTACATAATAGATGACATATACTTTCAACTAAGCTTTTTACCTTCACAAGTTGTACTACAGAAGTATGGATACTCTACTCCATACTACACCTCTCCCTTCCACCATCACACTTAATAACCTCACTGAAGTGGAAGTGGAGATGATTTTTAAGAAATGAGAGACAAAGGATGACGGCAGTGGAGAGGGAAGAAAACGGAGGGAGGGGACGAAAAACGATAGGAGGACAAATGGGTAAAAATTAAAAAGATGGAGTGAGAGGTTCTGAAAGCTGTGGAGAGAGAGAGAGAGAGAGAGAGAGAGAGAGAGAGAGAAAGAAAGAAAGAGAGAGAGAGAGAGAGAGACAGACAGACAGACAGAGAGACAGACAGACAGACAGACAGACAGACAGACAGACAGACAGACAGACAGACAGACAGGAGGGGGGCGAGGGGGCACGAAAAAGGGAGATGTAGCTATAGAGGAGGGCGTGAGGGAGGAAGGGAGAAAGGGAGGGAAGGAGAAAGGGAGGGAGAGGTTTACGGCGGAGAACGAAGAAGAGAAAAGGAAGGAAGAATGGGAGGAGGAAGAAGGCAAGGAAGGGGAGTACAGGCAGGAGAGAAGAAAGGATGTGGAGGGAGAGGGAGAAGGAAAGAGAGAAGGAGAAAAGGAAAAAGCAGGAAGGACGAAAGAAAGGAAGAAAAGAAAAAGATGGACGAAGGACAGAAAGAGAAGAACAAAGAATGAAAACAGGCGCGCTGATGAGGTGGCAGCAAGGAGGAATGGGAAGGAAGTTAAGATGACGAGAATGAGAAATTATGACAAACAGGCACAGAGAGACAGACAACGAACAGAGGTGTGGACGAAGGGAGGGAGAGCTTACTAAGGTGGAAGGGAAATGGGATGGGGAAAAGATGTTAGGGTAGGAGGAATGATATCCATTTGTATCTCCTTTCATACTCCCCCCCCCCCTCTCTCTCTCTTTCTCTCTCGTCTATCTTTTAATCTCTTCCTTTTTTTTTTCTTCCTTCAAAATTTCATTTCCCTCTCTCTCTCTCTCTCTCTCCCTTTTACATTTTTAAATTTCATATCAACTTTCCATTCATCGTCTCTTCCATTTCTTTTTTCTTTATTCCTCTCCTGTTCAACCTCTTCCTTTCATCTCCTGTCTTTTTCCATCCTATATTTCTTATATTTTTTAATTTTCCGTTTCCTTTTCATTCTTTATACAAAATTTTTTCCTGCCTTCCCCTTCCCTTCTGTCACTCCCCCTCTTCTCTTCCTCCGATCTCTCTCTCTCTTTGTACTATGACATATCCAGTCTCCTTTTCTCTTCTCCCCTCCCTTCCTCTTGTTCTCTTCCTCCTCTTCGTCCTTCTCTCCTTGTACAGGTACATTTACATGTCTCACACCTCTCTTTTCTGCTTCCATCCCTCCATCTCTTCTTTTCTCTCTCCTTTTTTCCCTCATTGCCTTCCTTCTCTCCTTGCATGTTTTCACTTTCCCCCCTTTCATATTTCCTTCTTGACTTTACTCATTTCACCAGCATGACGTATTTTTCTTTCTATTGCCAACCCAGATGATTTAATTTAGCATCCGCCAGACTTATCAAACTGGATGGTTCTGCCCCTCTCTCTCTTCCTCGGATTATTCTACTTCTCCGTTTTTCCAGTCCTCCATTTTTATCCCTCCCTGCCTTCAATCCATCACTCCCTTCTCTCCAATCTTTCCTCTCCTCTTTTCCTCCCTGTCTCCTTCCCTCCTCAGGGTGATAAATGTTCCTCACGCCTCCCCTTATCCGTCCTCCTCTCCACAATCTTTCCTCCCATACCTGCAATTTTTTTCTTCTCTCCCTCTACTTTCTCTATTTTTACCCCTATTTCTTCGACCTCAGTACCATGACGCCTTTTCTAATCTCTTTCATTTACAGGGATTTATTATTTTTATTCCATGAGCAATCCACCCACGTATGCTCACTAATAAGCTTCACATCAAGAAGCTGTTGCACAGTACATCAAAATATCAAACTCAGTCGTGGTACAACACTGCAGGCATCTAATTATGGCTGCCAAGCCCAAGCCACAGATACAGCTATACGGTACTTATTCCAAGAAATACTGGAATATCGCACAATACAGACATCTCTAGAAAATCGTTAGAAAAAGGTCAAAAATCACTGGAATACCCGCAAAAACTTGGCACGTCTAGAAAATGGCTTGATTTCTTCCGCCAGGTGCAAAAAATTGTATCTAATTGGAAGTAAATACCTCTACAGCTAGCGTAAAAAAAAAAAACGCTAAACTGGCAGCACTACTTGTCGAGCACTATTGGCAATACAGCCGGGCATTCACAATGACACAAACTAAATCATCACCACCAAAAAGTTCATCTATTCAGTACTACGACGTGTTTTACATCCTGTCCATCCTGCCTTCTGATGATTTGATTCAGTTTGGGAAAGCGACCCTGAACTGAAAGAAAATCGAGGCTGTAGTAACTCCCTCAGTTCAACCCCCCCCCCCTAAAAGAATCTGTGGCTAACAAAAGTAAACTGGCAAAGTACGTGGTCGGCCTGAAGACGTAGTGTTGTGTGTGTTGATACTGGCGGACACTGGTGCATTATTTAAGGCCTGAAGATGTAGTGTTGTGTGTGTTGATACTGGCGGACACTGGTGCATTATTTAAGGCCTGAAGATGTAGTGTTGTGTGTGTTGGTACTGGCGGCCACTGGTGCATTATTTAAGGCCTGAAGATGTAGTGTTGTGTGTGTTGGTACTGGCGGACACTGGTGCATTATTTAAGGCGATTCATCTGCACATGTGTTGGTGTGCAATCAGGAGCGTATTTTGGTGCCAACCTGCTGCACAACCCATGTATATGTGGCAAATGACTGACGCAGGTAACTTATTGCCTTGTTAACACACACACACACACACACACACACACACACACACACACACACACACATATATATATATATATATATATATATATATATATATATATATATATATATATATATATACACAGACAGGTAACTTATGAGAGAGAGAGAGAGAGACTCATATCCACTAAGCCAGGAGAGCAGATAATAGGGACAGATATTGTGACGAGTTATGGAGGTCTCGTGAGAGGCTGGAGAGACGGAGGGAAAGTGGGAGACAGAGGGAGGGAAGGGAGAGTGGGGAAGGCGAGTGGAAAGGGGAAGGCTAAAGGGAGAAAATGAAGTGCCAAGTATGGCTTACGGCCAATGAGTGGTGGGTCAGATAGTGAGGGAGAAGGGGACGTGAGGGAGGGAGGGGCGGAAGGAAGGACGGGACATGAGGTGGGAAGCGGGAAATAAAAGGTAAGAGGGCACGGAAGGTGAGGAAAGAGGAAGAGATGGGTGGGAAGGAGAAGGGAGGCTGAGTGGGAGAAGAGGAGTGTAATATGAATGGGGGAGGGGAAGGGAGATTGAGAGAAGCTAGTGGAGGGGAGGGGAGGGGAGGGGAAGGAAGAATGAGAGAAGCTAGGGGAAGGGAGAGGAGTGGAAGGAAGAAAAGTGGATAGGGTGGAGTGGGGAGGGTAGGGGAGGGGAGAGGACGGGAGTGGAAGGAAGAAAAAAGGGTGGACAGTGTGGAGAGGGGAGGGGAGAAGAGAAGGACAGAGGAGGGAAGAGGAGAACGAAAGATGGAAGGGAGGGGGGGCGTGGAAGAGTGAGGAGAAATGCAGTAGGGAAGGACAGGACGGAAGGGGAATAGAGGAGGGGATAGGAAGAGAGGAGGGGAGAGGAAAAGAGGAGAGGAAGGGAGAAAAGCGGTGGAGGGGAGAAGGGACGAGGGGAGAAAAGGGAGACGGGGGGAAGAGGGAGGAAGAGAGATTGTAAAGAGGAAGGCAGGGTAGAGGAAAATGAGACGACAGAAAGAGTGATGGTATAGGAGGGAGATTAGAGCGAAAAGGAGGAAAAGAGAACAAGAGGAGAAGGGAAAGGGAAAGACAAAGAGTGAGAGGAAGGAGAGGGGGGGGGAAAGGACTGGGAGAGGAAGGAGTGGAAGAACAAGAAAGAAGAGAAGGGAAGGGAAGGGAAGGGGAGAGGAGGGGAAAGAAGGAATGAAGGAGAGAAGCGAAGGGAAGGAAGGGGAAAGAGGAACAGAGAAAACAGAGGGAGGCATAGGGGATGAGAGAGAGTAAAAGAAGAAGGAAGGAAAAGAGGGAACGGAGGTGAGTGAAGAAGAGGATGAAAGAGGAGAGTTGGGATGGTAGTGAGAAGAAGCGGGGAAGGAGGTAAACAGAAATTTATAAGTATAGGTGCTCTGTTCTCTGCCACTCATTTTTCCTCCCACCATCACACTTAATAATCTACCTTAAGTGGAAGTGGAAGAATGACCTAAGGAAAATGAGAGAAAGGGTGACGGCAATGGAGAGGGAGGGAAAATGGGGAGGGAGGGGGATACTGAGAGAGAGAGAGAGAGAGAGAGAGAGAGAGAGATGGTGGAGGGAGGAGGAATTGAGAAGGGATGAAACAGGAGGAGTAAAGCAAAGGCATTAGAGATGGGGAGAAGAAAAGAAGGAAGAGATGGCAGAGGGAAGGGAGGGAGGAAACGTGTGAGGAAAGATGAAGTGCCAAGTATAGCTTACGGCCAATGAATGGTGGGGCTGATAGTGAAACGGGAGGGGGGGGAGGGGGGGAAAGGAGCGATGGTGGGTGAAGGGCGGGACGGAGGACGAGCGGGATAGTGAAGGGACGAGGGCAGAGCAGAGAAAGGGAAGGAAGAAGGAAAGATGGATACGGTAGGAAGACAGTTTAAGAGGAGGAAAGGAAGAGGTGATGGGTGAGGAGAGGGGATGAGATGAGAGATGGAGAGAGAAAGAAAGAGGATAAGAAGTGAGAATGGAAGGAATACTAAGAAAAGGAGGAGGGGAAGTGGAAGTGGTAGGAAGGATGGGGGAGAGAAGAAAAGAAAAGACAAAGAACAGAACGAGAGAAGGGATGGGGCACTGAGAAAATGTAGGAAAGAGGGAGATCAGAGAGCATGAATTATGTTGAAAAGGAAAACAACACAAGGTGGATGCAGATGGGAATAAGAACAGAGAATTTTCAAATAAAGGTGGGTTGCGTTGGCTGACTGATAAAAGAAAACAGGCTACACAGGGTGAATTGGCTAAGAAAATCAGTGACTTGTATTAGATGTGGAGTACAGAAGTATAGTATGTTTGTGTGTGGAGGGGGGTAATACATCTTGACCCCTGACCTACAAGCCTCATCCCTGACGTGCACTCCCTCCAGGCCAAACGCACACGCTAATCAATTTCATCAAAACTTGCCCAGTCCTTTTGTTGCTCAATTCCCTTTACATATTTACTCCAATTTATTTGCCGGGTCACTTTAACTAATTTTTGAAAGCCGTGCCTGCAGTCCTGTTTTGATCTTTCCATTAATTTTTTCCCCCTGTGCTGCCACCACCTACTTTCTGTTGTATAAAGAGGAGGCATAAGGATATTTAAATGTTCCCCATGCATGGCATGTGTAGTAATAGTAGCCATAGTAGCTGCTGTCCCCTTGGCAGTCTGGCCGAACAGCCTCGAGTCCCTAAGGAAGGCCTCGGCCGAGACCGGGCTTTCCCACAGAGCTCTCAAAGAGTGTATGTTGTGTTGCTGGCGTAGGTGATTGTGTGCAATGCAGTCTTCCATAATGTGCTTAATAGTATGGGGTGCTGTGCTGCATCCTGGACAGGCATCAGCAACGGAATCATCCAGCCTCTTCTGATAACTTAAGAGGGCTGGATGATGCCCATATTGTGGCCTTGGCCAGGTGGACCCTGTCCTCACGAGGGAGATAGGATTCAGAAGGGTGGATATCAGGAGGCCGTGCATGCAGCTGTGTGTTGTCTTTAAGTGACTGAATGGAGCGGCGACTGATTTGAGTATGGATATGCCTCTGGAAGCTGGTTTGAGGCGGGCGAGGAGGGAAAGATGACAGTATTTGTGTATGATATTGTGTGCTGGGTGTTGTTTTGATGTTCCTTGGTGTGTGTGGATGTGCTGCCATGTAGTGTAGTGGATGATGTGGGTTTGTGGAGGCTGCGACAAGGATTTGTGTGCCTCTCATGTCTAGACGATCCTTGACTTTGAGGACTTTGGTTTCTTGGTGTAGGTGGCCTGTGGGTGTAGCAGCTGTGAGGCCTGTGATTATTTTTAAGGCGTTGTTCTGTATGGTCTGTAGGGTGTTGTAGTGGTTGATATGCACACATCTGATATGGGTGGGCAAATTTACTACACAGGTTCAAGCAGTGTTCTACGGGTCCTGAAGGGTAATTGTTCCGTAGCGCCGAGGATCACCACTTTGTCACAGCAGAAGTAACCCAGCTCTACCCACTGGTTCACACACGGGTGTAGGTGTGGACAGCTTTTTGAGTGTGTGGTGGAAGTGTATGTGAAAATTAGTATTGTTGGAGTGGTTATGTTAGCGAGTTTGATACTTCATAAGTTATCGAGGGAACATCGACAGGATTATTCCCGGGTGGGACTGAACACCACCTAAGGCTCCAGTGTTCCTCATCAACCTGTACTGTACAATTAGCCACCCAGTACATCGTTTGTATTTCAATTTTGCTATCACTATACCTCATACCAATTAATCTGGCCAGTCATTTATGGCAACACTTTCCTGCCGAGATTCTGATTGGCTGGAGGTGTTTGTTCGATTTCGTTGTTACTTAAACCGATACTTTCTTTATTATGAGATGTGATACTGAGTTTGTCAACAATAAAATCGTCAAAAGCAATAAGAAATCCGATATATACTTAACAACAATGAAATTTTCGTTGGAAGATAGAGATATGCGTCAACAAAGTATTATAACAGTCCAAGTCAAGGTCAGCATTCGAACAATTCCTTTAAATTTCCGACACTCCGAAAAATAAAAGAAAATTAAGGAAACCTGCTTAATCTAAGCGTTGGTAAAACACACATTTAAATTATAAGATCAGTCCGCACCCTTAAATCGTGCCACAACCCTGAATAATTAAAAATTCTAATGAAAAGATGAGTTCTGCGGGGAGGAAGGTTTGAAAAAATCACGAAAATCAAAGCAGGCTAAAGGAAAACTATTTCATTATATCTCCTCTATTATCACAGTACGGATTGATCTTATAATTTAAATGTGTTATACCAACGCTCAGATTAAGCAGGTTTCCTTAATTTTCTGTTATATTACGGAGTGTCAGAGATTTAAAGGAACTGTTCGAATGCTGGCATTGACTTGGACTGTTATAATACTTTGTTGACTCATATCTCTATCTTCCAACCAAAATTTCATTGTTGTTAAGTATATAACGAATTTCCTATTGCTTTTGACGATTGTATTGTCGACAAACTCAGTATCACATCTGATAATAAAGAAAGTATCGGTTTAAGCAACAACGAAATCGAGCTAACACCTCCAGCCAATCAGAATCTCAGCAGGAACAGTGTTGCCATACATGCCTGGCCAGATTACTTGGTATGAGGTATAGATACTGTTGTTCAGCTCCTTCGGAGTGAAGGGATTAAAAATTCTCCATTAACCCAGTCAGTGTAATCGTATCTTTTCTATATTTACTTTTGCTATCACCAGGAGATATTATCCAGTATCACACAGATCTTCCGTAACGACAGGGTTACTCAACCAGCAATAGTATTGTTGCACTTATGCATTTAACTGTGACGTAAACCACATGACATTACTCCTTTTCGAGATATCCCCGCCACCAACAGGTTAACGAGTGAGTAAACTGGCATAGACTCAAACTTTTCCAAATTATTATAAATATATATTCAAGTCATCAAATATTTTCTTCAACAGTGTAAGATCATTTAGTTATAATGCTCTCGTAAAAATCCAAGCTTTGCTCTGCACAAGAGTATAGGCTTTGTGTGTGTGTGTGTGTGTGTGTGTGTGTGTGTGTGTGTGTGTGTGTGTGTGTGTGTGTGTGTGTGTGTGTGTGTGTGTGTGTGTGTGTGTGTGTGTGTGTGTGTGTGTGTGTGTGTGTGTGTGTGTGTGTGTTTTCCAAACTAAAGTGAACATATAGTAAATTTAATCCCCTTAAATAGACAAACACACGCCAGTCTGTCCAAGAGAAATTTCCCATGTTAAAAACTACAGTCTCAAACATTCCTTAATTAAAAGTGCATGGAGACCGAAAGAATGAATGTGGAATAAAATGACGGAGAAAGGAATGTGGGAAACTGAGAGGAAGAGAGGGAGGGGAAGAGGAAGACACGGAGATAAGAAGAAGGAATGAAGAGAGAACATAAGTGAGGTACGGTACGTAGGGAGAAGGAAGGCGGCATTAAAAGAGAGAGAAAAAAGGAAGGATGTAGGGACTGAAGAGGGGATGTCAGTGGTGTAATCGGCCAGCAACTGCGAGATTCCGGGTTCGATTCCTGGGCCGTCCACGAGATCATCAGGCAAGGTCTCTTTACACCAGCCTGTCCGTATCAATAATTGAAATAGGAACCTGAATTGTAAATTTGACGGTAGTCTGTAGAAGTGTGGGGGAATATCTGGGAGTTACCATGTCAGTATGAGGAGGAGGAAATATAAATGAAAGCAAGAGGGATGGAGGAAGATAAAGAGGGAACAGGACGAAAAGACAGGTGGGAGATGGTGTGAAGGAAAAAAGGAGACAGTAGGAAGAAGACGGAGGAGGAATGAAGGAAAATAAAAGAACAGAAAGAAAAGAAAGGAGGGAGAAGGGTGGGGGATGATAATGAAAATCAGATCAATGGATTGGGAAGACAAGGAGGGAATAAGAAGAAAGGAGGGGTGGAGAAAGATATGGAAAGACTGTGAAGGAGGAAAGACGCATGGGGGAAGACGAGGAGAGAAAAGTGTAGAGGAAGGTGAAAGAAGATAATCATGGAAGAGGAATGAAGAAAATACGTAGGAGGAAGAAGAGGAAGGCAAGTTGGGAGAAAGAAAAGGAAGGAACAAGGATGAAGGGAAAACAAGAAAAAGATGAAAGGAAAGAGCCGAACGAGGAAAGAGGGAGGAAACGCGAAGAAGGAAGAGAAAATGAGAAGAAAAATGACGACAAGAAGGGAGGAAACAGAATGAAGAGAAGGGAGGAAGCAGGACGGAAATATTGGTCGAGTTAGGATGGAGAAAAGGATGCCGAATAAAGGAGGAAATATTGGGCTGGGAGGAGGATAAAAGGTGGAAGCAGGAAGCAGAAGAAAGAAAAGCGAGGAAGGAGGAAAGAAGAAACAAAGTAGAGGAAACGAAGTGGGAGAGGGGAAACATGAGACAGAGAGAAAGATATGTAAGGAACAAGAAGGGGTACAGGAAGAGGGGGAGAGGAAAGTGGACAGAAGAAAGGGGGGGAAATATATGGGACGGGGAAAGGAGACGAAAGAGAAGAGGAAAAACGGAAACACATGGGGAGCAAGTTAAAAACCGAACCGGAAGAAGTGAGTGAAAGACGAGGGGAGGAAATGGGATGGACAGGAAGGAAGGAAGGAAACAGGATGGAAGAAAACAGAAAGACAAGCCTGAAAGACAAAAGAAGGAAGAAGGAGCAGTAAGGAGGATGAAAGGCATGAGAAGTAGACGAAAACTAGAGAACGCTAAACATGAAGGCAGGAAAACGTATAAAGAGCGAAAAAGCAAGGGGAAAAAGATGAAACAGGCGGAGAGAGATAAGAAAGATGGGCGGGGGGAAAAAGGAGGATAAGGAAGGAAGGAAGGAAGAAGAGTATGACTAATATTCCTCCTCCCACTTAGACTCTCGGCTTTATCTCGCAAATGGTACTTCCAATACACACCTCGAGAGAGAGAGAGAGAGAGAGAGAGAATGCGTGCGTACATGTCGTTTCCTTTTGAGTAATTACTACCTCACGGTATGTGTGTCTTTTACAATATATTTCTCTATAAAGTAATATATAATTGTGTGTGTGTGTGTGTGTGTGTGTGTGTGTGTGTGTGTGTGTGTGTGTGTGTGTGTGTGTGTGTGTGTGTGTGTGTGTGTGTGTGTGTGTGTGTACGTGCGTGCGTGCGTGTGCGTGTGTGTGTGTGTGTGTGTGTGTGTGTGTGTGTGTGTGTGTGTGTGTGTGTGTGTGTGTGTGTGTGTGTGTGTGTGTGTGTGTGTCCTGCAGTGGATCCAGGTTGAGCTGACAGATTCATGTATTTCTCCCTCATCACAGTCCACTCTAACCTCTCCTTAACCAGCCTTTCCTCTCGCCTCTCATTATCCATCCTCCCTGCCCTCTCCTCTCACCACCCCATCCCCTCCTTTCACTCCCTTCCTCGTCCATTTTTCCCCTCGTTGCACAAACTTCACACTTTACACACATTTTTGCAAAAGTTTTAGTTGAAATATTCCTGAAGAAATGTCTTCAGGTCAGACTGAGAGCCGAAGCAGACGAGGAGTTACATCATTTTCAACATTTCTTCTTTTTTCTTTTTCCCTGTTACCCTACTCCTAAAACTATTCACCATGTTGGAGTCTTCATTTTTTCAACATTCTCTCTCTCTCTCTCTCTCTCTCTCTCTCTCTGTTGCTTCCAAATTTATTCGTCTATTTTTGTATTACTACGCTTAAGATTACACTGAACCCATTCCATTACCTATCAATCAATATTTACTTCTAAATTATCATCTATCTATAGCCAGATGCCTTAAACCTGACCATGAACAAATCGCCTATACAGCACATCGTTCTGGCCTCCGCAATAATTTCAAATTGCTCATTCAAGTATCTCTCCACTCCGTCTTTCCACCTGACCTTAGGGCTCCCTCTTCCTCTCTCTCCCTCCACCCTATTCACACTTTCCTCGTCAGTCTCTCTTTCTCCATTCCCTCCACATGGCCAAACTATCTCTGGGTATTCCTCCTACCACTTGACAGCACATCCATAGCAACACCACAACATTCACGAACTTATCATTTGTCCGTCCATCTCTCCACCTAACTCCACAAGCTCTTGAAATAACTGAGTTTCACTCCTCTCACTCATGACTAGTATTCTTCCAATAAAGTGCATACTTCACGTCCTGTATGGCGATCATAATGCTATACGCTATTCTGCTGTAACACAGGAAAACTGCAATGAATGTTGACTGAGACATATAGACCTGTATCACAGAAAATCTTTGCAGCCATCATATGTACGAAAACAAATAGCAGAAATTGATAATAAATACCGAAAGGCAAAAAATGAACATGTACAGAAGTGGAACAAAGAAGGGAACAACAGCCGGGGGTACCAGAACCGTTTACAACGATGAAGTATTATTATTCCTGCTGCCCCAGACGATTATATCCAGAATTATGTCTGGCAGTGAACGGGGTTAATGATGGTTAGACTTATACCGAACCCCTCCAACTGCTACACTCACCCGTTAATTGAATAAGGCTGTCTGGCAGTAGCAAGGATAAAACAAAACATACGTTATCGGACTGAAGGCGTTAATACAGAAATGTAACACGAGAAATAGAAAGCCAAGAACGAAAGAAAAGGCAGAAAGAAAGAGATATATAATACGTGAAGGAGGAAGAGAAGCTGCGAATTGAAGGCTGTTGCAAAATGGCGGCAAGATTGGATAGTGTTAAATACAGAAACAGGGACAGTAAACACAGAACAAACAAGAAGAATAAACTGAACCAGAAAAACCCTACTAGAGACGAGATACTCCAGGAAGGCCAATGTGGAAGGAAAACTGAATACAGATTAAAAGTGAGAGAGAGAGAGAGAGAGAGAGAGAGAGAGAGAGAGAGAGAGGAGGGGGTGGCGAGGGTCGTGGAGTGGTTTACAGATGAACACGAGCCGTCAGTAACTGATATCAATGAAAGAAGCTGAGAGGGGTGGTGTGAGGGAGGAGGGGGGGTGGAGCGGTAGTACAGTTCTTAGGGTGACGTCTCTAATGTAAGGTGTGTGTGTGTGTGTGTGTGTGTGTGTGTGTGTGTGTGTGTGTGTGTGTGTGTGTGTGTGTGTGTGTGTGTGTGAGTGTGTGTGTGTGTGTTCTTTCACCTCTCTCTCTCTCTCTCTCTCTCTCTCTAATTGACAACAAACACTACTAAGAACCTCTGAGCCTCACCCAATCTTGCTAAAATGGCGGGAGTAAGAGAGACAATCCCATTATACTGAATTTATTTCCTCTTCTTCTTACGCTGTCAAAACTCTCGTTGCTTTTCGTTATTTTCTTTTATCTTCAAGACCTCAGTCCTTCCGCGTTGCCATGACGTCTCGTTAGTTTCGTGTTATGTCTCATCCCAGTACAGTACGTTTATCATCATCATCACCATTTTTATTACTACTACTACTACTACTACAACTACTACTACTACCAGTACTACTACTACTACAGCCACTTTTATTTCATCTAAAGGAACTGAGCCAATCTCACAGCCTGAAAACTCAGTAGTGGTTACACGAAATTCTGAGAGCATTAATTATGAGACAGGAATAAGTCTCCGTGATTACTAGCCGAATTTATCCTCCAATCACTTTACCTGGTCAAGTGAGCCGACAGGAGTTACGGATCACACGGAGATGAAAACTAGTCGACTGTAACACCAACAACCCAAAGACCACTAACCTTAACAGTAAGACCACTTGCATCAATATAAGCAACAGCAGGAGCCAGCCAGCCAGCCAGCCCACTTGAATCAACATCAGCAACAACAGGAGCCGGCCAGCCAGCAGCCAAACAGCCAGCCAGCCAGCCAGCCGACTCCAGCTTTACCAACATCGCGACCATTAACATATATAACAACAGAATTTTACAGGCCAAGACGAAGACTTCGCTGCTCGGTTTTGTGCTGTGCTTGCTGCTGTGTTGTGTGACTGTGCTGTGTTAGGTACTGCTTCAGGGTGTTATATGCTGTGTATGTTGGTTTAGTGTTGTGTTATGTGTTGTGTTAGGTGACATGATTTGTGCTGCGTTATATTTTATGTAATGTGCCGTGCAATGCACTATGTAATGAGGTATGTGTTGTATTTGGTGCTGTGTCTAGTGCTGTATTATGTGCTGTGTATAATGGTAACTGCTGCTCTGTTCTGTGCTCTCTTGTGCTCAGTGTTATGTTTAGTGTTGCTCTATATGTCGTGTTTGGTGTTGCCGAGTAGGACTGTCGATATAACTACCCTGCCCTATACTTGCAAACGTTCGCTAGTTAACTGTGCTACCGGTACTGAGCGTTACACGTACGAAACATGTCCTGATATGGGTGTGCCCTGTATGGTCTTGTCCTACACCCTCAGCATCACATATAAAACATCACGCGTATTTCCCTACAACATTTAGCAATTATTTTTAACATGTTGCTCTCAAATTGCTAATGGTTTACATAAAAAACTCGTGTCGCTAAAAATATATCAATAAAACTAGATATGCCTTTGGTTGCAGTACTATTAATGGACTGGAGTTCTGACTAAAGAAATGTAAATGTATTTTTACAACTGGACAATAATGGTGCCTGCTTTCTTTCTTTCTTTCTTTCTTTCTTTCTCTCTCTCTCAGTGAACCGATAAAAGAAAGCAGATGAGAGAGAGAGAGAGAGAGAGAGAGAGAGAGAGAGAGAGAGAGAGAGAGAGAGAGAGAGAGAGCACTAATAAAAAATGAGTAATCAGGCGAGTCAGAACCATGCACCATCCACTCCTGTACTGCCCCATCAGCAGTGTAGGGGCACGGGGGCCGAACTACAAGTCCCGACATGGCAGGAGGCAGTAACTACACTGTTTTTATTATAACTTGCCTCAGATTTTCGTCATTTTGTTGCTTATTTCACGTAGCTCTGTGTCAGAAAGAGACAATACTGCTGCTCTACATACTTTCCGTAGCACTTCCTTGTGACTAGCATCATATTCATGTGCCAGTCTATAACTACAGCTCAGAATTCAAGACGGAGAGATAGTAGTGTTAGGCCAAGTTAGTTTAAAAGTAGTCACCATCCCTAAGTTGCATCAAGTGAGCAATAAACCCCATCCCTCGTATGTAAATCCTTTACCAGGCGTCTACCTGGTTATATGGTTAACACCCAGCGTAGTAAATGGTTCCCTGGGTTACGGTAAGCAATTTTGGACTGTTATTTAGTTCAGATTCACCTGAAGGATCCGGTCAATAAGTGAGTGGATGGTGGGCGTCCCCATCTACCACAAACGAAAAAATGAACCTGAAGATAACAATTATGAACACCAAGAAGGGGAGACAAAACTTAACCATAATCATGTAATGACGTACTTCAACAATTACTCTTGTTATTTACATTTCACTTGGAACAGGAAGACATGTTTACTCCCGTGAGCTTATATATAACGCTCATTAACCCCTCCAGTACTAGGGGGACCTTCTATGCGGAATAAAATCGTCTGCCAGAAAAAAAAAAGCTTTAACCACTGCAATTCGTCCTCGGAATGAAAAGATTAATGAGAAACAGGAAACCATAAAGAACAGCAACAACAACAACACCGCACAGAGAGGGAAGTCTGGATTAAATGCAAGAGGAACAAGTCAGGAAAATGGAGGTAAAAGGAAGCAAGCTGAAGACAGCAAAAAGTTCCCAAGATTGTCCCGATTATTACCGCTCCGCCTCATGCAAATCCAGCAGCCTCCCCCCCCCCCTCTCTCTCTCTCCTGCAAATGTCTGAAAAGTGCAGGAAAACACAGTAAAAAAGCATTGTCTAATAACGCGACTTTTATGCTAAGTATGCAAAGTACCCTTTCCTTTCTTTCACGCTAAAATAATATGCCAATCTTTAAGTCACATAGAATCTGCATTTTTTAGTCAGAAACCCATTTAGATTTTCTTTTAAAATTCATAACCCCTTCGCGGGTGTCGCTTGTATTAAAAACTGCTTCCATGACGACTTAATTTTGCTTAAATGTTCAAACTGGAGATGTTAGACACAGCCTTCAATAACCCATTCACTACTACAGACCTCTATTTATCTGAATAAAATCGTCTTATGCCTGCAAAATATAAATTGCAAAATACATCATCGTAGAGATGGAGCTACGAATATAAGAGGATGAAAAGTGCAGATACTGGGCAACTGCTAAGAGTAAGGCTGAGCCTCGAGATGATAAGGGTAATGCTGGTCGTTAATGAATGCTACACTTTGGCATGTAGTAAGTAACGGTTCAAAAATACTCTCAGTAACCGACTACATGGGTATACGAGTGGAAAGGGTAGAGTACAAGACTCCTCCTAATCACTAAGGCGCTCAGGACAAATAATAATTATCTACTATTACTTTCGAAATTCAGTGCCAAAGTATTTGTTGTTCCGTTGTCGTTTCCTAGAAAAGCTGACGTACGTAAAAACAAACAAACAAAGCACTGAAAACATTAAAAGACCTACTGCTTCATCTGAAGTTGCTTGTTACAGAGAAGACTATGGCTATGCTATTTTTCTCTGAGATAAATATTCATCATCATTCATTGCCAGACGCTATGTATCCCAAACGGGGTGGCCAACGGCTTAGAGTTAATTGTTTTACAGGGAGGGGCACTAATCCTCCACCAACCCCACTTGACACGTAGGGAGAACGTTATGCCAACAGCATCTGGTGTTCCCAGGCGGTCACCCATCCAAGTACTAACCAGACCCAACGTTGCTTAACTTCGCTGATCGAACGGGAAGCGGTGTACTCAACGTGGTATGGCCGTTGGCATAGATAAATATAAGGTTAGTAAAAATAAAGGCTCCCCTACCTAACAATCCTCTCAGCCATATCCAGCAGGAAAAAGTGAGAAGCACCATGCAACACAGAACCAGACAAAGGAAACCTATGACAGCCCCACCCACCTCTGCAATACTGCGATGAGAAAATACTATTACTTACGGGGGCGACGAAGAGTGAACCCCAGGGGTCCCAACCTCAATGAACTTGGGCCGGGTGAAGGTCTACTAGGCTACTATGCAAAAATTTCGTATGCGTACTAAAAACTATGGCTTTGTCTCCACTTGGGAAAGTCTCTCCGTGGGGAGGGGTCGTCGGCAAATCCATCCTGCCTAAAAAGTGGCCGGGGTGAATGTCAACCAGCAGGTAAATTTTCGTGCACCAGGGTTAAAAACAATGGCCGTGCATTAGGTTTTAGCCAGGATCCTCGGCGGCCGCCATCCCCCCGTAGGGTATGGCCTTTGGAGGTCTCACCCTACCTAAAATGTGGCCCCAGGAAAGCTATACCGTTGTGAAAATTTTCCTGTTCTTAGGTAAAAAAAAAAAAAAAAAAAAACTATGGCCTGTCCCCCTTTACTGATCCCCCCCCCCCGCCCTCCGCCCGTAATGGGTGGTGGTGAGTTCCTAAAACGTAGCCTGAGTAAACGCCTACCACTATGCAACATTCCGTGCCTACGAATATATGTTGAAAACTATGGCCATGCATAATGGTTTTGCCAGGAACCACCAGGAGCCGCCCCCTCTCCCCTGAGGGGCGACACTCGACGCATCACGCTTCCCCATAATGCCGAGGTGAACATCTACCAATATGCAAGATTTCATGTTCATCAGTTAAAAACCTTGGCCGTACATAACGACTTAACGGCCGTGACCACAGGGGACCGCACCTCCCTCCTGTGTGAGGGAAAGCCCTAAGGGGTCCCACCAAGCTTATAACTTGGTGTGGGTGAAACTGCCACTGTGCAAAAACTCGTGATCCTAAGTTAAACAAACAAAAAAAATGGTCGTGTCAGTAACGGTCTTGGGTGGAACGCCCAGGGGCCGCCGGGGTCGCACCCTGCCTGATACCTGGCCCGGCGTAAGGTCTACCACTGCGCAAAAATTCGTTTCCTTAACACTGCTCCCAGAAGGCCTGGACCCCATTGTTCAAGAACGTATAGTAAATCAGGGAGGGAGGGAGGCAGAGAGGGAGGGAGTGACACAGTAAGAGACAAGCATTATATTTGGCTATCCCTGTGGGTGCTGCAAAAGCTATGTTGGAAACATCACAGGAAAAGAGAATCGTCAAACCATCTTCTACAGTACATTTCCAAGCCAGTTTTTCGTTGCTGCATCGTGTTACTTTCCCTTTCACTGTTCTCTGTCGTTTCGACCACTGCTATGAAGTGGGTAAGGAGAGCCTTCTGTTTGTTACCCTTGTCATAGTCAGGTAGTTGATTTATAACCGACTTGCTCCATTGTCCTCCTAAGTTCTTAAATTCTAAGTTCAATACATAATATGGCCGTAACAAGCATTAATATCGTCTAAGGGTAGCAAGCAGAAAACCTTGCGAAATGACAGGTAAAGAATATCCAGCGGTACCAGGAATACAGTCATTACATCTCTACCGTACGAAAAAGGTTAATAACCAAAACACTGCACGATAATTCCTCACATCCTGTAGTTCAACTCTCTGCTGGCATTTCTCGTGATTGAACAAAAACGTCTGATGTTAGTCTAAATAATATCATGCGTATACCAGTGGAATAAAAAGGATTCTTTCGCCATAATTTTTCAAAGGGCTCGATTACTTTGAAGCCCTTCGCTCCTAGGATTTCTGTGAGCTGAGTCAATGATCTTCCACTGTTAGCCTGAATACAATGCCTAAATTCACCTACAGCAGCGACATGGCTAAGGAATATCGGGAAAACTTGGCTCCAAATCGCTTAGAGACGCCGGCAGGCATGGACCAGCCCCCGGTATCAAATTTCTTATTCACAAACTTTTTTCGACGTCTTCCAACCACCCAGAAATCTTAAAAATGTAAGACAAGAAAATGTCCCCTCGCCCTCCCCAGCACACTGCCAAAAATCTTTAAAAGACTGTGTGTGTGTGTGTGTGTGTGTGTGTGTGTGTGTGTGTGTGTGTGTGTGTGTGTACATATATATATATATATATATATATATATATATATATATATATATATATATATATATATATATATATATATCCATCATCCAATCCTACGTTGCCCCATGAGGAGTGGAGAAGCCCGGGGCTAGGCAAGTTGGTCTTGACATTTAAGATGACAGTGACCAGCCTCACTCATCCCTCAGTGGCAATACGTGAGCAATAAACCTCAACAACCCCTTGAATATAAATCTTCACCGGCTAAACCCGACTGGAGCGCCGTAATTAACCTCTAAACCACCAGGCGCCAAAATTTGGTTATATGTTTACCTCCCAGCGTAGTAAATGGTTTCCTGGTGTACATGAAACCATTTGGCTTGTCACTCAGTGTAGAGTCACCCACAGGCAGAAAGAAGAGGAAAGAATGAAGGAAAGAACGACAGAAGAGGAAGTGTACAGTCACCCTCAGGCAGAAGGACGAGGAAAGAATGACGGAAAGAAAGACAGAAGAGGATGGAAAGAAAGAAGGATGGAGAAGAGGAGAAGACAGACACCCGAAAGTAGCACTACGAGTGAGTGGATGAGGAGCGCCCCCACCTACCACGATATATATATATATATATATATATATATATATATATATATATATATATATATATATATATATATATATATATATATTAGATAGACAGAGAGAGAGAGATAGATATATACACACTAAATGTACAAGATGAATCATAAAAATGTTGAAACTGCAAAATACTATACATGTCTTGACTAATTTGTACTGAGCTGTAACAATGCTGAAATTGTAAAATACTGTAAATGTCTTGATTCATTTGTATTTAATTCTTCCATAATACAGCTGAGTCAGTTACTTAACCATTTCAGCCAGATAATTTACTTCTTATAATGACATTTTGGTCTAGCTTCTATAAAGACGTTTTTGTTCAGCTTAGGGATGACACTTCTGAAATGAGCGGGTTAGATTACAGCTTCATCAACCACTTCGCTGCCAAGCAGCTCTTCTTATATGAGAAAAACCGTATGTTGGCAGTAAGGAAAAAAAGGACATTCTCTGGCTTAAGGTATTAATGCTATCTACTTCGCAGTGAATCATCTAAATCGACAATCATGTAAAACTGCTGTTGAAAAAAGTGCGCCGCATCATGTGCAACTGTTGATGTACGGCGTCATCCATGTATCGTGCCAGTGTCAGTGGCGGACAGGCTCAACATCTGGCCTGGGTGTGGTTGAAAGCCTGTCAGGAAATTCTGATATAACGCAATTTTTCAAAATTCTAAACTACTGAAACGTGCCGCACCAATACGCTGCGTCAAAAATCTGAACTTATTTGTGTCCTGCCTCACAAGTTTTATTGATGACCAACACAGGGGGCAGAATTTACCCGACACACCACATCCCGCCTACCCCCCTCACCCCTCACTGTGCCCTCATCCCTCTTTGTGCCCTCACCCCTCACTGTCCCCTCACCCCCACTATCTTCTTATCTACCAGCGTCGCCCCCTCCCCAGCTCCCCTTACATGACTAGTCATCACTCCGGCTCTCCCCTCACAAATGAACAGTAACATTCTCAGAGCCGCATTCTCGTTGGCTCTGAAGATTTAGTAACATCTTTCCGTCAGCGACGTAGTTTGTTTTGGCACATCTCATCACTCTAAGGCTTATCTTACTCTCAGATGAATAAAACTGCTTGGTATATGCAGGAAATGAATGACAAAGTTGTCCCGATCATGAAAGGTCTAATAGTGACAGTACTAATACTCTCAACCTCTTGTAGCTTCACTTTGCTGAATAAAGTCGTCTAGCGTTAGCTGCAATGGAATATTAAATTTGTTCAGACAATGGAGGGCTACAAACCTCCTGAAGGATACTGATGCAACTGATTCAATATTAAAAAATTATAAGAACAGGAAATAAGGAGAGTATGTGGAAAACAAATCGCTGAGGAAGAGGTGTTACGAACTCCTCTATGCTACTGAGAAAACGACCGTTAATTCAACTTCCCACTCTGTATAAACCCCTTTCCATCCTGCCGTCACAGTATCAGCAACACTACACAGTGTAATCCTCCCTAGAAAGTGGGCATTCCTTCCCCACCATTGCCATCAGAATTTACAATTTCCAAAGCTGGGAATAGCGCCGCTATTAGTAGCGTCGCTACATATCGACGCTACTATTTTAATAGCGATGGTGATAACGTCATTACTTTTTTTAGCCAGCAGCGGAACTGAGAGAGCCGCTACTTTTTGGCCGTACTCACGCGTTACCGCGCTCCTCGCTACTCACGCGACGAATACAGGTCCGGAGTCGGTGAGTACATATAGATATGCCGACGGTATGGTTGTATTTATTAATGACGAAAAATAATACTTTCGTCAATTCTGTCAATTAATGATGTTTGTTCTACATTACATCAGTAATTTATTCATTATTATTTATTGGTAATGTGCAATAATTAAACAGGAATTTGCTAGTTAATTATCGATCATTTAAATTGTAAAGATAAATAAGGATGTCAGCTAGATGTAGGCAACACACACACACACACACCTCTAACTATCCCCGTCTCTAACTCTCGCTCTCTCCCTCACTCTATCAGACTAATTCTTACTCACAACGTTATTATTTCGTAACAGTATGTTACCTTCAGTTTTAAGTAATGGAAAAAAAAACATTGCTATTGTACAAATAGCCTTTAAAAGAAAGCCCCAGTTCATTTTTACATTCGTTTTCTTACGTATCTTAAATAGGTATCATTGAAAATATAATAAATCTATACAATATGTATCAATGATAGGCCACATTTTTTTGCCTTTAATATACGTATGTTACTTTCAGTAGGTATTCTAGGTAACAATGTAAAAGAACATTTGTTACATTATACAGTAAATAGCTTTTTCCTGTACCTTCGGCTCTAAGCTTCATTAAAGTGACACCGACATGTATGTTTTTTTTTTTTTTTTTTTCAATATTAGTATATACTGACATTACTGATACACTACATAACCACTCAGACTGACTAATATTATCGAAAACAGTATATAGTGTATTGCTATATCACAGATTTTTGTTAACCTTTCCTTCGTCTACCCTTTTCTTATCCGAAGTAGCGGGAGCGTCGCTACATTTCGTATCAAGTAGCGAAACCAGTAACGCCACTACTTTTTCGAGCTAGTAACGGGAATGGGAGCGCCGCTACATTTCGTATCAAGTAGCGAAACTAGTAACGCCACTACTTTTTCGAGCTAGTAAGGGGAATGGGAGTGCCGCTACTTTTCATCAATAGCGTTCCCAGCATTGACAATTTCCCCCTCCCTCCCCTGTGCATAGGAGTGCAAAGCGGTACAAAAGAAAAACAGCAGCAGATCTATTGGCTCTTTCGAGTTTGTTTTGTGTACGGTAGATTATTAAGTCAAGTACTCATTCTGCGAGTTAGAGACATGAAGGGCAACACAGGAAAGCTACCCCACTCACCATGCCCTCCGCCCGGAAAAGTGAAAAGGAATACCGTGCAGCATAGAAAACTTATGATGGCAACTTCACAAGAAAGTATGAATTGAAATCATATTCTACACTATGTAAACCAAGAGTGGGAGGTAAGGTGGTCAACAGTACAGTTGGCAACTCTTTCTCATTTCCCGATGTAGGACATAAAATCCTCCCTCACGCTCCCCAGAAGTAGCATCTTTCTCACCTCCATGCCCTTCACATCTTCAGTACGAGAACATCTGCTTCATTTTATTGTTGTTACTATCAGACAATTTTATTCCGACTGACGGAGGCTTCTATTAAAGAAAAAGTTACAAAATATCTCCGTTAATCCACTTAGCAGGCTGTTGTCAGTCACCAAAACCCCCCTTCTTCCCATTAATCTCCTCCCTCATTTCCTCCCCATCATCACCACTCCTTCCATTTTCCCCAATTTCTCTTTCCTCTTCCTTCCATCAATCGGCACCTTCCCCACCGTCCCCTTAATCATCCTCTTCCCTTTTTCTTTCTCTCATCCTCTCCCCCTCAACACCTTTCTCCTACCTCTCCTTCTTCCCCTTTCCCTCTTTTCTATCGCTCTCTACCTTCTTTCCTCCCTCTTATTACTCTCTTTTTTCTTTCTCCCCTTAACTTTCAGCTCTCTCTTTTCCTTTATCTCTACTTTTTCCTCACCATCCTCTCTTTCTTTATATTTTCCCCTTTCACCCTGTACTTTCTTTTTACTTAATCACCGCCATACCAATTTCTCTCTCTCTCTCTCTCTCTCTCTCTCTCTCTCTCTCTCTCTCTCTCCACACACACAAGTTCCCCCTCACCTGAAACTTGAAGGCACAATTTTCTTCCCCGCCAGCCTGCCTTTTCTTTGTCCTGTCGCCTCCGTTCTACAATTCTCTATTTTATCATCCTCTCTCATTTCTTAATTTTTTTTACTCCTATTTTTCCTTTTATCATGATTTTTTTTTCACAATTTTTATAAATATTTTTCATTCCTCCCTTTGTCTCGTCGCCGCCTTATTCTGTGTAATTCCCATTTCACTTTTTCAGTTTTTGTAATCATTTTTTTTCCCGCTTTCTCATTTTTCTTCATGTTCCGTTTTCCTTTTTCCTCCATTCACAAAGTCCTTCTGTTATTTTTTAAACCATTCATTCAGACATGTTTTCCTGATTCTGCCTGTTCAATTTATTGTTCCATTTGTTTATCATCCTACTCCTCTACCCTCTCCCGTGCATACTTAGGGATGACCTGTGATTTAAGCAGTATATTTTAACTGATAATCACAGTTATTTTTCTCAGTTATATATTATTATATGAAAACTAAACTATAATTGAACCTCAACTTGTTGTAGGCCAAGAAGCAAATAAGTGTGTGGGCTTCCGTGGACACCTAGCATCACATTCCATCCTTGGTGGAAAAATCATGAAGACGACGACGACGACGATGATGGTGATATTAAATAAAAACTAAGCTAGCTGCCTTTTCAAGAAGGTTTTACATGGAAAATGCTTAGCCAGAAAAATTTCATCGTTTGCGAAATACAAGAACTGTTTGTGACTTTTTAAAGCTAAAGAGTGTAAACAAAACTTAATCATACTTTCTCGGCTTTTCACTCATTTCTGGTCCCTTTTTACAGATTCATTATTTATTGCATTTTCCATGTATTTTTCCTCCACGTTTTGTTCTCTGAGTTCAGTTTATCCATTTTCATTAATCATATCCTTCTCAGATACTGCCCCTTTTCATTATCACTGTTCTCCCTCCGCATGGGTTTATCTCCTCAATTTTCATAGATCCTGTTATTTCTTCTTTTTTTTGTTTTTTTCATTTTCCCTCGTCGTCCCCTTCTTTTTTCCTTTCTTTAAATATAGGCTTCATCATTTTCATTTTCCATTTTCTCTTATCCTCTTATATTTTCACGCGTCCGCATACCTCCCTTCTTTCTTTTCCTTCTCTCTTATTTACTTCTCCATATGTCCTGTTCCATCTCTCTCTCTCTCTCTCTCTCTCTCTCTCTCTCTCTCTCTCTCTCTCTCTCTCTCTCTCTTCTTTTGTAGCATTCTTTATCATTATCCCTATGTCTTCCCGCTTTCGTCCTATTTTATTTTTATTCAAGATTCTCCCTTCCCTCTTCCTTGTCTGGTTTACTTCTATATCCTCAGTAATTCTCATTCTTTTACTACTTCCTTATATAACTCTCCTTCCCTTAATCTGCTTCCCTGTTTCTTCCTCATTCACATCTCTTCCTCCTTTCTTCGTTTTTCTCTTCTCCCCTCTTCATCCCGGTATTACTATCTCACTTTAATTATTTCCATTCCTAACAATGTCCTCTTCATGACCATTTTAAGTTATCAAGTTCCCCTCCCATCTTATTCATTTTTATCATTTCTCTCTCTCTCTCTCTCTCTCTCTCTCTCTCTCTCTCTCTCTCTCTCTCTCTCTCTCTCTCTCTCTCTCTCTCTCTCCACAATCATAATCATCATCTTCATCCAAACCTTTTCTTTCTCTCATGATGTTGTGAGGTATGCTCCAGACAAAAAGGGAAAAAATGACAGAAGAAACTAACCAAAAACTCTCCTGACAAATTGGTCACATTCCCATTCACTCACCATTCAAGCCCCCGGAATCCTGACTCCATCCCACGGGCACAAACATCTACCCTTAGGCGCTTTATACCACCCTGTCAGCCAGAATCAATCCAACGAGTATGCTTTTTTCTCCCTGACTTAATTACCGTAGTCTGTAACAGAACATAATAATCCTATATAAAGAGAGGTACTTCTTCAGTCACAGGACGCCATTGTTATATAATTCCTTCTGCTATACATTTTAAAACTAATTTGGCCAAGAGCTACCATATTTCCCTCTTAAATGTTGAGTTGTAACATTTGATTAAGACAGGAATATAATGCTGGTCACAATGAAATACTGTGGAGAGGACGTAGAGCTGTAGTAGTGACTCTTCCTGCCACAGAACTACATGGAACAAGCTGCCAAACGACGTAAATCTGGGCCCAGTTAATGTAAAAGAACTACATCAGACGATTTTATTCTGCTTACGAGAGTACCCTGGATGTGAAAGGGTGAATGAACGCTATAATTATCTAAACCCTTACAAGGTCCTCTTCATTAGGCCTCTATTTTACACCAAACATCCTCCCCACCCCACGTCCTCTCTCTCTCTCTCTCTCTCTCTCTCTCTCTCTCTCTCTCTCTCTCACCCCTTCCAATGTCTTCCCCTTCTCATTTCCTTTCTTACCTAAATCGTCCTCTCTCTCTCCCTTCTCGCTTTCCCCCCCTCTATCTAACAGACCCCAGCCAAAGTCTTCCTTTTCTCTCTTCCTCTCACTTCTCCAAACCTCCCTTTTCTCTCCCTCCTCTCCTTTTACCCTTTCCCTACCCAACTCGTTCCAAAGTCTTTTCCATTTCTCTTCCTCTCTATTCTCCAAATCCTCCCTCTCTCCCCCTCCTCTCTCCTTCTCCCTCTCCGCATCTGTTCTTCCACTTCTCCCTTCATCCCTCTCCTCCAACTCTTCCCTCTCTCTCCCTCCATTCTCTTCCCTCTCTCCCTCTCTTTTCCCCCAGAGTTTTCCCACCTCACCACTATTCCAAGACAATTCTCAGGCCGATTCTCCAGTGTCCCTGGCTGTCGTCTTTCCCCACCCGCAAAGTATACTCACACAGGGTCCAGGTCTCCATATGTATACATCTGCTGTGTGGTGGTATTCATATGTATATACCAGCTGTGAGGCGGTATATATATGTATACACCTGCTGTAAGGCGGTATTCATACGATTACTATACACCTGCTGTATGACGGTATTAAAGTATAATATACCTGCTGTGGGGTGGTAGTCATATGCATGCACCTGCTGATCGAAGTATTCATATGAATTCACCTCTTGGCAGGGATATTAATTTTATTCACCTGCTGCCTCCATTATTCATGATACTGGGTGGTATTTATGTATATACAGTATCTGTTGGCAGTGCTGGTCATGTGTGTTCACCCGAGAACAGAGACATTCATACTGATAAAACTAAAGCCTTCACTATTCATGTGGGGAGATTTAATGTGTTCATATGCATACAACTGTTAGGCAAGACATTCATAGGGTGTATACACGGTATATATCTAAAGCCTGGATGAATTCTGAGACATACTCCCCTGTGGTACATGGAATCATACGTATTCACTGGTTCGAATGGTACTATTATGTAAAAGGACAAAAGTATACTTCTGGGAATTTTTGGATGTAGAATATTCTCATATGCTCAAACTGTCTCATATCACGCATTTCCTACACTATCTTTGTCTTTTCAAATATATAATACTACTTCACTGTGTCTCCTTTTCAGTTTTCATTGTTTATTTACGTATACTCGTCAATCTGGCTTTGTGTGTGTGTGTGTGTGTGTGTGTGTGTGTGTGTGTGTGTGTGTGTGTGTTTCCCTGTTCCCCTCGTTCCTATTTAGTGTGGTTAAATATAAACAAACGTCTACCCTATCCACCAGACAGGTAACACTGCCACCTTTGTCTCTAGCCTAGTCACGCATAGGGTAGATAAGAAATAGGCACATAGAAGATTATGCAGTCTACAAGTAATAATCTCTACACTGATAACGAGAGATAAGAATAACCATGTATGGAATAACTATACTGTGTTCACTTTAACTACTTGTAAAACTCATCTCTCAATCTTGAAAGCTAACTTGTAACACATGATGAACGTAAGAATATGAAACTAGTCTCGAAGAAGTGCCAAATAAAGGATGCTGAATCGAAGCATTGCTTTACTGAACCACTAATCTACAAGAAATAAAGGTGCAAAGGGAGGAAAATCTGCGCCTAGTAAAAACCAATATGGTAAAGGGTATGGTAGAGGCAAACCAGAGACCCAGTGAGAGGAAGAGGCAGGCTGGGTAACAAAGGACAGCTGGAAGTTCGTAGTATTCCTGGCCTGGGATGAACAAGACTAAACACTGGTGGGTCAGAGTGGAGAACACGTGAAGAAGTACTGCAGCACAGGATGGTGATGAAAATGGTGATGATGAACATGATGGTGACATAAAAAAGAAGAGAAAACCCTTACACCTATCAGACAAACTGACAGGCAGGTTGAAAGATATAGAAAGATAAACAGACTGACAGATACAAAGTTAAAAGGGTAAACTGATATCTATCTATCTATCTATATACATGGAGAGAGAGAGAGAGAGAGAGAGAGAGAGAGAGAGAGAGAGACTGATAACGAAAAACTGATAAATATACTGGAAGACATGGAGCCAGATAGGCGGACTGACATATATATATATATATATATATATATATATATATATATATATACATATATATATACATATATATATACATATATATATACATATATATATATATATATATATATATATATATATATATATATATATATATATATACTCTCTCTCTCTCTCTCTCTCTCTCTCTCTCTCTCTATATATATATATATATATATACTCTCTCTCTCTCTCTCTCTCTCTCTCTCTCTCTCTATATATATATATATATATATATGTCTATCTATCTATCTATCTATTGCCAGACGCCTCAATCCCGTTTGGGGTGGCCACAAACAAATCGCCTCCAAGTCGCCCTGTCCCCCGCCATTTCACTCCCCTGCTCCCAGCTAACACCCCCTCTCTCATATACCTCTCCACCCCATCCCTCCATCTCATCCTCGGCCTCCCCCTCCCTCTTTCCCCCTCCACCTCACTCACATACACTCTCTTCGTCAGTCTTTCACTCTCCATCCTCTCCTCATGGCCAAACTACCTCAGTGTGTTCCTCATAACGCTTCCTATCACATCCACATCAACACCACAACGCTCCTTTATATCCTCATTCGTCAGCCTGTCTCTCCATGTGACTCCACAGGCTCCTCTTAAATAACTCATTTCCACTGCTCTCACTCTTGACTTGTGTCCTTCCAACAACGTCCAAGCTTCACTTCCGTACGTTAGAGTTGGTATCACAATACTGTCATGTAGTAACTTTTTCACTTCCATGCTCACTTCCCTGTTTCTTATCACTGTTTTCAAGGAACCAGCAACCTTTCTTCCCTGCTGTACCCTTTCAAGCACTTCACCCTCCAAACCTCCATCCTTACTCATCACACTACCCAAGTACTTAAACGTACTCACACTTTCCAATTCCTCACCATCCAACCTCGCTGTACATTCACTGACTTCACCTCTCTCAAAGACCATCACTTTACTCTTCCCTACATTCACCTTTAGATTCCGTTTCTTACACTCTCCCAAACTCATCCACCAAGCCTTGCAGCTCTCCTTCGTCTTCACTCAATAACACAGTATCATCTGCAAACAACAGTACAGGGAGTTTCCAAACACTATCCTCTCTCACCATGGCCACTCCAACATCCACTACCCTACCTTGTACCTCTTTTATTACTCCTTCCATGTACAGATTGAACAACCATGGAGACATGACACATCCCTGTTTCAACCCAACCTTCAAAGAGAAAAATTTACTTAGATCACCATCCACACGCACTGCAGCCTTCGCACCATCGTACATACTCTTCACAGCATTCAACAACTTTCCATCTACTCCATATATTCTTAACACTTTCCACAATCCTTGTCTATCCACCCTGTCATATGCTTTCTCCAAATCCATGAATGCCGCATACAACTTCTTTCCCTTCTCTAGAAACTTTTCCACTAAAGATCTGAGAATGAATATCTGATCTACACAACCTCTTCCCTTCCTAAAGCCTCCCTGTTCTTCTCCAACTAATATCTCTGTTCTTTCTCTAACTCTGTCAATAAGTATCCTACCATACACTTTTCCTATTATACTAAGAAGACAAATGCCCCTATGGTTACCACACACTTCTTTTTCCCCTTTTCCTTTGTACAAGGGAATAATTATACCTGACTTCCAATCCTCCGGGACTCTACCTTCCTCCCAGGCCAATCTGCACATCTTCCACATCCATTCTACTACTATCTCTCCCCCATGCTTCAGCATTTCACCACACACTCCATCAATTCCTGGGGCTTTCCCCGATTTAACTTTCTTCATTGCTTCCACAACTTCTATCCTACTGATTTCTTCCTGTCTTCTCACCTCCCTCCTTCTCCCAGCCATTCCCCAGCCACTTATACTCGCATTACTTCCATCCTCTACGTTCAACAATTCCTTAAAGTGTTCTCTCCATCTGCTCACTTTTTCTCCCTTCTCCACTAGTAATCTACCATTTTTATCTTTCACTCCCCTGCTAACTTCACTTCCACCCTGTCTTACTCTTTTCACCTCTCTCCAGAACATTTTCTTACAGTCCCTCCACTTTACACTCAAATTTCTTCCAAATTCCTCATCCACTCTCTTCTTACTCTCTCTTACTAATCTTTTCACCTCTCTCTTCCTTTCTACATATAACTCTCTCTTCCGCCTCTCAACCTCTTCCACGCCCCTATTTCTCATCCATTCATTGTATGCTTTCTTCTTTTGTGCCACAGCCTATTTCACCTCTTCAGTCCACCACGCTGTTCCTTGCACCCCCCTCCGTCTTCTCTTCCTTCCACACACCACATCACATGCTGCACATATTTCTTCTGTAAATATTCTACACACACCTTCCACGTCTCCCATATATATATATATATATATATATATATATATATATATATATATATATAGATTGATAGATAGATAGATAGATAGATATACAGTATATATATATCTATATATAGATACATACAGTAGAGATAGATAAATGGATAGATAGATAGATACACAGTATATATATATATTATATATATATCTATATCTATATAGATAGATAGATAGATAGATATACAGTATATATCTATCTATCTATCTATCTATATATATATATATATATATATATATATATATATATATGGAGCCTCTGTGGTACAGTGGTAAAGTGTGCGTTTCGTACACGGGTGGGCCAGGGTTCGCCCCCCGCCAGGGTAATAAACTTTGGGAGTGTTTACCTGGTCACGTACTGCATTGGCGAACACAAGGGGTGCTGTGGTTGAACCAGTGTCGTTTACTGTATGCTTGCACCCAGTCGGCTTGCGCGGGCCGATTACACTTGGTTCACAGACTACACACACATCCAAAGCCACTCCAACACCACAATTACACTTACAAGCACTTCTCACCCTACATACAATCTCTACCAGACAGCCTTAGCCACTTGGTAGAGATACATTGGCTGTAACGTCCCGACTTCGGTCGGGATAGGCCGGTCTTGCAGTGGATACTCAAACGGCTGATGATATATATATATATATATATATATATATATATAAATATATAGATAGATAGATATATAAAGAGAGAGAGCGGCAGATACTATATTCATCTCTCACACACACACAAACAATTTATTCGTAAGACTAAAAAAGAACAGCGCCAACAATCCAGTCAAACAAGTACCAGTATTAAACAAGAACTCAATAAAACACTACTAACTGGGAATAAACAAATAGGTACCTATTCAGGATAATGCTTTGGGACAAGCATGAAGTTGTAAACACACACACACACACACACACACACACAGAATATGTAAGGAATTTCTGTATCAAACAAGACAAACAAGGTTCAACACTCACCAGGCTGGGGGCGAGGCTGGGTGCTCTGCTGGGCCGCTGGTTTATCTGCTGGAAAATAAACAACAATATAAACAAGAAAGCACTAACTGGGGTCTGGTAGTTAACTCTTTTCGTCCCCCCCTCCCCCGCCCTCTCTCCCCTCTGCCTCCCAATCACTCACTCACTCACTCTCTTCCTCCTACTCCCCTTCCTATCCTCTCTCTCTCCCTCCTTTTCATTCCCTCTCTCTTCCTCCCGCTCCCCCATCCCTTCCAGTCCCATTTTCTTCCTACTACCACCCCTCTCTCTCCCACCCATTGTCCTGCCCTCACATTTTCCCTCCCTCTAACTCCACTTCCTACTGTCTCTCCCTCTAATTTTCCATTCTATCCAATCTCTCTCTCTCTCTCTCTCTCTCTCTCTCTCTCTCTCCTCGTCTGGTCCGACATTGCTGGGAGGGGAAGAAGTTGGTGCGGGTTTGAGAAATGTGATATACTCTCATGGTCTTCTTAGAAGGGATACTGAGAGAGGATTGGCTAATAGGCAGACAGATAGATAAATAGATAGATAAAAATACAGATAGATAGACTGGCAGACAAATGTAGAGTCAGATAAGGACTGACTAAGTTAGATAAAGATAGACTCAGTACTGATGGATGAAAAGACAGACCGACAGACCACAGACAGACAGGCAGACAGCCAGACATACAGATATATTGTAGATGAATGTGGCCATGCTTAGTATTATGTACACAAACAGTTTTACGTATATAAAACATCAAGATCATCATCATCCAGGCTTTTTTTCTTCTTTTGTCAAAAGAAAGAGTACACGTAGATACAGATACCGTACATATTAATATAAACAGACAGACAGACAGACAGTCACTTAATGATATTAAATCATGGATAAATAAATAGATAGAGATGCATAGAGACAAAGAAGAGTGAATACAGTTAATTTATAAATGTGAGGTAGTGTTGGACAAATGGATGAACATGTAAGGTTTGGCCAACAAGGGACACAGCAGGAAAGATGGATCAATTCATATATGACTGGACAACAGAGCAACACATGACATACATGGACACAAGACTCAAGTTACATGTCACAGTTAATAACACTTACACATCATACACACATTACCATCTATTATTGGTGATCCGGTATTAATACAGAGAAAGATTTGTTCCTTCAGTACAGAATATGAAGGATTACAGGAGTTTAAGAGCCAAACAGAATAATGGTTGGATTGAGGGTGCAGTAGGGAAAATATATACGACGATGAATATTGAAGGGTGAGAGAGAGAGAGAGAGAGAGAGAGAGAGAGAGAGAGACAGACAGACAGACAGACAGACAGACACTGAACTGTGTCAGAAGTTGCGGTAAACAGTAAGAAATGTTACAAGAAATGTGAAGAAATTTGACTTTTTTTTTCTTCTCCCGCAATGCCTGTATGTTATGAGGCTGATTTATAACTGTGTGTGTGTGTGTGTGTGTGTGTGTGTGTGTGTGTGTGTGTGTGTGTGTGTGTGTGTGTGTGTGTGTGTGTGAGATTAGGTATGAGCAGGGGAAAGCCAAGGTTACAATATATAAAAAAAATCCGAATTAGTTTGCACCATTCTCTGTCTGTCTGTCTGTCTGTCTCTCTCTCTCTCTCTCTCTCTCTCTCTCTCTCTCTCACCTGGTAGTCTTTTTTCCTAAATTTCCTCACGTCTTCTCTCCCTCACCGTTTATTCCACTCCACTAATTGTATCTCCTTAATTTCCTCTTACCTCTCTATTTTCTTCCAATTTATCTCCCCCCTCCTCCTCGTCCTCCTCTCCTTCCTTCCTACCACCTTAACACTTTTTTATATATACCTTCTTTTCGTCATCCATCTGTCCTAATATTGCTCTTCATAAATTACCTCCTCCTATCCTTCCATCTCTTGTTAATGTGTGCATCCATCCTCTTAGCTGTCCTTCCTTTAAATTGTTTTCACCATCCATCCATCCATTCCATCATTCATCCTTCCATCCATCTTTTCATCCACCCATCTGTCCGTCCTCCCTTCTTTCTTTCCATTCCTTTCTTTTTCTTTATTCTTTTTCTATGCAGCTACAACTATTTTCTTCCTTCCTGCCTTTCTTGCTAATAATCTGTCCTTCCTCCTTCTTCCCCTCCTTACTTACTGCATTTATCAATCCTCCTTGTCGTCCATCCTTTTTCTCTTCATCTTTCCATTCACCCATGAGATTATTTATCGTCCATATATCTAGCCATCCATTCATCCACCCGTCCAATATTCCTTCGTTCCTTCCTTTCTTTTTTATTCTTGCATCTGTCCAATCTTATTTCCTGTTTTTCTTCCTCACTCCCTTCATGCCTTACTAACTGGTCCTTCCTTCCTTGCCTCCTTCCCTTCTTTATCTTGGCTATTTATCACTTTTCTTCGTTCCATACTTTCTTCCAAAACACTTTACCGTTACCTGCATCTATATTCAATCTTTCCATCCACCTTCCTTTCATGCATAACTTCCTTCCTTCCATTCCTCCTTTCCTCCATGTACTTCCTTACTTACTAACCTTCCTACTTACTTATTTCATCTATAATCCACTCCTTAATCCATTCATCTTTCCTTCCAATCTTCCTTCCACCCTTGCAAAAGCTTTGTTTTTATTCCAGTATTATTCTTTCTCTCTTTCACCTATTTCCTCTTTTCCAAATTACTGTATATCCTTCCCTGACACTTTCATTCACTAGTCCATCATTTCCTCTTTTCTTCATTAACCCATCCACTCACCTTCCTATATATCCATTCATTCGTCCATCGCCTTTACCCACTCAGTGACCATTCCATCCATCCATCCACCCATTAACTCATCGTAAATTAGTTCCTCCCTTCCTTCCTTTCCTTCCATCCTTGACCCTTATATCTATCCAACCATCCACTCATCTTCCCTTCCTTCCCCAGACAACGCACCTTATTCAACTTTTTAATTAAAGAGCAAACTAATATTTTAATGGAGTGGAGGAAGGGTGAAGGACTAGTGAAGGAAGGAAGACGGAAAAAGAGGAGGAAGAGTAAATGAAAGCTGAGAGCAGGATCGAGAGAAGGCAAAAGAAAGGGTGAAAAACTGCCGAAGGAAGATTGGACAAATGTATAAAGCAGGAAGAAAGGAGATGGACGATTAGAGGAGCACTGAAAAAACGTAAAATAAGGGGAAAAATTAGAGTAAAGGAATATAAAACTGAGGATACTGAAAAAAGAATAGAACGATGGATTGCCGGGAAAATAATGATGGATGAACAGAGCAGACGTGAAAAGGATAAAAGAAGGCAAAAGAATGAGAAGAAAATGGCGAAAAAAAAAAGGAAAGTAACGGGAGGGAGGAATGTAGGAAGAAAGAAGAGGAGGAGAAGAAGAAGCAAATGCACAATGAAAGAAGTAAAAATAAGTACAAGAAGGAAGGGAGGACGGGAGGCGGTGGCTGAATCGGTAGAGAAGTGATCTGCAGTCCTAATGGACCCAGATTCGTATTCCCGCTGGGGCAGGGAACAGTTTAAGGATTTGTATTTCCTAAAATCAGACTCTACTGATCTAAAAGAAGACCAGCCGACATGTCATAAAAGTACCCCCGCTAATACCAATACACCAGTCCTGTATGAGACAGTCCTAGCATGTATTCAATATGGATGGTGAGTATTAGCGCCGAAGTGGTGACATGTAGAGGTGTATGGTGTGTCGGAGGACTACTGGGCCTTGGGAGCAGGGTATGAAGCCTATGCCCAGAGTCGGACACACACACACACACACAAAAAAAAAAAAAACACTACGAAAAAATATGGAAAAAATTTTGAACGGAAAGCAGAGAAAAAATCAGAGAAAAGAAATGAAAGGATAGACGAAGGAAGAAAGAAATATGAACGAAAATGAATAAAACAGGTTGTGAAGGAAGGTGAGAGAGAGAAGGTGAGGGGAGAGATGGAGAGAAGGAAAAGGGGTGAGACGAATGATAAGGATTCCTGAAGAGGGGGAATACCGATAATGGAAGGGAGAGGAAGACACACAATAACGGAAAGCGTGAAGTAGGAGGGAGATAAGAATGAATGGGAAGAAAGGAGAGGAGGACGAAGAGGAAGAGGAAGAGGAAAAAGCATAAGGAGAGAAATAAAAGGTGATACGAAAGAACAGGAGTGGAAAGAAGGGATGAACATAAACAGTAGGAAAGAGAGGAGATGAAGAGAGGAAATCAGAGTAGAAGACGGATAAGAGAAGGGAGGACGGTAGAAAAAACGAGCAGATAGCAAAGTATGAAAAGAGGCAGGGGAGAGAGGGAGGAAAGTAAATATGAAATAAACTTTTCAAAACAGAGGGGTTAGATAAAGCCTTCATTAATCCCTTTACCATTTGACAGCTGCCCTAAGCTGAGGAAAATCGTCTGGGGCCTGCAAGGATAAAAAACAATGTCATTGGAATTAACTGGTTAAACTTACGAGTACTTTCCCCCCCACCTTTCACCCATCTTTTAAAATTAGCTGCCAAAGCCTATCTTATTTATACACACACAGAATCCCCTCTATCACCACACAACACCTTTCCAGCCTACTAAATACACACACAGCCTCCGACCTTCCACCACACAACACTTAACCTTCTAGAGTACTTAATACACACACACACACACACACACACACACACACACACACACACACACACGCAAGCACGCGTACACGCACACGGGCGCGCGCGCAAACTTTGAAACAGACAGATATGAACAAAGAGACAGGCAAACATAATCACATGAAAAAAAAAACTCACCCACACATACAGTACATTCCCTCCCCTAACACACAGGTAACATAAACCTGAGATAAATGAGTAAGTTAAGTAATGCATAATTGACCACTAATTCCATATGGCCGTAATTAAGCGAGGACCGTGTAATAGGCTCCGGGTCTTTACGATCAAAAAGGCTAAAACAAAGAGGGTAATGCTGGGGCTTAGCGTGGTGGTAAGTGATGACGGGATGGGGCGATAGGGGGAGGATGGGGAGGGGGATTTTTGAGGTGGGAGAATATGGGGGTTTTGCGAAGTGGGGCATTCTTTGTGGGAGGGGTGGGGAGGAGGGATATGGGAAATAGGAGTGGGCTGGGAGGAGGAGAATGGGACTGATGGGGAGTGAGAGAGGTTTGAGGGATGGAATATGGATGGTAAGGATGAAATGGAGAGGGATGGGGAGACTGGGCTGCGAGGGATCAGTAAAATGGAAGGCAAATATAGAGATGAACCAAACGACAGGACAGAGGAAGGGTGGGATCAAGAAATGTTACGGTGGGGAAGAGGACAGAAGGATGGGTGAGTAGGGGAGGTAGAAAGATGGGCAGAGATACTACAGTTGCGGGGATGTGAGGGGAGGGCGAGAAGGGGACGCAGGTGGGAAAAGAGAATTAGTAATGTAGCTAACGATGGGATAAACGATGGACATAGGGGAGTCTGGGAATAGCGAGAGGTGAACGGTATTGTAGGTAATTTAAAGGAGAAAGTAGGGTGAGGGGATGGGGAAGACGGAAGATGGGGAACATGGAAGATGGGAAACATGGGAGGTGGCGTGATGACGGGTGGTGGGAGGAAGGAGGGAAGTAGGGTAGATGGTAGGTTGGGGGAGGTGGAAGGTGGGAAAGATGGCAGGTCGAAGGTTAAATGTGGAGGCAGGTGGGAAGGGGTACAGCAGCAAAGGTATAAGGGTAATATACAAAACACTGAACCACAATACCAGGCATGTTCACTAACACAACAGTAAACTATCTGTGCGCCACTTCACACATGGTACTAGTGCCATCATACAGAAGGACATATGCAAACACTGCTAACTGCAAATTTAGTCAACGCTAAATATCATCAGAGGAGGTACATATTCACGACACACACACTGCCAAAACTCACACACTAACCAATAATCTACATTTGATATTTTAAGTGATTCGTGTCGGGGCGGGGGGGGGGGGGAAGAAATATGAAAAATAAAGTAAAAAGTTAAAAATCGTTTAAAATCTAACTCGGTGAAACAATTTAATAACCAACCATCCTCATACTGAAAGGGACGGGAATGGGTTCAGGTTATAAGTATAATAAAGACAAGAAAAATATTTTAAAATGTGTTCACTTTCCTCAAAACAAAGGAGTTATACCTTGGCTCAAAATAGTTAACATTCGAACATTCGAATAACCACACTTCCTACGGAATAAATCACGTAGTTTAGTAGTATCATCTCTCTCTCTCTCTCTCTCTCTCTCTCTCTCTCTCTCTCTCTCTCTCTCTCTCTCTCTCTCTCTCTCCTACACTGATTGCTTCCCCCAGCTCCTCCAAAACAGAAGCACTGACGAACACACACAATTTCCTCCCTCAGCCTATTTTTCCCCCTTTTTCCTCCCTCCCCTTTTCTCTCTCCTTGCCATTCTCCGCTCTTCTCCATTAACTGCAAGGCTTTATGACACATTCTCTTATTTTTATTTCTCCTATGATGCTCTTAATCAACGCCAATATTACTTCTTTTTCTTTGTTCTTTGTTCTCTCCCAGTCTTCTTTTAAACAATTCGGCCTTCTTTCCATTTTTTGGTTATTCTAACTTTACTGCCTCTCCCTTCTTTGTGTAATACTTTCTGCTTTTCCGCCTGTTTATCATTCTTTCCCCCACTAATATATATCATTCATATTACTTCAAACCTTCTCTTCCGCCCATCACATCATTCATCATTATAAGTTCACATCACTTTACAGGTGTTTTTCCTAATATCTGCAACAATGTTTTACTTTTGCTGCTCTCTCTTTATTTCCTACACTTTTTATTGGTGGTTTAAGTGCATTTTACTCCCTTTCAGCTTCTCCGTCATTCTTATTATACCAGCACCTGCTTCCCCTTCTCTCCTCCTTCATTAAAGCTTTTCCAACACTGTCCTTTCTGATTTTTTTTCCTTTAACGTAAAGTAACTTTCCTTTCTTCAGTTTGCCGCCTCTTGTTAGCTTCGCTTTCTTTCTTTTCAGTCTGCTGGTATTTATCTAACTGCATTTCTGTTTGCCTACATACCAACCACGCTACCTCCCTACCTAATTATTTACCTATCTACCTATCTATCTAACTTTTTCCAGTCGCTACGTTACCAAATATATCTAGGCTGGCCGCCAAACTCCCGTGTCACAACCCCTAACCACTCCCTCCTGCCACTCCAAGCCACCCTCCCTCATGTACTCCACCGTATCCTTCCATCTCTTTCTTGGTGTTCATCTTATCCTCAACATTACCTTCGATTCTTTTTCACTTTTCGTTAACCTTCTCAGTCCGATAAAGTAATTTTTGGTATATTCTTGTTAAATTCACTCCATTTCATTTTCAGCTTAGGGGAGATTTCTTGTTATGAACGGGTTACTGAAGGTTATATCTAAGCCATCAAATTCAAAAAGTCTCACCTGAGCTAAACACAATCGTGTGGGGAAGCAACAATATGAACATATCGGACTGAAAGCGTAACTTATATTAACCAAACGTCCTATGTGCCCAAACCATTTTAGTACATCCCATCTAACCACCATGCACCGATTTGGTTTACATTCATACTCCTCTTTTGTCATAAAGTTTGATATTTTTTAACTCTCTTACACTGACGGGTATCACCTATCAGTTCTTGTTCTCACCAGATGATTTTATTCAACTGAAGGGAGGCGTCCTGTCGTCATTATGCTTTTATTCCTTTCCTTATACACCTTTACTTTCCCATATTCTCTTTTCATTTTTTTTTAGACTTTACCATTCACCTATCCATTTTTGTCTCCCTTCATCTTCCTAGTTCCCTCTCTTCCACCTCTCACCCTTCTCCATTTCTCATCCTCTATCTGCGATTCTATCTTGCTCCTCTCTTTCCTAGATCTTTCTTCCTTATCCATCTCCTCTGTCATTGTGTCTCACCGTATCAATCCTGTCTCCCTCTTCCATATCTCTCGTTTCTCAATTTCTCACCCTCCTACTGCTCCTTCATCTATCTTACTCTCCTGAATTTCTCTCACCCATATCCGTCTTCTCTCTTCTCTGTCTCGTTTCACCACTTCTCCATCATTCTCGTTTTCCATTCCCTTACATCTTGCCCCTTCCTCGACTGTCTGCAGCTTCATCCTCTCTCTCTCTCTCTCTCTCTCTCTCTCTCTCTCTCTCTCTCTCTCTCTCTCTCTCATACAACGATAACGCAAATCTCCTTTCCCTATCCTATTCCACCATTTCTCATCGTGCTTTCTCTCACTTCAGAATTTCCTCATTATTTCCTTCCTCTCTCCCTCTCATCACCTGTTCCCTGCTCTCATCAGCTTTCCTTCTTCATTACCTTCTACTCACAACCTCTCCTTCATTACCCCTATATCTCTCTATTTTTTTCTCATCAACTTGCCCTCTCTTCCTCCTCCTCCTCCTCCCATTATCATCGTAGTCTACCTTCAGCTTCCCTGTCTCTCCTCGTTCACTACCAATCTTCTTTCCATATTAGCTTTTACTCATCCGTTTTCTCTGTTTTTAACATCTTCATTTAATTTCACTCCTTCTCTCTCTCTCTCTCTCTCTCTCTCACCGTCAAGAGACTAAACGAGGCAGGTAAAAGACCCACTCTCTAATCAAGACCCGACTCCAGACTGACGTTCGTATCAATTCACCAACCCAGACCAAGTTTTTTTTTTTTTTTTTTTTTTTTTTTTTTTTTTTCAAACAAATTTTATCTCTGACTAACTTTTTTCTGTAGAGAGACTGCCTTTCTCGCTTTTCCGTCTCTCATCATTTCCTAAGCCTACATTTTTCGGATTCAATGTTGTATTTTCACCCCATTTTATCAACATTTCATTACTGGATACCTTGTCTTTTATTCTCAGGCTTACTCTATTCTGTTTTCCCCCCTTTTTTCCGGGTTTTTGGTATTCTGTTCGTGTTATTTTGGTTGTGATGGCCAACAGACAAACTTTATATCTGACTTTCATCGCAGTTTTGCATATCAGAAAATCGGTACATGCTCTATGAAGGGATGCCTCTGACGCGTCGATAACCCTCAACAAGCAAACGCTACATAACTCCCTAACATAAGGGATTATATCTCCATTAACATGTTGTTTTAATCTAAAAGCTTTTCTGTACCCAAAACAACGCTAAAACGTAATTTTATAAAACCACGATATCTCCATATTCATATTTCTTAAACCAGCCTGTATCTAAAAATGCATAACCGATCACCCTTGTTCTGTTCACAAAGGGGTGTTCGCCACTGGCTGTGCTACTGACCGATAACCGTCAAAGGAAGGCTAATAGGTAGGGAAACCGGTCAGTTTTTATGTAGCTTTGATTAGATTGTGACCGAATTTGGTGGGCGGGTTGAGGGTCAGCAAAAGGTGAAGTTATTCAACTCTGAGACCAAATGGTCAAAGGTGTGTGCCACGCGACACGGTCAAAGTTTCGGCCCTTTAACTATGAGTTTATATTTGATCTGGATCAAATGTGATAGGAAGGTTTAAGATTTGCCACAGATGAACAGATTCTACATCGAAAACATCAGGTGAAGGGTTAAGGTCACGGGGTAATGTCAGCTTAAACATTTGTAAATTCCGGTTTGGACCATATGTAGTGGAAGTGTTGATGGTCACGCAGGGATAAAATATTTCAAGCTTGAAAACACTCGGTCAAATATCAAGGTCAGAGGGCCACGTCAAATATTCAGTCGCAGACTGACTGTAAGGCAAGGGTGTTGTGCTCTTCTAGTACTCCCTCCTATAATTATCCCCACATGATTTTACTCACATTAAAAGAGACTTTTCTAACGGAAGGGAACTGTTTTCACGGCCTTCATCAACTCAGTCACTACTACGATATTTCTCTAACCTGAAAACCTGCAAAAACCCTACCCATTTTCTAACACAAAGGATTTTTAAAATCAGTGAAACAAAAATGAAAGTTGCTACATTTTGTAAAACGTATGAAGATGTAGGCGTGGCAGAGATAGAAACCACTCTCTCTCTCTCTCTCTCTCTGTATCAGTATATATATGTGTATGTGTGTATGTTTATATGTATGTATATACAGTATAGAAGTATATAAACGAATGTATGAATATATAACGAGAGAGAGAGAGAAAAAAAAATTTTTTTTTTTTACTGAAACATGGGTTTGCAATGCCGTAGACCTTCAGAAAGACACTATATTTATACCTACCCCCGTACACCGCTGTTACTCAACCTCACCAACTTCTTTCAGTTACACAAAATCTTCTGGTGTTGTCCTAAACAAATTCTTAGACGTCCCAGCAGTAGATAAGCTGCTACTCGAGAGAGTTTATGCGTTATATGTTACTGGCAGCTGAGATTATTCTGTGATACAAAATCCTCTGGTGTTCTCCTGAATACGTACCCAGGTGTAGCAACCGTAGTGACAGAGTTCAGCTTCATAACCACCATCATCCACTTCCACAGCTACTGCACCACCATCACTCCACCACTTGCAGTCCTTTATCTGTATCAACAGGCAGACACCTTACTTGCAGAGGGGGTGGCCACAACCTACCACAGTCAGCCACCCATCCACACACACCAAAGGCCATACCATCACTACCCTCACCATCAACCAATACCACACCTAGTCACTCTCACCACTCACCACACAACACTACATCCTACCACAATCACCACACTCCACCACTCTCACCACCTACTACTCTCACCACAACACAACTATACACCATATTCCAAAATTACAACCCATTCTCACTCACCACAGTGTCTACACCACCATCAACCACACTCCTATACCACACTCACAACCACTCACCTAGCTACCATTCTCACCACAACCACATAAATCACTTACCACTATCATCTCTGCTTTCACCACAATCTCAACCACCTCCATTTAGTACCACCAGTGCACCTCTACAACAACCCACGCATCATGCACCACTACTTACTGGCATCATCATCATCATCACACCACCACATACAACAGTCACCAAAACCCATCAACCCCACACCCTTCACCACAAGCCACATTCCACTACTCTCATCACCACCACATCCAACTCTCACCACAACCTACACACCACCCACCACAATCACCCTGACTCTCACCACAATCTCTACCACCACTACCACCACCACTGGCCTCTCTCATCATGGTATATGAGTTACCGCGAGGGCTAAACAGGACCATTATTTAACCAACTTGAAATGAACATGCGATACTTAAAAGACGCCAAAGGCTTAAAGCAAGAAAGTTACGGCTTTGTCTCTTCTCTGCTCCTCTCCTCTCGTGTTTACCTTTTCTTCTCATCTACTCTTATCCTCTCTTTTCATCTTCTTGTTTTTTTCTTCTCGTCTCTTTTCTCCTGCTTTCACTTATTTCCTTTTTCTTCCTCTTCTTCTTTCTTCTCTGTTTCTTCCCTTGTCTTCTACTTTTCTGTTTTTTTCCCAATGTCTCTTTAGTTTGTTGTCAACTCAGCTGTCTCTCCTCTTCCCTTCCTTTATCCATGTTCCCTTCTCAGTTCTTTTCTTCTCGTATTATTTTTCTTTCTCTTCTAAACAGCACCAATGTTTAAACAAATTTACAATAAGGACGAATTATCCGAAACACCTCAAGGCTGACGGAAGAAAGTCACAAGTTGCTGTTCTCTTCTCTTCTCTCTTCCCTTCATCCTCATTCCTAATGCCTCATCTTCATCTTCTCCTTTCTATTTGGTTCTCTTCATACTCTTGCTATAGCTATAATATCTCTCTTTTCCTCTCTTCTGTTTCTTTCATCTTTCTCTCATATCCTCTTGTATCTCTCTCTCTCTCATCTCTTCTACACACAAATATTTTTCAGGCAATTTAACGATAAACACGCGGTGCATAAAAGCGTCACAGTTCAACCGTCGTGTTAAATCTCGTTTCTCCTTAGGATAAATTTTTCTCTTTGCTTCTCCCCTATTCTAAGTTACTGATATCTTTTATGCTTCGTTTTTGTTTTCATTTACCTCTATTTCCTTTGCTCTCCCCATTTTCTAATATTTTCAAATCGTCTCCTCTTTTCTTTCTCATTTTCTTTTTTTTCTCGTCTCATTCTTTTTGCGTTTCTCCTTTTCCTCGTTTCACTTCTCTTTTCCTGCCTCTGCTTCTTTACGCTTCCCTTCAAGTTACAACTATCCGTCCATATTGCCTTCTCTGTTTATTGCTCTCCTCTCTAACTCTCTTTTCTCCTCTAATCCCTTGTGTATTGCTCCTCTCTCTCTCTCTCTCTCTCTCTTCGCATTATCATTAATCAGTTTCGCTTAAAATACCGCCAAACTTCTTCTGACACCTCCTGGAAAATACGTTATTAAAATCACGCTAATTAGAAAAGATAAAACACAGGAGGAGGAGGAGGAGGAGGAGGAGGAGGAGGAGGAGGCCATGAATATACGAAAAGATAGGGAGTGAGTGGAGGAAGATGACAAATGGGGAAGCAAAAGTAACAGTATAAAAGAGGAGAGGTAGTAGAAAGGGGAGGAGGAGGAGGAGGAGGAAAGTAGGAGAATGGAGTGAAAGGGGCAAAATAAAAAGGAGGACGAAACGAGGAAGGGAAACAAAGGGGTCAAGATTTTAGAGAGTGATGGAGAATGGTGAGAAGGGAGTGAGGGGAGAGGAGTTGGATTGTGAGGAGACAAAGCAAGATGACTGGAAAGAAGAGTGGAAGTGGGAAAAAGTGTTGTAGAGGAAGTACTAAGAGAAGGATAACAGGGAGAAAGATGAGAGTGGGAAGAGAAAGAAGGAAAATGATCTAAAAGAAGAGAGAGAAGAGGATGAAAATGTGGAGAGAGGAGCGAGAAGGAAGAGAGGGAGAGGGAGGGATATTAAAACACAAAAATGAGGAAAGAAGAATAAAGTAGAGGAGGGGAAGGAAAGAGGAGTAAGAAAGGCGAAAATGAGGAGGAATGAGAAAGAAGGAGAAAGAGAATGCAAAACAAAGACGAAGAGGAAACAGGAAAGAAGGGTAAGAAGTAAGAAAAAGGAGAGGAAGATTAAAGAAGAGACGGAAGAGGAAAGATTAAGAGAGGAGGAGGAGAGAGGGGGACTTAGGAGGGAAGGGATGAAGGGAGTAAGGGAGGGACGGAGCAGAGGGAGGGGGGGAGGGAGGGGTAGTAAATTAATTATGTAAGTACTTTAATCAAATTCTCAAGCCTCCAACTTTTTCACATTGTTTTATAATATATGAAGTATGCATCCATCCACCCATCCAAAACAAACTTTATTATTTTCAGACAAAGCGGAATCAGTACGACGAATATTTAAATCCCCTCATTACTATGGCATATTTTATTTATTGGTATCGACATTTATATTCACCCTCAGATAGTCCGAAGCAGCGAAGGGGTAATGATGGCTATACTAAACCCTCAGGATCAAAGAGGCTGTCCTAACCTGAACAAAATCGCCTGAATATAACAAAATTTAACAGAAAATACGTCATTGATCTGATAAGGCCAACCTTAGACTTCAAGTTGGCCCAAATGGAGAGTAGGAAAAGGCATCGAGAGGAACAGCAAGAGGAGAGAAGAGACCGGGACTACGAGTAAGCCAACAGCTACAGAAACTGCTACACTTTAGACAGCTCCTCGTCCTCGGCGGCGCCATCTGATGATGATGATCCCTCCTTTGCAGCCTCCACGTCTGCCTATGTCCCCCTCCGAGAAAGTGGACGAGGACCCTCATTACTCAGGATGTGGCTGTCACGTACGACTGGATAAGCAGTTTTCAAGAACGGGAAGGATCCTCTCAAGAAGCAGAAGGGGGATGAGGTGAAGAAGTGATGACTGCGCTCTAAGATGAAACATGTGATTTCTCAGGACCCCTTATCGTTGTCGAATGAGTCTCATTTTTGGCCACGAGTGATCATTGCATTAAATGAACATGTGCATCTATATGGATTAAAAACATATGTGGTTCTCATTCATGAAACACACTATTGGCTGGTGATGATCATCATCATGATGTAATATGTTTGCGTACAGCTAAACCACAGACAACAACAGATAAAGACGGTGAGGCGCAACCTGATCCAAACTCTTGCCAGCCAAGCAGGTACTTGTGGGTAGGCCTACTTGCCGTGGGAAAACTAGGGTGTAATTCTTCGGTATTTTCGTCTTCCAAGTTTCCCAGTGACATTCTTTGATATATTTACCCTCTCCAAAGCGTCTTGTCCTATCTCGTACGTTATTCCAACCGACACCAGGCAATTTATTTACCTGATATGGAGTCATAAGAGTCTGGGAGTTAACGGTGTTACCATTATCCCTTTCATGGTCGTGTGTGTGTGTGTGTGTGTGTGTGTGTGTGTGTGTGTGTGTGTGTGTGTGTGTGTGTGTGTGTGTGTGTGTGTGTGTGTGTGTGTGTGTGTGTGTGTGAGAGAGAGAGGGGGGGGAGGGCTTCCGACACAACTCTCATTCATTTTCCCTATTTATGCGCCACGCAAGGAGTACTTCTCATCTCGAAGGCTTTCGATCGAGTCTGGCATAAATCTTTAATTTCCAAACTGCCCTCTTACCGTTTCTATCCTCCTATCTGCGACTTTATCTCGTCTCCTTCCTGGTCGTTCTATAGCTGCTGCTGTAGAAGGCTAATGTTCTTCTCCTAGAGCTATCTATAGTGGTGTTCCTCAGGGCTCTGTCCTATCACCAACTCTCTTTCTTTTGTTCATCAATGACCTTCTGAGCAGTACATCTAACCCTATCCACTCACACGCTGATGACTCCACCCTTCACCTTTCCATTCACTTCCCATTGCGTCCACTTCAGCAGTTACTTCGACAACCAAGGGACAGGCTATGGCACACCTAATGTCTAACTCAGCTCATATCTCTGACTGGGGTAAAAATAATCTTGTTGTTTTATTGCACCAAAAGCTCACTTCTTACATCTGTCAACCCGACAAAATCTCCCACAGGAGTACCCTCTAATTTTTAACAATATCCACATTAATCCTGCATCATCTTTAAACACACTTGGGGTTTCATTCTCTCGGGATTTATTTTGGAAAGAACACGTTACCTCTCTTGTAAAATCTGCTTCCAAGAGATTAGGTGTGCTAAGTCGACTTCGTGTCTTCTTTACCCCTGCACAGTTGATGACTTTATACACGGGTTTTATTCGCCTCTGTGTAAAGCACAACTCTTATGTGTGGGGAGGCTCCCCATATACAGCTCTTCCCAACAAGGTGGAGTCAAAGACCCGTCTCAACTCTCCTCCTCTTACAGCCTCCCTTCAACCTCTGTCTCCTCGCCGTACTGTTGCATCTTTACCTCTTCTATCGCCACCTGAATGGTCACAGCTCCTCTGAACTGTTTGCTTGCATCCCTTCTCTACTACGGGCACCCGTCTAGCAACAAACTCTCATCTCTTTTCTGTCCAACTCTCAAAGACAAGAGTTAACCGTTATTCCCAGTCCTTCATGTATGCAACAGGTCAACTCTGGTACTGTCTCCCTCAGTCTGTATTTCCTACTGCCTATGATCTCCAGTCCTTCAAAAGCAGTGTATCCAGGCATCTCGATATGAAAAGTTCTTGAATTTGGCTCTTATTTTTTTTTTTTTCTTGGAGGGAACAATTTACAGGCTCATGGCCTTCGGTTCCTTCTTCCTTGGAAAAAAAAAAAAAACTTGTAGGTGGTCGTCTCTTCCCCTTATCTCTACGAGCACAATTTGGTGCTGACGTTTGTGCCACTGTACAAATTATACACGTTACAGGAAATTACCTCCATCCTCACTCCCTCCTCCTTCCTTTCGGCCTCTCCTACACCCTCCTTCCCCTCTTTCCTTCTTCCTTCCTTCTGGCCTCGCCTACACCCTCCCTCCCTTCTTCCTTCCTTCCTCTTCCAACGCCTTGTTCTTCTAGTTTCCTTTCTCTTCTTCTTTCCTCTCCCAAATCTTTATTCTTTTTCCCTCCTTTCTCTCCTTTATCCTTCCTCCCTCGCACGCCGCTGTCTCCTCTCTCTTTTTTCTCTTCTTTCCTTTCACTCCCATTCCACAGTTTCTCTCCTCTCCTTTCTCTTCTTCCCTTCCTCTCCTCTACTCCCCTGCCTCATCACTTCTGATCTTCTCCTCTCCTTTCCTCCTTACTTATGTTGTGTTTCTAGCCTTCTTCCTTTTCTCTTCACTTTCCTCCTCTCTATCACTCCTTACTCTGCTTCTCTTTACTCTCGCTTCTCTCTAATTTTCTTTCCATCCCCTTCAATATCGTTCTTCCTTTCCTTTCCTCTCTCCTCCTCTCTTGTTTTCTTCTTTCTTACATCTGCTCCTCTCCACTCTCATTCCTTTCCACTTCTTCCTTCCTCCCACCTCACTCCCCTCCTATCCTCCCCTCTCCCCTCCTTCTGTTTCTCATCTAACCTCCGTCCTCTCCTTTCCGTCCTCCATACATTTCGTCGACGACTGTCCTCCTTCCTCCTCTCTCAACATCGTTACTTCTGCCCCTTTGCTTCGTTCTTCTCCACTCCTTTCTTTCTTGCTTTCTTTCTGCCTTCCTTCCTTCTTTCCTTTCTTTTGTCCTTCCTGTCTCATACCCTCCTTCCAATTTTCACCTCACCTTCCCTTCTACCTAAGTTACTGTTTCCCCCTCCTAAGCTGAAAGGCAGACATGAATGTAAACAGACAAGCAGGTAAACAGCACGGCAGGCAGGCACAACTAGGCAGACATGTAAACAGCACGGCAGGCAGGCACAACTAGGCAGACATGTAAACAGACAAGCAGATAAACAATCAGACAGGCAAGCGGGCATGCAAACAACCAAGAAGCTAAACAACTAGAAAAACAGACAAGTTAACAACTAGGTAGACAGACAGGTAAAACACTAGGCTGAGAGACAGGGAAACAAGCAGAAGAAGCAGGCTGACAGGAAAATGAGCAAGTAGGAAGTAGGTAGGCAATCAGATAGGCAGACGGGCAGTAGATAAGGAGGCAAACAGGCAGATAGGAAGACAGGCAGACAAGTGACTAAGGCTGATAGGCAGAGCAGGTACACAAGTAAGCAGGCAGGCAAACAGAAAGACAGGCAGTGAGGCAGGCAGGTGAGGACAGGAGAAGTGGGCTGCAGGTGAGTTTGTTTAATCACCTGAGCAGGGACCTCACCTGACTCCCCAAAGGTACTGGTCCCAGGCACTTGGACGGATTATACAACTTCACCAACTAAAGCTTACTCACCTGGCTCATCTCCCTTATTCGCCGCCTTTACTCAACTTACTCTTTCAAATTTCTCTTACTCACTCACCTCCATTAACTTCTTTATTTGCTAACCTCACTCACTCACTCACCTACCTTTCTCGCTAAACTCACTCACCCACTTCACTCACTCACTTACCCACTTCCCTCTTTCATTCACCTCCCTCCCTCCCTCAACTTTCCTCTGTCATTCACCTCCCTCTCTCACTCACTTCCCTCTTTCACTCACCTCCCTCACCTATTCACCACCCTCAATAATGCACCTCCCTCATTCACTCACCTCACTGACTAACTCGCCTTCTTCAGTCAGTCACCTCCCTCATTCACTCACCTCCCTCATTCATTAACCTCATCACTCCTCTCATTCACTCTCTACCAGCACTAACTCCCTCATTCACTTACTCACCTTTCTTACTCCTCTAACCCACTCAACTGAATTTTAAAAAATACATAACAGCTACCCTCTTATTCAGTTAATGAAGAATAAAGCACACCACAACACTGTTATGCAGTTAATGACATTATCCCACACAGATCAATGTAATGCATGCTACAATCGTGGGTTTCCATTCTGTATGTCTTACAGGAAATTCAATGTCCGTTTTCTGCGCTGTGTATAATGATCCTTCTCACTTTTTCCTGGAGGCTTCGGCTGGGGGGATTCGTGGATGGGGGGAGTCCTCTTGCTTCCCTGTCCCTATCTTCGAGTCAGTTACTATCCTTGACTCACTGCATCAGATACCAACTGTTGCAGCCTCGATGGACCATTACGTCTTTTGTTGTTTGTTTTCCTTTGTACTCTGTGTCATCACCATCATCATCATCATCACTTAAAGATGGGGTAAGGCAAGATCCAGGCAGCAGTCACAGTATAAACTAGAGGGGCACTCAATGGAGCGCATCTCTTCGACATGGGCCACGTAATTTCCAAACTACTCTTCATAATGGGTTAGGTTTTCTCAAAAAGCGTTTTCCGGATCCGGAATGTGCAATACGACCTGGATCGATCCCAAAAGTTAATGGATTGTTCCCTGGGACATGGGCTATCTATCCATCAATTTTGGTCCAAATCTCTTTTAGTTTTTGAGTAATCCTGCTAACTGCCAAGCAAACAAACCAACAGGGGTGAAAACATACTCTCTTTGTCGGAGGGAATTATATCTCAATAACATCTTGATACCCAGGGCTTCAAACTTGCGGCATCAGGATTACCAGCTCACCATTATGGCCACTCTAACACCCCCGTCTCTCGCACCCTAACGTCCTCTTTGTTTTACTCCCCAGCTTCTTCCTTTCCTTTTCTTTCCCTCTCACTCCATCCATCTATCCCTTATTTCCATATGTACCTGTTGTGCTTCTCTTTGCTTCCTGTTATTTTATTCCACACTTCCCATTCCTTCCATCACTTATCGTTCAATTTCTCCTGTCTTTCCTCCTGTTCCCTTCCACTCTCACATCCTTTCCCTCCTTCTTTCCTTCCTTCCTGACCTTTTCTATTTTCTTTCAGTCTTACTCTTCTAATTCCTTTGTTTTCTCTCTTCCCGTATTCATTCGGTCATTCTTTCATTTCCTTAATTTTTCTCCATGTTTCTTTCTCTTCCCCCTTACACGCTGCCTCTCACATCCTGCCCCCTTTCATTTCATGTCTTTTTATCCACTCCTTTCCTTAGCTCTCCTTTTCCTCATTCTCTTTTCCCTCTCTTTTCTTTCTTATTTCACTTCCCTCTCTTCCTCTCCCTTCTTCTCTTCTTTTTTGGTATTTCATTTGCTGTACCCCTTCTTCCCTTGCCCCTCTCCTCTCCTTCGTTTAATCCCCTCTCTCCTCACTCCTCCCTCCGTCCTTCTTGATTTATTTTTGCTTCAGCTGATTGTTCATTCCCTTCTTCCTTCTTTATTACTTCTTCCTTCCTTCCTTTCTGCCTTCGTTCCTTCCATCTATCCTTCCTTCCTTCCTGCTTTCCTTCGTTCATTGCATCTTTCCTTCCTTCCTTCCTTCCTTCCTTCCTCCACCCTCTAATTATGTTGTAATGCCCCGATGCAGTACATCAAATGGCAGCACAGTGTTTACCTTGTAATGTACTGCCCCGTCAATGTGACCCACCATAAGTGTACTAAGTCTGACCACAGCACTGAATTCCACAGCAAGGATTATTAAGGGTCCGGGATGTTATGATTTAAATCAAATGATTTAAATTAGAGTGAAAAAATCATGATTTAAATCAAAATTGATTTTTTTAATATAAACAGTAAAAATGAAGACGACAGAATGTGATGGATGTGTATTGTACAGACGCATCAAGTCTGCTTGGCCTGTACTCTTCCTGTACTGATCTTGATCAAGTCAGGCACAAGCGATTACCTTTTGTTACAAGGCAAATATTACAAAACAGAGGAAAGAAGGCTCCTTGATAATAATAAGTGCTCCGGTTAGGAAAGCCTTTAATGCATCATGTCTTTTCAAGTTGCATACCAACTTTTGGATAATAAATGTATGATACCAAAATATGATTTCATTTAACATTGGTAAAGGCTTAGTACAAAAAAAGTCTTCATAAAAGTAAAAAATAAAAAATCCAATTAAGTAAAACAATCAATTTAAATTTAAAAATCTGATCTAAATAAAATATTAAAGAATGATATATATATATATATATATATATATATATATATATATATATATATATATATATATATATATATATATATATATATATATATATATATATATACCTACTGTACTGTATATATATGCCATTCTTTCCAACCCTGAGTGTGAGTAACCTTCCCCATACCAAGAAGTGCTAGCCTGTGATGCACTGCCTTACTCTCACTTCCCATTCACGTTTATTATTTTCAATTTCGTAAGTCTGTTTATTTGAACAGTGATATATAATCATGCCTAATGGACGCATTGCAGCAAGTGGGAGGAAAAAAAGACCCAGTATGGTACTCTTCTAACGGAATTCCCAATGGCACAAACAACGTTGGGGGGAAAAAATCACAATTTAAAAAAAATCTGATTTTTAAAAAATCCGATTTTAATTAAAAAAAAAAATTATTATTAAAAAAATCGGTGATTTGTTCCAACCCTGTTAGGGGTGGAGAAGGGGAATAGGGAGAAGGAGAGCGATGGAATGATAAACAGAGAATGGAAAAAATAGAGAGGAAGTGAGGGAAGCAGAAGAGAGGGAAAGAGAAGAAAAAAATGGAGTGCAGGGGGGAAAGATAGGAGACTGAAGAGAATGAAGAGAGTACAGTGTGGTAGTGAGAGCCGGAGAGGAGGGAGGCCGAGAGGGAAGAGTATACAAGAAGAGAAGGAAAAAGAGTTGAGAGGGGGAAGGAAGAGGGATGGAGGACTCAAAGAGAGGAAGAAATGGGGAGAGAAGGAAATGATAAGAGGGAAAGAATATAGAAAGGATGGGTAGGAGCAAAGGAGGGAAATGGGGTGCAGCAGGGAAGGGAAGGAATGGGGGGAAAGGGGAATGTGAACGAAGGAAAAGGAAGAGGGAGAAAAGAAAATGAGAGAGAGAGAGAGAGAGAGATAGAGAGAGAGAGATGGGGGAGGGGGCATGGCGACACTTAGCGTGAGGAAGTAGTGCTTGGCCATGCTATGAGGGTGCGGGGAGTGGAGCAGAGAGGAAGGGGAAGGAGGGAGAGAAATGAGCGTAGAATAAAGGACAAGTGCGAAGAGGGAAGAGAAGAGAAATGGGAGAAAGGAAGGTTAGAGAAAGAAGGAACGGAGAGTGGAGGGAAGGGGAAAAAGGTAGAAAATGAATTACGTGAAAAGACAAAGGGAGAACCCAGTGAAAAAGAGGGGAGGTGTATGTGAGGAGGGAGAAGGGAGGGGGAGAAGGGAGGGAGAGAAGAGAGGAGTGTGAGGGACAAAGAAGGGAGAGAGAAAAGGGAAAAATATGGAAGGGAGATGAAGCGTGAGGATGCTGACAAAAGCTGGAGTAAAACGACAGTGACAGAAAAAAAAAAAAAAAAAGAGGAGGGAGAACAGGGGAGAAAGAGAGAAAAGGAAAAGAGGGAGATGGACAGAGAAAGAAAAAGGTGGAAGGAAGAAAAAAAGAAATGAAAGAACGGGACAAGAAAGAAGACATGGAAGGAGAGGGGAGAAGTGGGGAAAGAAAATGAAGGAGAAAGATGATCATCTAAATAAGAGAAAAAAGGGTAGGATGAGCGAGAGAGAGAGAGAGAGAGAGAGAGAGAGAGAGAGAGAGAGAGAATATGAATGAAGGAGAAAATATGATAGGAAGAAATAAAAAGTATCGCGCGAGGAAAGGTGAAGGATGGAACTGAATACAAGGAAAAAGAAAGTGAGGAGAGAGAGAGAGAGAGAGAGAGAGAGAGGAGGAGGAGGAGGAGGAGGAGGAGGAGAAGAAGGAAGGAAGGATGCGGGGGAAGGTAGAAGGTGAGAGGGTCCGAGAGGGTATGAAGGAGAAAAAACAACTGGGGGGGGGGGATGAGAGAGAGAAGAAAGGAGGCAGTGGAAGAAAATGGAAGATGGATGAAATAAAAAAGGACACAGGACAGAGAAAATACAGTAGGCGGCAGGACAGAGGATGAGGGAAGGCAAAAAGAGATTTTTTCACAAATGTTGAAAAGATGGAAACAAGAGGGAGGAGAAAGAAGAACAAGAAAATGAGGAAGGAGAAAAATAAAGTGAGATGACAGAAAGGAAGAAGAAAACATGGGATTGAAGAACGAGTGATACAAATGGAATACGAGGGAAAATAAAGAGCAAACACTGATTTAGTACAAAACAATGAGTTAAATGAGAGAAAGGAAGGAAAGAAGGAAAAATAATGCAAAGAATGAGGAAGGAAAAGGAAACCAATATTGAAGCATGTCAGACTCCCAGGACCCACCGTAATCAGAACAAAACAGCGTGGCGTTACCAGGAATAGAACAGCAGAGAAGTGCGGAACCTGGGAGGGTTAAGGCACAGACACAGCACTACGGAATGGCAAGAGGGAAATGTATACGTGAAGGAGAATGAATAAGAGACAATCAAACAATATGGAAGGAATGTAGAATGCAGACAAAAGTAAGTACATAAAAACATAGAAAAAGGGAGAGGAAAATGGGTATAGAGAAGGATGAGGAAGGCGGAGTGTATGTGATGACAGAGAGAAAATGACTGGGTTACTTAAAATATTAAGAGAAGGAAATGGAGAGAAGGAAATGGAGGGAGAGAGAGAGAGAGAGAGAGAGAGAGAGAGAGAGAGAGAGAGAGTCTTCATCACACTTTCCACCTTACAAGCCTTTCTCCTCCTCTTTTCTCTTAAATTATAAAGTCCACTAAATTTTCCTCTTAACTAACGTGATTATAAAGAAAAAAGAAATTCTAACATAACCTCGGGAGCTTCAGGAATAGTCTGCCCCCTTCTCTCTCTCTCTCTCTCTCTCTCTCTTTCTCTTCCATTTCCTCCTTCGACCTGCCACTTCCCATTTTTCTCCAGTGTTTCCCCAGAGACGCCTCTCCCTTCTGGCTTAGCTCTCTCTCTCTCTCTTTCACACACACACACACACACACACACACACACACACACACACACACACACACACACAATCTTATGCATGTGACCTCATTCCTTCCTTCCTCTTCCCCTTTCCCTCACCCCCTCCTTCCCTCTTTCTCAAACTCACCCCCACTCATTCACCTTATCCTTCCCCTCCTCTCTCCTTCTCTAATATTGTCTCATACCCTTCCTCCCTACTCCCTCACCAGCTCACCCTCCTTCTCTTGATTCCTCCGTCCCTTCTCTCTCACTAACCCTCTGTCTCTTTCACCTGCTCCCTCTGTCTCCATTTATTCAGTTCTTCCTCTCTCCCTTTCTCTAACTCTCTTCCTCTTCCTCCCCCTTTCTCCTTGTCTCCAACTCTTCCTCTCAACCTCCCCCTTTCCCTTTCTCTCTCTAAAGGTCTCTATCTCTTCCCTCCCTTTTTGCCTTCCTCCCTGTCTCCAGCTCTCATTCCCTTCCTCCCTGTCTCCAGCTCTCATTCCCTTCCTCCCTCTCCCTCTCCCTCTTTTCTCTCCTTCCCTCCAGGTCCCTATTTCTCTCCCTCCCTGTCTACAACTCTGCGTCCCTTCCCTCCTTCCCTGCCTTTCTATCTTCAGCTCTTTTTCACACCTATCCTCCCTGTCTGTCTTGCCCATTCCCCCTCCCTCTCTCCCACTTCCTAATTTTCCTTCTTTCCTTCCTTCCCACCCTCCTTCCACCTCTCCTGGGACTCCTACCTGTCTGGGAACTCTCCTCCTTAACTCCTTCCTCCCTCCACACACTTCCTTACCTCCCTTACCGCCATCACCTTCCACACATTCTTCTTTCTTCCTCTCTTTTTACCTCTTTAACTTCTCAGCTCTTCCTCTTCGCTGATACTGTTTTGTCCTTATCTTGTTACCCGTCCCCGCCCCGGAGGGGCTCGGGGACGGGTATTTTTTTTCACTTGGTTTGTTTGTCTGTCTGTCCGTCTGTTTTTCTGTCTGTGAACAACTTTACGCGGAAACTTCTGGTGCCAATTTGACTAAAATTACAAAGACGATGGGCTATGACCTTCTGATCACCTGATTGAATTTTGAGCCAAATTAAGCCAGGGTACAGGCTGTAGGCCCCCCAAATGTAAAAAACGGGGACAGGTAAAAATCATTTTTTCACCGTAACTCCTTTCAAATTCGTCATATCGACATGAAACCAAAACCTGAAGGTGCATCATTCAAATCTGCATCCTGTAACATGCCTCATTACGTCAGGGGGGTCACCCCCTAGTCAGCGGTTGGGGGGGTCATTGTCTGGCAGGTCGGGCCTAAAATTTCACTTTTTTTTTTCTGCAAGAAAGAAGGAACCAAAGGCCACAAGCCCGCAAACTGTTCCTTCCAAGAAAAAACAAAAACAATACAAAAGAGAGCCAAATTCAAGATCTGTTCATTTCGAGATGCCTGGACACACTGCGTGTGAATGACTGGATATCATAGGACGAATGAAATACACACAGCGGGAGACAGTTCCAGAGCTGACCTGTTGCATAAATGAAGGACTGGAAGTAACGGCTAACTCTTGCATTAGAAAGCTGGACAGAAAAAGGATGAAAATTTGTTGCTAGACGGGTGCGTAGCACCCGTCGTAGAGGTGGAGGGATGCAAGCAGACAGTTCAAAGGAGCAGTGACCATTGAAGTAGCGATAAAAAAGCGATAAAGATTCAACAGTGCGGTGAAGAGACAGAGGTTGAAGGGAGCCAGTAAGAGAAGGAGAACTGATGAGACGAAAAGCCTTTGACTCCACCCTATTGAGAAGAGCTGTATGTGGGTAGCCTCCCCACACATGAGAGTTGTACTCAATTTTCACCCGATTTACTCCAAATCTGATATGTGACACTTTTGACTAGATATCTTGTTGTGTTTATACGTCAGCACTAAAATAACTGCCTGAGACGGGTTTGCTGTGCCTTGGCACCGCTTCTTGTTTCATTCTCTCTCTCCGATTTCTCTCTCCTCTCTTCCTTCCTCTTTTTCTTTCTATCCTTTTCGCTTCTTCCACTTCTTTCTCTTTTCCTTCTTCGATGATCTTTCTTTTTTCTTTTCCCTTTTCTTCTCTCATTTTTGTTTCTCGGAATTCTCATCAAGTCTTCTCTCTTCTGCCATTTCTCTTTCTTTTCCCCTTCTTTATTCACTTCTTCTCGTTTGTTTTATATCTCTCTCTTCGTTCTCTTTTTCCTTCTGCTTTTTCACATTTTAGGTTCCTCTGTATTCCATTTCTTTGTCTCCTTCTCCTTCACTTTCTTTTCTGATTTCTCTCACCTCATACTCATTTTCTGCTTCTCCTTTCTTCTAAGTCACTTCTCGTTTATTTATTTTGTCTTTACTTGACGAATAAAAGAAGTAGTGTTTATTCATGATTTCTGCTGTGTTTATATCCTCTATATATTTCTTTCATTCTTCTTTCTCTCCTCCTTCTCCTTCTTATTATAATAATAATAATAATAATAATTATTATTATTATTATTTTTATTATAATTATTATTATAATTATAATTATTATTATTATTATTATTATTATTATCATTTGCCTTCCTGTTTCTGAACTTCTGTAAGGAGAGGCTATGACTTATCAGGGCCTAACCAACGAGCAAAGAAAGTTAAGACATGTTTGGTTTAAGTATCCAAAAATACTGATATGCAACGCTATATTCATCCTTGCGTACTTGTTCTTGTTGTTGTTCTTGTTGTTGCTTTACGTCTGTTTACTGTTAATTAGTGGACACAATGGTGTACTCACCTATTTTACTCTTTCCACCTCCAGACGACTTCATTCAGTTACTGAGGGACTTTCCGAACTGGAAGAGTTCGACACAGCTTCCACTAATCCCTTCATTACCAGACGTCTCCACTGAACACAATACTGATCGGCTGAATGTGACAAGAATAGTAAAGAAAAAAGTCCTCGCGCTGAAGGGGTTATATATTAACCTATGTAAATATAATGATTGTTGCTGATACTGTTGTTTCTTGTGTACCGGCTTCTCTAAATGTTCTTCCTACTCCTCTTCTTTCTCTCCTCCTCTTTCCTCTCTTCTATCAACCACCTCTCTCTCTATCATCCCTACTTTTTCTCCTCCTCTCGTTGCCCTTTCATTCTTCTCTACTCTCTTCTTCTACATTTTCTCCTTCTCTCCTTGCCCTTTCATTCTCCTCTACTCTCTTCCACCTTAGTTTCATCGTCTCTCCTTCTCCCTGCTTTTCTCTTTCATTTTCTCACAGTCTCTCTCTCTCTCCTTCTCTCCTTCTTAAGTCTATTCTCACACGTCTCTCCTTCGTTTCCTCTTTGCCCTCCTTCCTCTGGCTTTGACTTTCTTCCTCCCTCAGCATCCTCTTCCTCCTCCTCCTCCACCTCCTCTCTATGGCTTCCTTCTCTCTTCATTCTCTTCCTGTTCTCGTTCCTACCACCAACTCCTATTTCTTTCCTCTCTCTCTCTCTTCCCGTTCTTTGCTCTCTCTCTCTCTCTCTCTCTCTCTCTCTCTCTCTCTCGAACACACACACACACACACACACACACACACACACACACACACACACACACACACACACACACACACACACACACACACACACACACACACACACACACACACACACACACACACACACACACACACACACACACACACACACACACACACACACACACAAAGCAACACACGTTCCTCGTACAATTCCCCATCTCCACCTGACATTTGACCTGGAAACTGGATCACATTCCAACCCCGTCTCTGGAAGCCTGACGGACATATTACTGAACCCGAGATGGTGGAGGGAGAGACAAACCCCGATTTTTTTATTACAATACTGTTGACACTTATAAAAGACAATAAAGTAACCTTAGCCTATCCACCTGGTTGGTGACAATGGTATGCACAATGCAATGCTGCCTAACCACGACTTATCTTCATAGCTGTTTTGAAACTAACCCTCCTACATTAGGGCCTGGCCTACACCTTCTCGACTTTCATAATACGGCCGTGAATCTCCCCACTACTGTCACCGTCATCTTCGAGCCAGGTACAGTGGCGGACAAAAATGCGCCCAGTATTTCACTTTTCTGTTTCTCACTTTCCTGGGCTCGCTAATCTACGTTGAAGTTGCTCTCGTGTGTGTGTGTGTGTGTGTGTGTGTGTGTGTGTGTGTGTGTAAACAGCGGACGAGGCTTAGAGGAATGATGTTACCAGTTGTGGCACCTCATGGCTGATCAGAGTGAAAGGAGCCGTGGGATGTGACGTCACGGGCACTGGCACATCCCACTGGTTGGTCAGAGTACTGGGAGGGACTTAAAGGAGTGACAACACAAGTTCTGGCACCTCTAATTAGATAAGAGCTTAATGGGAGACAGTGCAGGAAACTTGCCCTGGAGTTCACGTTAACTAACCACCCCAACGTGAAGTACCTCCCTACCAGTGCTGAAAGCCACCCCAGCCCTAGCGCTTGTCTGCCAAACACACTGCACTGGGTGATTGGAATGGTTGGTAAGCACACGTTGCTCCCATATATTCCGTCTGTAATGACCTAATTAAAAATATACAGCCTACATACAAGAAAAGAAAGAAAGAAGCAAGAAAGCAAGCACGCAAGCATGAAAGAAAATGTTAATATTAAAATCAAATGCCCTCTCTTTCTCCCTTCTATCCTGCATTAAAACTTCACCCCGCTGCTTGCTTCATCATCAGTGTATTGGCTTAAAGCCGGTATTTTTGCCTGGGAGTCTGTGTTCTCCCTGTATTTATGTGCTGGGCAACACACAAATGGCACCACAGTCCCTTCCGCTCTTCCTGCAGCAAGCGACGGTGTGAGGGTACTATGTGCTCCTGGAGAAGATTTACGATAGGGTAAAAGCAGAGAATGTTGCAGATCTGTGACATAAAATCACTTTTGCATTTTCTGCATGAAGTAGGCCAGTACGGGTTTTAGCCTATACGTGAAATCTTGCTTCGTGCTGACCTTAGACTTCTATGAGTTATTCTCCTGCACCAAAGGTGCAGATCCTTTGAGCCCGAAGACTTATTTTGTATTTTATTTTGGCTACTGGCAGAAAAATTTAATCACTTTACGAGAGACCCCTTGGAGGAAGGAGGTAAAAACAATCTCTCCATAATTCTCTTGTCCCCGAGGACGTAATTTCTGTATTCCAAAATGGCTGACTCAGATGATTTCATTCAAGTTAGGGAAAACACCTCGGGATGAAGGATTTTTTTGTGTGTGTGTGTGTGTCCGACTCTGGGCAAAGGCTTCACAGCCTGCTCCCAAGGCCCAGTAGTCCTCCTACATATTATACACCTCTACATGTCACCACTTCGGCGCTAACACCCACCTTCCATATTAAATACATGCTAGGGCTGTCTCATACAGGACTGGTGTATTGGTATTAGTAGGGGTATTTTTACGACATGTCGGCGGGACTTCTGGTAGATCAGTAAAGTCTGATATTATGAAATTCTAATCCTTAAACTGTTCCCTGCCCCAGCGGGGATTTGAACCTGGGTCCTGTAGGACTGCAGGCTACCTCTCTATAGATTGAGCCACGCCTTCCCCAAAGGGCACATTTTTGCAAGTTCGTTTGAAAAGCCATTTTTCGGTCAGTCTGTTAATACTGCCAGTTTGACATTTACAAAGTCAATACCTCCAGTAGTATTCAGTCAATACGTAATTCTGTTGGTGTCCTAAACAATGAAACCTACTGCTAATGATCACACTGGAACATGGTTTACTACCACTAGGTATATACTGTATTTCGATTCATCTGCCTGTCAATGCCACTACTAACGTCAGTCAAATCCTTACTGAATAAGGCCAAAATTCATGTTAGTAACGAAAGTGCATTGGTTAAAATGTGTGTGTGTGTGTGTGTGTGTGTGTGTGTGTGTGTGTGTGTGTGTGTGTGTGTGTGTGTGTGTGTGTGTGTGTGTAACAATTTTCTTGCTACAATCAGACGCTTGCATTCAGCTTAGGAAGACATCTTGATGTCTTTTTTTCATTTAATCTTGCTACCATCATATGATTTTTTTTTTTTTATCCCAGTTGAAACAGGTGGTACTGAAGGTGTTAACTGAAACTATATGTAGCCCAGTCACTATTAGAGGTTGATTCTAAGCCGAACAAAATAGCCTGTTGGAGCAACACTGACATAAAATCAACGAGTGTTGTCGTAAACTGCTTATCAGCTCTACTGTACTTAATTTCAATTCGGGTATAACCGCCACGCCTCCATACTGAATGCTGAGCTACAGCAGAGATTACCACTAAAAATTATTGGCACTTGTCACGAAGAAGCAGTACAGAAGAGGATGTAGAACCTAAGTATTTTCATATTTAGCTAACGAGCTGCAGAAAAATATTAACATTAGAATACGAGTATGATGCTAGTCAAGAAGATGTGCAAGGGAAAGGGCGTAAAGCAACAGTATTATGTTATTCTGCCACCGAGCTACGGGAAATAGGCTACAGTGAGGCAAAATCACCAATAAATCATGGAGGACCAATTACCGGTACAATCCGCTTTACAGTTACAGTCATTTACAGTATGCCGCGCAGACTTCATTAACGAGACTCATTTAATAAACAGACACACATCGTCAAACACAGGACAAATGACAGGTGTATTTACATGAATATCACACAAAATATTTCCTCAAAACACACACACACACACACACACACACACACACACACACACACACACACACACACACACACACAAAGTACATACATTCATACACCAAAAAGCCTGGGGTAAATAGTGCATATACAAACATTTCAAACATCATCACTAACGAACATTTCCAAATTATAAAAGTGTTTCCAAACTTACCCAAAACACCATCAAACAAAACAAACACCAGTACACATCAACAAACACGGAAAAAATCACACATGTATTTGCAGCGAATTCCATTTACCAATCCTCTCTAATCCGGCCAAAATGTGTAATATTGCAGCAAGTATTTCTTCCTTCAATAAAATCTCCCTCTCTTCTCTCTCTCTCTCTCTCTCTCTCTCTCTAGTACACACACACACACACACACACACACACACACACACACACACACACACACACACACACACACACACACACACACACACACACACACACACACACACACACACACACACACACACACACACACACACAGCACCCGGGATCTCAGCTATGAAATGAACGCCGGGAAAAAAAATACACGTCAAAAACAGGGTAACAGGACCACAACAATTTGTGCGTTTGTTGAGGAATAATACTGCTATAACACCACAAGCAATGGAACGATTGTGTGTGTGTGTGTGTGTGTGTGTGTGTGTGTGTGTGTGTGTGTGTGTGTGTGTGTGTGTGTGTGTGTGTAAAAGCTTCCGTTAGGGTTACAGGTCAAGCTTTTTTTCTTTTTTTTTTGAGGGGTTGGGGACTTTGTGGGTGGATGGGAGAAAGGACTGGGATGCGTGGGAGGCAGGAGGGACTGGGATGCGTGGGAGGCAGGAGGGACTGGGGTGTGTGGGAGGCAGGAGGGACTGGGGTGTGTGGGAGGCAGGAGGGACTGGGGTGTGTGGGAGGCAGGAGGGACTGGGGTGTGTGGGAGGCAGGAGGGACTGGGGTGTGTGGGAGGCAGGAGGGACTGGGGTGTGTGGGAGGGAGGAGAGACTGGGGTGTGTGGGAGGGAGGAGGGACTGGGGTGTGTGGGAGGGAGGAGGAACTGGGGAGTGTGGGAGGGAGAAGGGACTGGAGTGTGTGGGAGGGAGGAGGGACCGGGGTGGGTCGGAGGGAGCAGAGTACTGGGGTAATGGAGGCAGGAGGGACTGGGATAGAGTCAAAAGGGAAAGACGTGAGGAGAGACTGGGGAAAGAGAGAGAGAGAGAGAGAGACTGGGGTGTGTCGGAGGCAGGAGGGACTGGGGTGTGTGAGTCAGGTGAGAATGGGTGAAGATGACACAAAAATGTGGCAAAAGTTATATGACCGATGAGAGAATAACACAATAAGAGAATGACCGTGAGAGGGTGAAGAGAAGATGAGTAGAGGAGATAAGGGATGGGAAAGAACAGAAGAGGAGCTAGAGAAAGACGATAGTGCAGGATGAATGAAAGTAGAGGAAAAAATGAGCAATAAGAGATAAAGGATGAGCGAGAATACGAGAGGAGAATGAGTGAATGATAGGAGGGTACAGTGAGAGATGGTGGAGGGAATGAGGCAGAGGAGACAAGGGATGGAATGGAAATGAGGAAGAAAGGAGGGAGTAGGTAGGGAGGTATGTGTGAAGAAGGGAGGAAGGAGGGGAGGTAGGAAGGAGGAGAGAGGAAGGTGTGTGCAAAGGGAAGAGGAACGCTGGGGAAGGAAGGAAGGAAGGAAAACTATAAATACACGTAACAAAGATGAATGTACGAGTAATGAAGGAAGAATAAAGATGAGACAGAGTCAAAAGGGAAAGACGTGAGGAAGGACTGAAGGAAAAATGTGAAAGAGAGAGAGAGAGAGAGAGAGAGAGAGAGAGAGAGAGAGAGCAGGGAAAAAGATAGGAAATGTGAGTCAGGTGAGAATGGGTGAAGATGACACAAAAATGTGGCAAAAGTTATATGACCGATGAGAGAATAACACAATAAGAGAATGACCGTGAGAGGGTGAAGAGAAAATGAGTAGAGGAGATAAGGGATGGGAAAGAACAGAAGAGGAGCTAGAGAAAGACGATAGTGCAGGATGAATGAAAGTAGAGGAAAACATGAGCAATAAGAGATAAAGGATGAGCGAGAATACGAGAGGAGAATGAGTGAATGATAGGAGGGTACAGTGAGAGATGGTGGAGGGAAAATGAGGCAGAGGAGACAAGGGCTGCAATGGAAATGGGGAAGAAAGGAGGGAGTAGAGGCAGGAGAGAGGAGTAAAGATGGGTGTGGGGAAGGAGAGGCAGGAGGGGTGAAAGTGGGTAAAGTAGGAGAGGTAATTGAGGGTGAGGAAGGGGGATAGGAAAGGAAAATACAGGGTGAGGTTGGATGGTGTGAGAGGGGGTGAGGTATGGGTAGAAACCGTGCTCGGATGTTTCGGCCACGGACGTTTGAGTCATGGGCCACCACCCTAAGACGTTTTGGGCATAGGTTAGGTTAGGTTAGGTTTGGTTAGGATCACAACACTTCACTCTTCAAAACGTCCTAGGTTGGTGGCCCATGGCCGAAACGTCCGTGGCCGAAACGTCCTACATTCGGTAGAACCTGAGGGATGATTTGATGGAAGAAGAAAAGGGATGAAGTGAGGAAAGGAAGCGAGGGATAAAGTATGGGAGGAAGAAGGGGTACGATGCGAGGAGAGGAGATAGAGGAGAAGAGGAGAGGTGAATTGAGGTAATGTGAGCTGAGGTGAGGCGAGGTGAGGAACGAAAAGTAGGAAGGGGTGAGAGAGGGTGGGAAGAAGCAGCCGGGTGAAGCGGGGGATAAAAAGGAGAGATAATATAGCGTTAGGACGGGGGAGACTGGGGAGAGAAAAAAGAGAGGGAGGCGAAAGGGAAAGGGTGAGAGATAGGTATGGGTGAGAGAGAATGGAGAGAGATGGGGGGAAGGGGAGGGATGAGAGACATGGCAGTCGAGGTAGGTGAGTAGAACAGGTGTAACAAGGGAGCGAGATATGGATACACAGAATGGCATCTATCGGAACAGATACACAGAGATACAACGAATAAGGTCAGGGGCAGAGGTAGATGGCATGGAGAAGGGTAGAGAGGGAGGATGGAAGGAGAGGAAGGAAAAATAACGAGATGTAACAGAGGTAAGGAAGGGAGAGAAACAGGAAAAACGGATAAAGCAGTTGAGATGAAGTGGGGGAGAGAGAGAGAGAGAGAGAGAGAGAGAGAGAGGTAAAGCAGGGAGGAAGGAGGGAGACTGGAGGAATGAGGCAAAGGATGATGGCAGAAAAAAGGGAAAGAGGGGTAAAGAAAGGGCGAAGAAGTAGGCAGGAGGGAAAGGCAGGTAGGGTGAGGGAGAGGCAGAGCAGGGGAGGGGGGGTTGCCAGGCAAGGAAGGTGGGTGGGGGGAGGAGGAGAGGGGGTGAGGGTCAGACTGGCTGGATGGATGGAGTGGTAAAAATGCATTAACCCGCCAACGATTGGTTTTATATTGGATAACAGACTATGAATCCTGCCCAGGCTAAATTGAGCACAGCGGGTCTGAGTGGTGCAGCTGGGGAGTGGGGGTATGAGTGTGTGGCAATGGGAGAGTGGGAATGTGTGGGTGTACGAATGTGGGGGTGAAGGGACATAGTGTGTGGGAAAAGGTGTGTGAGAAAAAAAGAGGTAAGGGAAAATAGAGAGTGTAAGGGTGTGCGGAAATGGGGTGTATAAGGCTGGGGGTAGGGGTATAAAAAAGTGGGGAGTCGGAGAGTAGGAGTGTGAGGGAGTGAAGATTTTGGAAAGTGAAAGGAGTACTGGCGTGAGGGATATGAGAATTTGATGAGTGGGTGACTACGGGTTCAGGCACTGGGGAAGTGGAGATGGGAATTTGTGAAAGGGTGGGAAAGAGAGTTTTGGAGTTCAGAATGTGGGGAATGGTGATGTGAGGAAACGGGGACTGAGAGCATTAGACTCTGAGGACTTGGGATGTGAGAAATGGAGGTATGGAGAGTATGGCTGTGGAGATACGGGGGGTGAGGGTGTAAGGATGTGGGAAGTGGGGATGTGGAGAGTATGGAGTGGAGCTGTGGTTAAGTTGGGAGCTGAATATGGGGTAAGTTGAGGAATAAGAGTGAGTGGGGAGGTGAGGAGTGAGTGAATGGGAAACAATGGAGACAGGGAGGGAAAGGAGGAAATTGTATAAGAAAGACAGTGTGAACGATCAGAAGGGACGGCAGTGAAAGTGGGTGAGGCAGACGTATAAAAGAGTGGAAGAGTGTAAAGGTAATAGAGAGGAAAGGAGGATACTGAATGTATAAATGAGAATGGGAACAGCATAAGTGTAAAGATATGGAAGAGAGTGAAAACACAGACTGAGAAAGGAGGAAGATGATTATAGGGAAGACAATATGAATGATGTGGGAGAGGGGGAGTACAAAATGAGTAAAGAGGAATGAAAGAAAGCGGCGCTGATGTAAGAGCATGGGAAGTATAGGGGAGGGACTGAATAACAGAGAATAATGGAGATGGGTAGGTAAGTGAACGAGAGACTGGATGAGTGAAAGTGGCTAACAGAATGAGTGATTAAAGACTGGGGTAACAGAACTGCATGGAAGAGAATGTAATGGGTGGGAATGGAGGAAATAAAAGTGAAAGGATGGTACCATGAATAATGTGGGCCAAGGAAAGTTAGAGAGGAGGGGTGGGCAGGTGCGTGACTGGGTGAAAGTGGAGATAATGGGAGAGAAAAGAAATAACTGTATGTAAGGAAGAGAATGGGCAGGTGTGTGAAGGAATAGGAGAGAGTGGAGGCCACACGTGAGAAAGGAGGCAAATGAAGGAAAGGAAGACAGCGTCAATAATTGGGGAAGGAGAGGCGAAAGGATGAAATTGTAGTATTCATGAATGGTGAAGAGTGGAGATGCTGACTGGGACAGGAGAAGAGACAGTGTAGGGAAGCAATAATGTGAATTATGGACGAGGTGGGGTGGTTAAGAAAGACATTGGAATAATGAGTGTCTATGGCAATGACAGACTGGATGAATGTAGGTGTGAGAGAGTGGAAGAAAATGGATATTGTTCGTGAAAAAGGAGGGTTTCCAGTATATGGAAGGCAGCATGAATGATGTAGGGGTAGAGCGGGTGAATGGATGCTAGGAAGCAGAAGACAGCGGAGATACAGGCTGGGAGAGAACCAAGGTGGGGACGAGATAATGTGAATGACAAGGAAGGTGAGATGGGTTAATGGAAGAATGGGTGAGTGACAGAGAGAGTGTAAGATTGGAGTTTGAGGGAATACAAGGGAGTGGAGGCTTCACGAGACTGGGGGGAGAAGGAGATAAGGAAGCACAAGAAACACAGTGCATGATGACAGGAAGCTGGGGTGGGGTTGTGAAAGAGTAGGCGATTGGTGTGCGAGTGAATGGTGAATGGTAGAGAGTATGAAAGTGGAGCAGAAATGGAACAATGTGTTACGGAGTGCCAGTGTGGAATTAACCACTAAATAACAATGGTTCCTACCTAAGCTGAATAGTTTTCCGACTGTGGAAACAATGTACAACAATATAGGCCTACATTAAAAAAAAATAATAATAGTTCATAAACTACTTTCTATCCTCCATCACTGCGGGAGATCTCTTGTAAGAATATAATCGCCTGATGATAACGAGAATAAAATATAAGACATTAACTGTACTGGAAACTTTAACCCTTTCTCACACTCTGAAAAACCGTCTGATGTTAGTAATAGTAAAAGAAGTGATACAATTGTAAAGAATGGGGTAAAAATATTGGATGGTGAAATAAGTTACCAAAGGGTTGAGGGGCATGTCTGTGGCAGGGTGGGTGGTGTGTGTTGCGCTGCGATGAAAGTGGACGGGGAACAGGTGGAAATTGGAATTTCGAAGTGAGTGAAATACAGACAGGAAATGAATGCCAATATCGGTGTGGATGTGTGTGTAGGGAGTCGGCGTGGGTGTGGGAATGGGTGTGAGAGTAGATTTGGGAGTAGGAAGAAATGGTAGATTGGAAGTGAATGTAGACGAGCAGTGGCTGAATGAAGGAGAATGCAGGGAGTGCCCCGAGAGTGGAAATAAGACAACTGGGTGGGGATAAGATGAGTAGATGAGGACGTGACTGCGACTGGAGGTATGAGATGAGGAATGGAAATGAAAATAGGCATGGAAATGGAGTCTGTGCGTGGGTAAGGAGTGAGTGGAAAACAGACTGCATGTAAGCTGGAAGTAGGTAAAGATTATGGAATGAATAGGTACTGGTGTGGTTGCGACTGGAGGAGTGGGTGTGGGTAAAGGAGTGGAAAAATTGAAGTGGCTAACGGGTGTGGATGGGGGTGATGAATGAATGGAAAAGATGGAATAAAAAATGAGTAAATAAATGATTGGACAGCTAACTGAGAATGGGAAGAAGAGGGGAATGGAGTGAATTAGTTGACATAAGTTTGTTGATGAGAACAAAAATGGGAACAGGAACTGATAAAGACTGTGAGTGTGGGTGAGGAGTATGGGAGATAGGTTGAGACAGTATATAAGTGCATGGTAACCAACTGAGTAGTATGGAAAAGGAAGAAGAGTGAGTCAGTATAATTGTAGGGAGTCAGTGGGTGAGAGTATTAACGAAGAATAAAAGTGAGGACAGGGAGTGAAACTGTGGGTGAGGTGTGACTGGAGATAAGTGGCAGTGATGGGAAGGAGTGACAGAAGTGAGTAAATAAAGGTGTAGTGAATTTCAAGTGAATAATACTGAAGAGGAATGAAAGCAGAGCCAGGAACTGATAAATACTGTGTTAGTGAGTAATGAATGGAAAGCCGACTGCTGAAAGTAGATACAAGAGACAGGGTAACAGACCGAATACTATAAGACGGAGTAGGTGGAGTGTGTTAGTAATACTGTAAGGAGTGGATGGGGAGTGTGTTGATGTGTGAATGTAGGAGCTGATGACGAGATAACTTTGACCTAATTTAGTCTACCCTCTCACAGTCTCATTCCTATTTGTCAGTCCGCCTCTCTCTCTCTCTCTCTCTCTCTCTCTCTCTCTCTCTCTCTCTCTCTCTCTCTCTCTCTCTCTCTCTCACACACACACACACACACAAACACAAACACACACTCTAAACCCCACTCTTTTACCTCCCATCCAAACATCAGATTTATTCCCTCTCCCCTCCCTCGCCCTCACTCTCACCCTCCCCGCCTGCATCCCCACCCTGCCCCCATCAGACCTAACTCCATTATTACTATGTAAACAACCTAACATTTTAATCATCAAAACAAACGGCAAAAATAATTATGCACGTCGCCGCCCTTGCACCCCCCCCCCCCAAAAAAAAAAAGCATTGCGACAAATTACTCATCAAACCACACCACCATGGTAAAATTATGCATTCAGATTTAAATGGAGTTGTTAAAAATTACTCGTCCGTAACACACACAAAAACAAATATATTATGATGTACTAAAAACAGATATATTAGATGTCAAGTGAAGTAATTACCACCAATACAATGACGTACTCGAACATGATAACAGTGTTGCTCGTGGCAGATGACTTCATTCAGCGGAAGTTGTCTTCTGGTGAAGGGGTTAATGGAGGCTGTAGCTAACTCCTTCAGTTACAAAAGTCTGTCCAAAGCTAATTAAGATTGTGTGAAAGTATCAACAATGTAATAATAAATGTCATGGTAGTGATGTGTTACCCCCATCAGCCCAAGGACATGTCATAATTTTTTTTTCTTATTAATACCACAGGAATGCTGGAGACGGACGCCTTCACGTAGTGGCACCAATATTACGGGGTGGTTCCGCTGCCCAGCTGTACAACCTTCCCTCAACTCCCTGTCTGTCCCCCAAAACGCATGATGGTGGACTGCAGGGAGAGGACCACTTCAACCTGCAGTCCGGTGGTTTTAGGGTCAGATGAGCTTGGGTCCTCACCAACAACCTCAGATGATTGCATTCAGATAAAGCAAGATGACCTGGAGATGAAAGGGTTAAATATACGGTGTGTGACCTGTATTACACACACACACACACACACACACACACACACACGGGCAGGCAATTTTGGCATGCATCAGAAATATGAACTCGAAAATGAGTGAAGGCATTTTCATATAAGAGATCATTAAAATTTTAGACGGGGAGTAACGATCATCGGAGAGAAGTCCTTCGCAAAATATTTCGCATAAATTGGACGCAGTCACCATCATCATCATCATCATCATCATCATTATCATCATCATGACTTCTTCGCACCTAAGGATGAAGTGAATTCGGAACGATACATATGAAAAGAGAAAGTAGGAAACTGTGAGAATTAGCAACAGCATACATAGCGAAATGGGCCAGACACTCATTCATACACTATTCGAGCCTCAGGAATCCTGGCTCCACCGCACAGGCCTATACCAAATGCAAACACTTTTTAAAAATAAATTCGCATCAATACAGCAGTATAACCAATCCGTTGATATGAATACATCGATATACCACACACGACATAAATAAAGCACAACGAATGGTGGGCACAGTAATACTGTAAATGTGCTATAGTCTCGTAGATTACATGACGGCTTTGTAAAATTTTACCCCTGCTGCCACCAGACGATTATATTCAGCTTAAACCAAACCTCTTGTAGTGAAGGGGTTAATAATGGCTATATCTACCTCCTCCAATTTACGAAGTCTTTCCACAGCTGAATAAAATCGTCTGGTGGTGGCATTAATAGAGCATATCCTATAAAACTGGACATGGGAGTGAAGTAGTTTAATATAGTACCAATTTACAAGAAAATATTAAAAGTAACTATTAACCAAACACAGTAACTGAAACCCACGAATTCCATGACGGATTTTAATTACTATTATTGCCATCTTCTGGAGATTTAATTTAGCTTGGGAGAGATATTCCGAACAGGTGGGGTTAGACTCTTCCTGTGCTACACTTTATTACTACAAACTCCACAATCACTCTCGGAACTCCAACACACAAAAATATACGAAACACAACGGAAAACCGAAAAAAACATGAAACAACGCCAGAGCACAACACACCAGACATGCCTATTTCAGAAAGGTAAAATTAAATATTGAAAAAATGCCAAACACACACACACACACACACACACACACACACACACACACACGGGCTTCGCAAATTATCATATACAGTATACACTGTTAGTACTGGAATAAGCTGCAAGACATTTACAAGCGTCCCCTTCCACCCATCTTCCTCTTCGTTCCCCCCCTCTCCCTTTCTCCCTCCCAATATATTCCCCTTTCCACCCTCTTCCTCTTCCCTCCACTTACTCCCCTTCCTTTCCCCTACCATCACGTCTTTTCCTTCTTGTTCCTCTCCTTCCTTTCTTTGTTTAAAATTTTCCTTCCCCACTCTCTCTCTCTCTTTATTTCCCCTTCCTTTCCCCTTTCTAACATTTTCCCCTCTCCCAGTCTTCCTAGCTCCCGTCCACCTCCATTCCTTAATCACCCTCTTCCTGTTACTCCCCCCTCTTCCCTTACCTGTACTACCAGCCCCCTCCCCTTCCCTACCGTCCTCTGCCTCCTTCCTCCAAGTTTCCTACCTCTCCCGTAACTGTCTCCCTGCATTCTTCCGCCCTTTCCTCACAGTCTTCCGTCCCACTCTCTCTATCACAAACTCTTCCCCAACCAGGTAATGAACTAATTAGGTTAAGGTGGGGGTGTGGGGGCAGAGGGTGGATCTGCATGATAGTGGCAATTGCATTAAGTAAAGGAGAGGGGGATGGGGGGTTAAACTTAAGCCAAAAGTTGTGGGGTTGGGTGGGGGTAATACTGAGAGAGAGAGAGAGAGAGAGAGAGAGAGAGAGAATAATATATTCATGATGGTCATGTTACACCGTGAGGACGGAAGGTGGGGGTGGTGTGGAAAAAATGTGCATGTTTACAAGTGTGAAATATATCATACGTGCGCTTTATATACGTGCGCTTTATATATATATATATATATATATATATATATATATATATATATATATATATATATATATATATATATATATATATGTGTGTGTGTGTGTGTGTGTGTGTGTGTGGTGGCTTCAAACTTCACTAATGAGGTGGAACGAGAGGGACAACTCAAACATTTTTATGTGGGCAAAAATAAGATGAAAGGCTGGCTGGTCTTCCTGCTGACTGCCTTGCAGAACTGCCACGGAAAAATGTGGCTTTAATTTCACACAAAACTTAATGAAGAAATGATTACATACACACCGGTATAAAATGAAGACGACGATTATGTGGATAATTATGATGGTGGTGGTTTTGCTACTGATGACGATAATGATGATGATGATAATCCTGGTGGTGATGATGATGATAATCCTGGTGGTGATGATGATGATAATCCTGGTGGTGGTGATGATGATCATGATAATAGTCCTGGTGATGATGATGAAAATGATGGTGATGTTAATGATGATGATGACTGGAGGAGGAGAAGGAGGAGAAGGGGGAGGAGGCAATGATGACAGTGAATGGAGGATATTTTTAATGTCCTGGACTACGAAGGGTCTTTCCTAAATTCATCTGGCGTCGGCAAGCATTAAAAATGGCGACGTACTAAAAGTTCTTGTAATGACCAAAACACGACTCAGACATATGACGACCAGGAAGAGTATAAATGGCATGAGGGGAGAGACGTGAAGAAAGATGGGATGGGGGAATGATAATAAAAGGCATGAGGGGAGAGACGTGAAGAAAGATGGGATGGGGGAATGATAATAAAAGGCATGAGGGGAGAGACGTGAAGAAAGATGGGATGGGGGAATGATAATAAAAGGCATGAGGGGAGAGACGTGAAGAAAGATGAGATGGGGGAATGATAATAAAAGGCATGAGGGGAGAGACGTGAAGAAAGATGGGATGGGGGAATGATAATAAAAGGCATGAGGGGAGAGACGTGAAGAAAGATGGGATGGGGGAATGATAATAAAAGGCATGAGGGGAGAGACGTGAAGAAAGATGGGATGGGGGAATGATAAAGATGAACAGTCAGGGGTAAGATACAGATAAGAAGACCCGAAGAAGGAGACATAGGTGTACTTTACGCTTTACTTCTGTTATGAAAGATACAGTCAGAAAAACGATGTAAAATGATAGTGAAAACTAACGAATATATATTATTTGAGAGAGAGAGAGAGAGAGAGAGAGAGAGAGAGAGAGAGTATAAATGAATGAGGCTGAAGCACTGAGGGTGAGGAGGAGCGTCTGAAATGAGGGTGATAGTGAGACAAAGAGAGCGTGTGTATGAAAAACAGGGACAAAAGTACAAGCGAGGGAGAGCGTGTGCTCATGAAGGCTTATGAGAAAAGTCAGTTTTATGGCTATTGCTGCACGCCCACACACACGCATTCGTATACACACACGTACAAACACACATACCAGGTACACACATAAGCACACATACACATTCAGTCACAACTCCCGGCTCACATATATTTACATGACTTAAATCACTAATCATATAACATCCGGACACACACACACACACACACACACACACACACACACACACACACACACACACACACACACACACACACACAATGACACTGCACGCAAACACAAACACAAACTTACACAAACACGCTTATAAACACACAAATACAAGCCAACCAACAAAATCTCTATCTATCTATCTATATACCTAGGCTGCTTCCCCCAAGGAAAGGGAGGTAGCCGAGACAGGACGACTCACTCTCCATTTACTCATGGAGAGTAAAACACGCGGGAAAACATAGACAAACGTATAGCACAAAACACATGCAAACTCAAAAATCAAGAGCAAGGATACGAAGAAGTTACTGATGTGTTTGTAACTAACTGGTATTGAACTGCATCATTCCACTTCCCCCCACCCTCTCTCTCTCTCTCGCTGACTTTACTTTCTTCATTCTGCCACTCGCTTTCAATCATTATTATATTTTCATCAGCATTTCTCACTCACACACTCATACTCCCTCGCTTACACATTTTCTCTCGCCGATATTTTTAGTTCTCATTTCTTCATTCTGTCAGTCTTTTTCACTCACTGTTTTCCTCCAAACCTTTCTCAGTTCATCACACACTCGCTTGCGTTTTCGTCAGCTGGTCGTGTCACTTTTCCTCACTGATATTGTAAGCTATCTTTTATCAGCTAATTTATGGCTATTACTATCTCACTCTTATCACCGGTACAGCACCATGATAACTTTGTGTAATTTTTTATTGCAGCTATCAGACGATTTTATTCAGCTTAAGAGTAATAGCAATTTCAGTCTACATTAATGTCTTCAATACTAGGGGTTCTCCTGAAATGGTGAAACTGTCTGGTAGCAGCGAGAAAAATATTATTTACGTCCTCGGACTGAAGGGACTAACAACTTTCACTCATTCTAACTCCCTCATGCTGTCTTAGTCCCAGTCATTCTGACTTTCACTGATATTTTGAGTTCCCTTTCTACTACACATCCAGCCAATATTACTTTTGTACTCTACATTTTTCTCAATCGCTCTTTACTCAAGGTTTCGGTCTCCTACTTTATCTTGCTGGCAGTGTTGAGTTCCCTCCTTATAATCTGAACTCGAATTTAATCGTCGTCGTTGTCGTCATCTCCATTAGTAAATGGAATGGGACGATTCCAGAAACAGGAGGAGTAAAGTAGAAACGGGATTTATTCCTTTAATGGTCGGGTCAAGCCTTGCATTGTACTCCAACTAACACCAGACGATTTTATTCATAAGGGGGTTAGTCAGAGGAGCCTGAGAGTTAATTACAGTGTCCAGTGAAATGAGCTACACATTCACATATCATTTACACTGTCGAAATTCTTGTTTTTTAGTTTGAATTATTTCTCACCAGTAAAAATTTCTCTCTAATTTACTCACTCATTTTCTCCCATTGACATTTCTGGCTTCCTTTCCTTCGTTTAGTCACTCGGCCATCTGTTTTCTTCCTCTAATACTGAATCACTGATTCATTAACTATAACAATTACAATCACTCTATTGTAACTCAGATAATCACTCCCTCTAATTTTTCTCAGTGTCATATGTTAACACCTTCACAACTTAAGTCTCTTATTAAAACTGGCCTACATTCTTTCACTCACACATACTGTCTCACACTCAGCTACTTTCACTTACATGTTTACTCAGACTCATCTTGTCATTCACTCCCTCACGATCACTCAACTCTCTTTCATGTTCACTTCATCCTTGAACATTCTCAGTCGCTTATGACCCATTCTCAGCTGAATTAATTCGTCTAAAATAATAAAGTTGTTACGATCGTAAGAGTGTATGGTACCAGAATTAACAATCCCTGGCTGACTCTCAACTGAACATATCCAATAATAAATTGAATAAAACAAGGAAGTTATTCCGATCATGTAGACATTAATAATCAATGGGCTTTTGCAACTCAGTTTTAGCTGAATAATATCGCCTAACATTACCCTGAATACAGTATACTGTAATGCAAGCGTTGCCTCAGATCATCAGACAGTTACCTTAAACGCTAAATCAAACTCATCTTCCAATTCTCTCTCTCACAATCAGCCACTCTCCCCTCTTTCAAATTCACCCTCTTCCTTCAGTCATTATTCCCTCGTCCAATTCTTCCAGTGTTGTTATTGTGTTCCTCTTCCTCCTCTTCATCTTACCACACCCCACATTCAATGCTTTTAATTGCTTCTCTCTCGTTACTGCTCCTTCATTAGCTCAGAAGTTGGGGCGATAAGAACACAATTCTTCCTCAGCCAGTCTTCCCCCTGTCCACCACCTTCAGCTTTTCAAACACAATGTGTCCACGCATCTTACAATCATTTGTCTAGTGACATGTAACCTTTGTTGGGTCAATACTAAAACGAAGTACTGGTTTTTAGTTCCACACATGTCTTGTGACCTGTAACCTTTGAAGGATCTGCACTACGATCGAAACACTTCTTTTCATTCCCACACACACGATGCATATGCCAATTCGGTTTTGAACCGGTTCATGCATTCAGGAAAAAAACACCTCACCCTCTAACCCAGACCCCTGGCCTTGATCTCTGATCGTTTTCCACCAACACTGAATTACATCTTTCATGACACACAAACAATGTATGTGCCAATTTTGATCCTAATCGGATCAGGTATTCAAGACATGCTTTGACTACACACACACACACACACACACACACACACACACATATATATATATATATATATATATATATATATATATATATATATATATATACTGAAACGACCTCCGTCTCAACAGCTGCGCCTTTGGCGTCACTAACAAAATATCTTTGACTGAAGTGATTACTCTCTTCCACTTCCTCCAAACATTTCGTTTCTGTCTATCTCTTCCAACCTAGATATATATAGCTAGCTAATAACCTAGCTAGTACGGTACTGACTGATGCCACATCCAGTGAGTTACCTAATACAAAAGAAACTTTCAGACATTTGTCCCTACTTGATAACAGTCCCTCTGCTAATAATACAATACCACCCTCCCTTCCCACACCTTATCTCTCCACCTCGCCCATGGTCTCCTACCATCCCTTTTTACTGTTCCCTCATATACGAATAATATTACCTTTCTTTTCTCCTCATTACTCCGCTCCCCCTTTCTCTCTCTCGTCCACCCCGTGATTATCCTCCATCTCATCTTCCTCTGTTTTTTTATTAATTTTTCCTGTTCCTACTGTCACTTCCTAGCATATCCTTCATTACCTCTCAATTCGTTACCTCTTATTTCTGAATTTTGTGCTGTTTTCCTTCTCATTACTCTCTCACTTTGTTGAGCCTCTGCCATTTATCTCTCATTCCTTCTCCCTCTTCACTTTCTCACATTTCCATCATAACTTCTGATCCCTTAGTCTATCATCAATTTTTTCTGTCATTACTTCCACACTTCTTTCACCTCTTTTCTTCTACTAATTTCACATCTTTGTTTCTTACCTCTGTTATTTCCTTTTCCTCACTTCCAGGTCTCTTCCGTATTATCCCTTAGTCTTCATCTCTCTGCTTTTCACCTTATCTTATTACTCTCTCAGTTCCTCCATCCGTCTCCCTCTTCTCTGTCATAAGCACGTAACAATATAACTACCGTATGTCGGTTGGCCCAAGCAACGTAAGTGTCAAAAGACTGTGAAAACACTCACTCTCATTTCCTCCGTTTCCCTCCCTTCCTCATCGTCCCTCTCTCTCATTCATAACTTCTGATCCCTCCATCTGTTATCATTCTTTTCAGACATTACTTGCTCACTTCTTTCACCACTTTTCTTCTCTCAGTTCCACATCGCTCCCCCTTATCTCTGTCATTTCCTCTTCCTCACTTCCAGGTCTCTTCTGTATTATTCCTTAGTGTTCATATCTCTGCCTTTCACCTGATCTCATTACTTTCTCAGTTCTTCCACCCGTCTCCCTCTTTTCTGCCATAAGAACATAAGAAAATTACTGCAGTAGGTCGGTTGGCCCAAGCAACGCAAGTGTCAAAAGACAGCGTGAAAACACTCACTCTCATTTAATCCGTTTCCCTTCCTTGCTGATCATCCCTCTCTCTCATTCATCTCATTTTCTTTATCTTTTCGCTTTTCTTTAATTACTGGAACTTTGTTTACCTCATCATCTCTCCCTGAGGCCTGAGTAACATCCATCCCTCATCTTACTAACTTTCCTCATTTCCTCTCTCCTTGCTCCTCTCATCCGCCTCTCTTCCACTACCCCATATCCCTAATCATCCTACTTTTTTTCTTTATTTATCTCTCCTTGCTCCTCTCCTCAGCTCTTCGTCCCCCTCATTACCCGTGGCCGTCATTCCCGCGTCCACGATTAGCGTAAGGGCGGGGATAATGGCCCCATCACCCACACTGTGTATCACCAGCACCACCACACCCTCACTCTACTCTTAGGGGGAGGAAGACAGGGAAATATAATGGAAGGAGGAAGAGAAAAGATAACAAGGAGAGACAGACGGAGATTATGTGTGGTTCCACAGAAATGCAGTCGCTCCACAATATTAATTCTCTGTGTACACTTTTAAGCAGTATATATAAGGTCGGAAAATATTTTTCATCACATTCCCAAGCTTATATATGTTTGCCTAATCATTTTATCGATACAAAACAAAGTAAGAATTTTCCAAAATATACGAAAAACACTATTCCTAAAGAGAGAAAAAAAAAGTGTCCTCCCCTACAAAAATACCTGCCTTAGGAAAAAACGCGAACAGCAACAACGCTCTCTGTGAAATCATCGATCACTTGGAAAACCATGCTTTCTGCAACGACTGTACAGTATACCCGGCAAAATATAGTATGCATCCGAACTGACGCGTTCTGCAGTATGGTTCAACGAAGTAAGCACGTGGAAACTGCCATTTGGGTACCGGTATGCAAAAATGCCTGAGTTGCCCGTTGCTTTGAAGTTGTAACTACCATAAGAATGAGGTCCATATACTACTACGGAATTATTTCAAGATGCATCACACAACCACACACAGCAACCATGCCGAGATAACAAAAACAACTGTACCCATTAAATATATAGATAGATAGATAGATATAGATAGATAGATAGATAGATAAATAGTTATATATATATATATGTATATATATTTATATATGTATATATATATATATATATATATATATATATATATATATATATATAAAACCGGCTGTCTGGATTCTTATTTCTTATTTTACCTAGTGCACAGACAAGAAAGATAACAGAAGGCTTATTGGTCCATTACAAGGTTATCTGCTGAGAAAAATTATTTACGCTGAAGATTTAACAAAAACAGGAAAGGAGTTAGGGAGAATTAGAGAGAGGTAATGGAAGTAAACATGATAAGTGATGCAAAAAATGGGGGGAGGAGGAGGAGAGACAGAGTAATAAAATACGGAGTAGTTATTGGAGAACGAGGAAGAGCTGGGCAAAGAAGACAAGAAGGAAAGAGAAAAGACAGGAGAGATTGAGAATAACCGTAAAGAAGTAAATGTGTATTGGAAATAAAAACAGCAAGAGTCTCATTGGTCTATCACGCGGCTAACCGCTGGGGAAAATGTAATTACGTTGAAGAAATGACTTGCGTGAGAGAGAAAAGGACTGAAAAGAAGGAAGTGAGGGAGAATTGGGGAGAGGAAAGAAGAAAAAATAAAAAGAGGAGGATTGGGAATGGAAGACAAAAATGGGAGGAAGAGAAAGGGAAGTAGAGAGAGAGAAAATACAGGGTAGTTGCAAGAAACTGAGGGAGAACTGAGGAAAGAGAGGTGGAGGAGAAATGAAAAGAAGGGTGGAAATGGTATGACAATGAGGTATGGTATGGTGGGGGATAAGATGGCAAAGATGGGAAATCCTTATGATAAAGTGTCATTCTCACTGACGCGGGGCACATCATAACGCTCTTTATCAGGGCTATATTTCAATCGTCTTAACTCAGAAGGGTTTTAGTAATTTTGCAGCTTATTTCCCGTAGCTCAATGGCAGAACAAGGCAACAGTGTCGCTCTGCATCATTTCCATAGCACTTCTTTGTAAGCAGGACCATATTCTGTTGTTAAAATTTTGCTACAGCTCATGACTGAGAGATGGCAATGTTACGCCCAGTTAAAGTATGTACCAGTAACTTGACAAAGTTAAGAAAAGAAGAAAGTTTTTCTTGAATAAACACCTACACCTCACAAGGCTATTATTTTTTACCAAAATCATCTGGTGTGAGGCTAAATAAAAGTCGTACCGGCACCAATAACGGCTACGCCTATAGGGTTACTTGGGATAGTGTTTACGCCTCTGACTGTTGGTATATCTCTGGGCTCAGTAAAATCGTCTGGTGTTGGCAGGAATGATATATCCAAGCGCACCAACAGCAGCGCAATGCTTAAATCCCCCGTTAATCTCTTCCCAATAAGATGGTATTTTATTTTGCTACTGCCAGACGATTTTATTCAGCCTGAGAGACTATTCAAACAGGAAAGCGTAGATACATATATACATCACTAAGCCCTCACAACAAGGAAATCTCCCGTACGCTGCATAAAATCGTCTGGTGGTGGACTGATTGAAATGAAAAATGTCATTAGACTGAAAGGATTGAACTCTGCACTAAACTTACCACTGATGAAATTAGGCCCCTCTCTCTCTCTCTCTCTCTCTCTCTCTCTCTCTCTCTCTCCATTATCTCAGCTACCTTCCCTTCCTGCCACACTATGTCTCCCTTCCTCCACTTCTCTTTCTTCGTCCATCTCTTCATCATTCTCTCTCTCTCCCTCCATTATCTCAGCTACTTTCCCTTCCTGCCACACTGTATTTCTCTTCCTCCACTTCTCTCTCCTCGTCCACCTCTTTCTCATACTACATCCCTCCACTTCTTCCTACTCATCCTTCAATCTTCATGCTATCTCCTTCCCTCATTATCTCTCTTCACGCTTCTCATGCTCCTCTCCTTCCCCTCCTCATTTTCTCTTCATCAGTCCCATATTTCCTCCGTCCCTCCATCCCTCTCTCCCTTCCTCCTCTGCTGACCACCTAAACCCCGCGGCCGTAACCCCCAAATTAGGCCGCAGTTAAAACAAAGTGAAGGAGACAAGACTGGCACTTGTGGTGTTCACCAGAGACAGGCCAGAGTGAGGCACAGTGACAGAGTGGTGCAGGCAGGGTGGCAGGGAGGCAGGAATGGAGAGTCAGGGATAGTCATGGGGAGTAGCAGAAACAAGAATAGCAAAAGGACAGAGAGGAAGAGTACACACAAGGCACAGAAAGACAAAGTGACAGACAGCAGTGGGGAGGGAAAGAATGAGGCAAAGTGACTGACACTGGAAGTGGTAAAGTGAGGATTAGGTGGCAGGTCGGTATATGCAGCCTATCAGGAGTCACATGGATGGCATACGATGATCACAAAAAACTACTAGAATATGTCAACTTACCAAAACAAACTTTTAAGCCGATATAACTGTTGTTGTTTATACGGCAGGAATTTCACCCAGGTAAATAAAACCGTATCATTTAGGGGTAGCCATCCTGATTAAAATACTTACAGATACCCTCAAATGGTTAAAAAAGACAACGAAGACGATGAGGTTTATAATTTAACTAGTTTTCATTTCAAATGAACGTAAAAATTAACCAAATATGAGAGAGAGAGAGAGAGAGAGAGAGAGAGAGAGAGAGAGAGAGAACAATAATAAGTGTGGGTGTGAGATGCATAATATACCAAGTTGGTGTTCACTGCAGGTATATTCTCGTTACCAGGCCACGGCTGGTGCTCTTAGTTCTGCACCGGCATTACCCTACAACACTTTTTTTTCTCGTTACTTTCTTCATTACTAATTCTCCCTCGTTCTTCCTCTCTTGCTGATCTGCAACACTACTCCTGTTCTTTCCTTACTCTTCCCCCTTGATTATTCCCTACAGTTGTTCCTTCCTAACGTTTTCGTCATTTTCTCTCCTTTCTTTTCGTCTTTCCTTTGCCTTTATTTTGCTGATATTCTTCTCTTACAGCTGTTCTCTTTCGTTACTGTACTTCAGGCTGGGGTTCATTGGAGGGATACTGTCTTATCTTCCCATGTTCTCCTACTGTAATAATTCCGTCTAAATCTCCTTTTCTTTCATACTCTTCGATAATTTCCTTACCCCTCCTCCAGCTACTTTTTATTCTTATTCTACATATCTTACTCTTATTTCTTTCCTGCTGGTCTCCCTTTTCCTAGTCTCTCCTACCCATCTCAATCATTTCTCCGCTTTCAGTTTCTCCTCCCTTCCTTGCTGCATCACTCCTCCTCTCCTTTCATTCCACATTTCTTCCTGGTCTCCATCCTCTTTTCCTTCCTGCCTTCCTAGTTTCCTCCAAGACTCCCTCCCTCTTCCCTCTTTCATTCTCATATCTCATCCTTTCCCTGCAGTCTCTCTTCTCCTCGTCTTTTCATCCTTCCTCTCTCCTATCTTCTCCAATTTCCTCTCATTCTCCCTCCCTTTCTCCCTCTATCCTATATTTTTTCTACCCGCTTTCTTAAGATTCCCTTCATCCGCCACCCTTCCTCTGAACCTCCTGCTCTTACCGTCTTTCTCTATCTTCTCACCTTCTCTTCCTCCTTCCCACTTTCCTCTCCCCCCATTCTTCATCTGACTTTTCTTCTCCCTCTCTCTCATTTCCACTCATCCTCCCATTCTTCCTCCTCAACTGCCTACTCCTCCTGCCTATCCTACTCCCTCCTTCTCTCCCCCCCCCCTCCTGTCCTTGCCTCCAAACCTCCTACTCTTCCTCTCTCTCTGCCTCCCTCCCTACCATCTTCCTCAACATTCCATCCTTACTTTCTCCTCCTACTGTTCCTCCCACCTTCCTATACCTTCTCTCTTTCTCCTTCACCCCCTCTTCTCTCTTTCTGCTTCCTTCCCCTTCTCAATTCCCTCCCGCCCTTCCCTGCTCCCTCCTTTTCCAAGCCTTCAACTCTTGCTCCCATTCTCCCAAAACCTCTGATTTTCCTTTCCAAGCCTACAACTCTACTTTTTTACTTCAAAACTGTCGCTCATACTACTACTACTCTCTCTCTCTCTCTCTCTCTTCCCTTCTCCCTATTTCATCCTCCGATTTTCCTTCTCTCCAAACTTCATTCCTTGCTCCTTCCCTCCCTCTCTTCCTACCCCCTCCCCCCGTGAAACAGCACCTGCCTTCAGCTTTACATTAATTCACAAGTTTTACCTCACAGCCTCATCAGAGTAAGAGGCTACGGAGAGGGAGAGGGAGGGGGATATAAGAGAAGGGAGGGAGTGAAAAGAGGGAAGGAAAGGGAGGGGGCGAGAAGGGGGATGACTGGGGGGAAGAGAGAGAGAGAGAGAGAGAGAGAGAGAGAGAGAAAGACAGAAAGAGACAAGACAGACAGAGAGAGAAAGACAGAGAGAGAGAGAGAGAAAGACAGAGAGAGAGAGAGAGAGAGAGACAAGACAGAGAGAGAGAGAGACAAGAGAGAGAGAGAGAGAGAGAGATAAGACAGAGAGAGACAAGAGAGAGAGAGAGAGAGAGAGAGAGAGAGAGAGAGAGAGATAGAGAAAGAGAGAGAGACGGAGGAGGAGAAAAGGGCAAGAAGCAAATAGGGCAGGGGTGAGGGGAGGAAAGAAGAGAGAAATGTGAGAGCGAATGCACAGTGAGAGAGAAGGAAAGAGAAGCGAGGAGGGGTGTGGTGGAGGAGGAGGAGGTAGTGCAAGAGGAGGGAGAGGGGTATGCATAAGGAAGATGAAATTTCCGGACGAAGGAACAGTGGTAATAATTCTTGCTTCCAGTCTCTGTACAATTCCCATTTCTTTGTGTAATGCTCAGCTACGAAATAAACTGTACACATATACTCCTGTTTTACCGTTATTAAGCTTACACTGTCTCAAATTCTGGCTTTAAAAATATACCTTACACTAGTCCGTAACTACAGTGTTATTTATGCTTACTATGACTGAACTTCCTTTCCATTTTTTTCCCAATGCACTGTCAACCATCCATCCGTAGAAAGTAAAGATGGCACAGTTATCGTTCATGTAATTCTGGGTGTATCAAAGTTATGGCTTTTAAAGGAAGCGGTGGAAACAAGAAGCATCTTATCCCAGAATGTATCACTGCAAGAAGCTAAGGAATTCGCAAATTCCAGCCATCGTCCTATCCTGTGTCGCTCCACCAGGAACGTAGCAACCCCGGCCAGGCTGCTCATTCCAGACATTTACGGCAAACACACCAGTAAATCGTCCCTCAGTTGTGTTAAGTGAGAAAAAAAAAATCCTACAGCTGAACTATCATGGGCCACAACAAGTTGGGAGCGCCTTAACCCACTAAACCAGCAGGTGACCTTTTGCTGGCTATATGCTTACCACCCAACGTAATGACTGGTTTATGGAAGTACAGGAAGCCATTTAGCTTGTCACTCACATTAGATCCACCTGAAAGAGGTACTCAGAATCAGGGCCGGAGCAACCCTGCTGTGGCCTGGTAGGCAAAGCAGACGACTGGTCTGCAACATACGGATCTCTTTTTTTCCGTTTTTTCCAATGAAATTTTGGCATTACCTATAATGGTCTTTTTTTATTTTTTTTTATTTTTTTAATGTGCTCGACTCTGGACATAGGCTTCTCAGCCTGTTCCCAAGGCCCAGTAGTCCTCCTACATATCGTACACCTCTATATGTCACCACTTCGGCGCTAATACCCACCGTCCATATTGAATACATGCCAGGGCTGTCTCATACAGGACTGGTGTATTGGTATTAGCGGGGGTATTTTTACGACATGTCGGCGGGTCTTCTGGTAGATCGGTAAAGTCTGCCGTAATGAAATTCAAATCCTTAAACTGGTCCCTGCCCCAGCGGAGATTTGAACCTGGGTCCGGTAGGACCGCAAGCCACCTCTCTACCGATTGATGGCCTGATGGGTGATGGCCCTTATTTGGACGCCCAAAGCGTATATTTTATTCCGCTCTGGAGGTTCGGATGGCCTGTGATAGGCCGTGGCCTAGTAGGCAGTTGTCCATTTGGCCTAGACCTAGTAAGCCGGCCCTTCTGAGAATGTATGATTCAACAGCCTCGAACCCTAACCTCGCTAGAAAAGGTATGTAATCTGTTCAAAAATAATAAAAGAAAAAGACAGAAGAGAGAAGGCAAAATCAATATTCACTTTTCTCTGGACGCCAGAAAACTGACTTCTTACTGAGACAGCTGAAGTAAAGAACACGCTATGAAAGACTCAAAACAGAATATTTAATCTCCTGCAATCTTGCCTCACTAGAACAGCCGTCTATTTCTAAGTGTGTCCTAAGTTGAATAAACTCGTCAGACAATACCATGACTAAAATGTAAAATACGTCACTGGACTGAAGGGGTTGTCTGGCGTACTGGAAAACACACCCTTAACCTCTGCACCATGATCAACACATTTACGTCAGTCCTGTTTCCGTCACACAATTTTAATTACTTGACGGAATACTTAATATCATAATGAAGCAACTGACTTACAAGATGTAAATGGATAACTAGTTATCTCTTATATAATAAATGTAAACATGTTTTTTTTACACTGAAACTACGTGGATTAAATTCCTTGCACATCCCATTCAGTCTCACTGTCCACCTTTCCTGGCTATTTGTGGCTTCCGTCAACTAATTCTTCTATACGAATACCAAAGGACTGAAAGGGTTATATATAGCTTATGTCAGTAAATCCTATTCAGATCTCTGGCTACCATCACACTATTCTCTTAGATGTAAAAATACCTGCACGACAGACTGGGATATTTGCATACATTTTTTAATGGCTGTATTAAAGATATTCTGCAGCCTTCACTCCTTCACCCTTATTACTTTGTTCTTGCTGTCTTCACCGAGTTTGTTCATTTCAGGAGACTTTTCGACCTAATCAGCAACACCTGTAGAGGACAATGCCTCCTTCAGTACCGGAATGTTCTCTTAATTCCAATTAAATCGCTTGGAAGCAGCAAATATAAAAATATTACGTCCTCGGGCTGAAGGGGATAATGAAGTTAATATTTCAAACCTCTGGTGGGCCAAACCCCTAGTGGGCCAATACACAATGGTGTGCTCGTACACAGAATGTAAGGGTTAATTCATAATATAACTGCCTCAGTATGAATCAGTGTTGGCTGAGTGAAACTGTCTGGCGAAGCTGGAACACAATACTATAGTTGTCACCACCATGAAAGGGTTCATTAGAACACCGGTCTCCTACAGCTATATATAAACTTGTTTTTTATCACAGGAAATGATTAGTATAATTACACGATGAAGCGGCATACTATAAAAAAAAAAATGACTACTTTGTAATATAGCATACACACTACAAGACGATAGTAAGAAGACAGACATAGGGGATAATATCAGGAGACGACAACCAAAGACAAATGAAAAAATATATTATTATTATCACCATCATTCTCATCATCATCATCAACGCCATCATGATCATCAATACTACCATCACCATCATCATCATCAACGCCATCATCATCATCAATACCATCATCCCCATCATCATCATCAACGCCATCATCATCATCAATACCATCATCCCTATCATCATCATCAACGCCATCATCATCATCAATACCATCATCACCATCATCATCATCCCCATCATCATCATCATCAACACCATCATCCCCATCATCAACATCATCATCAACACCATCATCCCCATCCCCATCACCATCATCAACACCATCATCCCCATTATCAACATCATCATCAACATCATCATCACCACAAATCAACACCATCATCATCCTTATTCTGTTTCTCGTTATTCGTTGGGAAACAGAGTAAAGAAGTTACGAACTTCCGCGAAACTATCACAAAAAGGGCGAAGATAAGTATATATTTAAAAAGTTGCTGGTGACTATCAAAAACCTATGATATCAAAGACAGTGGTTGAAGTTTGGCCAAAGTTCAGGAAAGAGGACTACCACGCGTTACAAGTGAGAGAGAGAGAGAGAGAGAGAATGAATCACCGTTAGAATGTTATTACTCAAATCCAAAGCAGTCGTAAGAAAACAATAGGAAAAAAAAAAAAAACAGAACAGTCCATTAGGCCTTGCCTCAACGCTGTATGTTGGTGGCCAGAGATGTGGTGGGTCAGTGGCTGGCATAGTCATCTCGTGCTGCGTATACTGCCAGTCTAGGGTTCCAACCAACACCGTGGTGGACACTTACACTGGGTGTTGTTGTGTTGCATTATGCCAGCACGTGTTACACTGGTTAGAAAAGTGGTCTGCCGTGTGAAACTACACAATTACCATCCCAGCTGAGGCAGCGAGCAGTTTTACTATTTAAATTTTATTAAAACATACCTTTTTTAATCATGCACAAGACTAGGCTAACTGACATGTTATTAAAACACCCACGCTAAAAACCCGACACCAGTCCTGAATGAGACATTCCTATCATGTATTTAATATGGACGTTGGGTGTTAAGTGAAAGAACGTTGCAAGTAGGACTGCTAAGCCTTGTGAAACGTATTATCAATTCTTTGCCCATTGCCCAGCGTCGGACACATAAAAAAATGCCGGTTATATTGATGACATATGTAAACGCTGACACACACAACCATGGACAGGACAACATTCATTTCCACAAACATCACTCTTCCAACTGACACACTGTTCCACATTCGTACTTTGCTAGCATTGGTAAGGGTTATTTCTGACCATCACTCTCCCCTCGAGCAGGTCCGGTGTCCTGCAAGGAATCTTTTAAGAACTAATACTGTACAGCTACAGAATTTTTAAGATTCTCTCTCTCTCTCTCTCTCTCTCTCTCTCTCTCTCTCTCTCTCTCTCTCTCTCTCTCTCTCCTTACCTCCTCGTATCCTTCTCTTTCCTCTTTCCCTTCACCGTTTTTCTGCATCCAAATTTACTCTCATCTTTCATTCCTACCCTTCTTTGAGGATTATCTCTCCCTAATACTCTCTATAGCTTTGGAATCCCCCTCCCCTCTTTCTCTTTCTCACCATTCCAGCGTCATTCCTTTTGTCTTTCCTCTTCCTCTCACGTTACACCTCCCGCTCCAACTTTCTCACTATCTCCCAAACTTCTGTCCCTTCTATCTTCCTCTTCTCTCCATTCTACGCCCTATTCCAGATTTCCTTCATCTTGTGTTCGTTGTCAGTTAATCGAATCCAGTACATTCTGTTCTCTTAATCCCCGTCCTCTATTATCAGCAACATCTTTTACGCTATTTTCTTCTGTTAATTTGCTCTCATCTTTCTTCCTCTGGCTTTCTAGAATCTTTGCCCCTTCAATACGAGGATGTCTTTTCCGTTTTCTACCACCTAGCGTTACACTATTTTATTCAGCTCGAGATCCTACTCGTAGTGAAGGAGTTAATGGAGGCTTTTTCTACCTCCTAATTTTGAAGTCTCCAAAGCAAAGTAAGTCCTCTGGAAGTACAATAAAAGAAAGATATCATCCAAATGAAAGGCTTAATGAGACTCCTTTTGTTAAACTCCATAACAGGTAAAGTTTTGTTTTAAGAACCGATTTACATCTAAGTATTTTGAACAACTAAAGTCACCTGCATCCTTACTTCCTTCAGTGTGTGGACGTGGGCTACTGATACTTATAAGTTGCAGCCATAAGGCCACTGCATTCAATCTGAGATATTTTTTTTACATAAAGGGCTTTAAACACACACACACACACACACACACACACACACACACACACACACACACACACACACACACACACGCCAAAGCCAAAAAAAAAAATAATAATAATAGTCAATAGTAAAATAATCACTAACAACGTTAATAAAGTAGTAAGGGAAAACCAAACCCAGATAATCAAGATAACTAAGGGTACAAAACATTAAACGTACAGCCTAAAAACTGTAATAACAATCCTTTAAAAATGCACTGAAAAAAACACGGACAAGGAGTAATATTAGGTAGGTATAAAGTGAGATGAGACGCTTAAAAGCAGAGTGAAGGAGGGAAGATGACGGGGTGGAGGAAGGGAAGGAGAAATAATGGTATGGGGTAATGTATAGTATGGGGGTAATGGGTGGAAGCAATGGGGGCACGAGGGAGAGGAGGAGACAAAGTAGAGAGAGAAGGGAGAGAATGAAGAAGTAATGGGTGGTGATGATGATGATGATGATATAATGAAACAGACAAACAAGAGACGACGACGACGATGATGATGATGAGGAGCATATCTAGTAGTGGTGATGGTGGTGACAGACCATGTTACAGATGAGCGCAAAGGAATGCAAGCAGCAAGTCTAATGGTCCATGCGATACTTTTTGTTAGAGAATGACCTGACTATGGTATTTTTATATGATAGAATATATACAGAGTAAAACAAAGATCCCCCAGCCACCAATTCTTCTAGCCCAAGCCGGCAGGAAAAAGTAGGAACGACCACCACACAGCACGGAAGAACTGTATTAGAAATTTTCAGAAGAAAGTTAGTCACCATATTTTTTGTCATTTGCTGTGGATTACAGTTGTAAACAACTGCTACATACTTCTGTAATCTACCACTTTCCAAGACAACTTGTCCTACAAGTTTACAATCCTACTATTACTGAAGAGGAATACCTTCGCGTGGAGGCACCAACACAATCAGATGCCTCCTTTGCTTGGTCATAAAAGCGTTCCTCAATTTCTCTCCTCTCCTCCCACAAGCTGTATGGTGCATTGTAATTTCAGCCTGCAGTCCACTGGGTTCACATTCCGATGAGCCTGGGATTGCAGGTACTAGGCCTAATACTACTACAGTTCTACTGGAGATGAAATGCTTTCTTTCAATCGGTTGGGGACGTGTGCCAATAATTTAATTACGTTTAAAGTAATTCGACCGGCCTGCTGTGCAGTAATTATCAACTACCATGTTATCGTGCCTTGTAAAAATTGTACACTCTTGGATCAGGTCTCTTCATGGTTTGCAGTTACTACTTTGCTAAGTTAAACAAAATTTGGTCTTCTAAGCGTTCCTCGTTTGGTGGGCTTCTCAATATGGTTATTATTATTATTATTATTAGTATTATTAGTATTATTATTATTACCATTATTGTTGTTATTGTTGCTGTTGTTGTTGTTGTTGTTGTTGTCGTCGTCGTTGTTGTTGTTGTCACCCTTCGCCGTATTCTCTACAAAATCTCCATAACTTTTTTCGCATATGGTAACCAAAAACTGACACAATACTCGTGGAATTGTAAGGATTGGTACACCCACGAGCATTGTGTCCTGTCTTGCATCTTCCCTATTCCTTCCTAAACGTAATACAGTTGCCTCGCTTCTCTTATTCTGGTCGTGGGCTTCATACTGCTGGCACATAGAAAGTAATTCATGTAACAACTTCTATTGTCACAGCCAACATGTGAGGATGATAATGACCGGTTAGAAGCCAAATGCTCTGCCTATGAATCCAATACTATTTTTAGCTTTCCTGACTGCCTCTGCAATGCTAACAAGTTTCAAATAACTTTGGATTATTTCCGGTTCTTTTTCTTGGTTCACTTTTCAGGTCGAGTATTAAACACTTGACACTGGCTAAAATCATCATCCCTCCATCTTGAAAGCTGAGTTATAACCACAGATTAACAAAAGAATACGATGCTAGTCACTAAGAAGTGCTACAGAAAGGATGTAGAGCCACAATATTGTCTTCTGCTACTGAGCTACGTAAAACACGCTGCAAAAAGATGAAATTCTGGACAGAGACAAAGTGAATAAACTATAGTAAGAGTGGTTAACTTTTTTCTTCTAATATTTAGGAGGTTGTATTAATCATTGTTATAAAATATTTGCCATATCTGAGCCTTACTCAAAAATTTATCAAGAACCCTCTACATTATCAGTCTTTGTGCGGCCGCGTACGCTCTGCCACAAATGTTTGCATGGTCAGCAGATTTGGATATTTTGCAACTATAAACTTAGGTATCTTCGCTGATATTTATTAGAAACAAGACAAGTCCCCAAACTGAACCATATGGCACTACACTTGCAACAGTCATCCAGTCTTATTATTCCACATTCATTAGAGCTCCTTGCTTGTGTTCTGTAATCCAGTTATTGATACATATTAACACATCCACTGAATCTCTGCACTTTTAGTATCTCATAAGGTCTTTGGGGGAAATGTTATCGAATGTTTTCTGGATATCTAGATGAATGATGATGATGATGATACGAAGACAGTGACGATAAAACGATAAAAAATGGACTGAAAATAAATACAGGAAGAAAATGACAATATGAAAAAAGAATATCAGCAACAACAAAGAAAGACAAGAGGGTGGATAAGAGGATGAAGAGGGACACAGAAAAACGAAGAATCAGGGGGCACTGAAGAGGTGGCTAATAAGAGATTAATACCGCGATGCCAGAGGTTATACAGATAAAAAGGCAAGGTTAGGAAGAGAAAGAGTAAACATAAAGAGGCATTAAAAACGAGAGAGAGAGAGAGAGAGAGTAAAAAGAGGAGGAGGAGGGAAAACAAATAAGACCACGATGATCACGTAAGAAAAAGTGAGCAATAAAGAGGATGACGGAAAAGGAATAATGGCAGCGTGAAGGAGGAGGAGGTGGAAAATGAAGGGAAACTGGGGAGGACGCGGAACCAGCGAAAGAGTGTGCAGTGAAAAATTATGCGAGAGAGAAAAACGAGACGCAGGACTACGAAGAGAAGAAGGAAAGAAGATCAAGAAGAGATGTATAATGGAGAAGGAGGGAGGAAGAAGGGAAACACACTTGGGCTATTCAAGGTTTTCATCTTTAGGTTACACACTGACAGTGGCATCAATTCTGTACGAGAAAGACAGCAAATAAAAATGGAGAAATGAAACCAGGCCCGGCATAAAGAAGGGGAAAGGTAGGAAGAGGAATTAAAAAGACGTGGAAGAAGAAAGAGCTTAAGAGGAGGAAGAAGGGAAAATGAGAAATAGGAAAGAAAAAAAGAAGCGTGAGGAAAAAGAAGAAATGAGGAAGGATCGAAGAGAAAAATGTTCAAGAAAAAGACGACGAGGAATAAAATGAAAAAGGGGGGGAATACGAGGAAGCAGAAAAAAGAAAAGACAATGACAGACGAGGATGTGACGAAAAGGATGTGACGAGGAGAAAAACACAAAAGGAGGAAGAAAGAAGAACAAACCATGACGGGAAGCCAAAGAAGAGGAGAGAGAAAAATGGGGATAATTAAAGAAAAACCACGCTCACTCAACACGTGTGTGTGTGTGTGTGTGTGTGTGTGTGTGTGTGTGTGTGTGTGTGTGTGTGTGTGTGTGTGTGTGTGTGTGTGTGTGTGTGTGTGTGTGTGTGTGTGTGTGTGTGTGTGTGAGAGAGAGAGAGAATTGGGGGGGGGAGTAAAGGATTGACAGCAGAAGAAATAAGTCATATTAAGCAAAACACAAACATCAAAAATTTGTTAAGGAAAGTCTACACACACACACACACACACACACACACACACACACACACACACACACACACACACACACACACACCTCAACGATGGCGTATTTTCATTCTGATCCAACACGAACAGAATGGTTAATTAGCTTAGGATGTGTTACAGTGAAGGGGTTAATGAAGGCTAAATGTGACGCCTGTTTTCTAAGTATTTCCTAAGCAAAGTAAAATCATATGCAGATAACAATAATACAAATAATACAAACATATATGACGTCATAGCAGTGAAGATAACAATTACTCCAGACACAAAAGGTAAACAGTAAAGGCAAATATACAATAACATATGAATCTAAAGAGACTGCTGGAAAGAAGATTAGGTCGCCGAGAGAGGGATGGAGTGGGATAGACGAGGGAGGGAAGTGGGATGGAGGAGGGAGGGAAGTGGGATGGAGGAGAGAAGGAAATGGGATGGGGAGCATGAAGGGAAACAAGTTGAGACGAAAGTAGGAGAGGGAGGAGAGAGGATTAAATGGGGCATGTCGAGGAGGGAGCAAAGGGGAGAGACAAGAGGATTTGGTTCGTTTTTTGACTGGCTGAGAGAGAGAGAGAGAGAGAGAGGTGTGTGTGTGTGTGTGTGTGTGTGTGTGTGTGTGTGTGTGTGTGTGTGTGTGTGTGTGTGTGTGTGTTACTGCACCATAATGCCAAACTGTCTTCATACGGTACTGTAAATTTAGCAATGGAACTCTTTTATACAGTACTTTGTGTGTTTGCATTGCGTATCTGATTTTATTTCCTGAATGTCTATCTGCTGCCTTACGCTGCATCACGTGATATGTGACCTTGATAAAAGGACCTCTGAGAGATTGTCCCTACTCAGTAACGACACTTCTTCCCACATGCCACCATCACTCCTTTCATAATCATTTATATCCCCTTCTCGTTCTCAGTCTCCCTCTCCTTCACCTGCCATCGTTCTCACTCTCATACACACTCCTTTACTCAACTTAGGGGAGGTTTTTCCATATATATACCTAGGGAAATCGCTGGTCACACCGTCATACAGTAGTGCCATAAACAACACAACTCTTGTAGGTAATGCTCCAGTGATTAGGGAAGTGTGTGTGTGTGTGAAGGACACAAGTTGCACCTCAGGCTGGGGCAGGGAACTGTTTGATTTAAATTATATTAAAACACACAACTGAATCTCCACAAGAGTCACCGTCATTTCAAAGACACCCACATTAATACCATCACACCAATACTGAACAGATGAGGTAAGGTATTAGTCGAAGTGGTGACATGGGAAGGTGTCAGACATGTTATGAGGACACCTGGCCCTTAAAGAACAAACCATTAACTTTTATCCCAGAATTTAACACATATAGTTAAGTAGGTAGCCAACGTAAGTAAGGCTGACAGGCAGGCAGACAGGCAAGTAGGTAGGAGGGTAAAGTAATTAAGATTTTACGGTAGAGCAGGTACGGTAAACAGGTAAACGTATATAAAGGCAATATCCATAGATTACTATGTCTACTCACTGGCCGCTCACGGGTGATAACGTCACACTCTCCTTTCCCATCCTGCGGCCCTCACTCTGCTGATCAGTCTGTCATCATTCATGAAGTGTGGCACGTCCATTTGAAATTGACATATTATCTGCCACCTTTCCACGATTGTTTCCATACACAAGGAGTGAAAAATGATCAATTACTGTTCAGTATATGGATGCTTCTCGTGCCACAAAAAAGACGAAACGTCACATTCCACAGTTTCCCGAAAAATGAAGAAATAAGGAGCTGGGTTCAGCTGTGTGGAAGGTAAGATCCCAGTAATACTGACAATGCTGTGATATGCAATTTTACCCTATGAACAGAGTGCCTTTAGGAGAAACTTGAAATACGAACTTCTGAAAGTGCCAAAAAAAAAAAAAAAAAAACAAAAAAAGTAAGAATCAAGGAAGGATGTGTTCCAACACTGTTACTGCCATCAGTGAAAGGTAAGTCATAAATATACCGGTTAAATTACTGTATGTTACGATGATAAGAGTCGATATTCTACAAATATGAGGTTCAAAGTAAATCTGCTTAGTATGTAATATGGTTGATGTGCAAGATGGATAAATAGTATCAGATAGTTAGTCGGTAAGACGGTCAATCAAGCCTCGCATAAGAAGTTAGCAGCAACAAGGTTAGCCTAATATAACTTAGGCTTGTTACTGTGCAAGATGGTTAGGCTACCATTGCATAAGAAGGCTAGTAACATGGTCAGCCTACTATAGATTGTTATTGTGTAAGATGGTTAGGCTAGCATAACATAAAAGGGTTATCATATGGTTACCCTAGTACAGTATAAGACGCTTAGTATGTTAGATGGTTAGCCTACTACAACATACGACGGTTAATAAGATAGTGAATTATTTTAAGATTGTTAGTGTGTAAGATGGTTAGCCTACCACAGCATACGAAGGTTAATAAGAGTGTGAATTACTTTAAGATGGTTATTGCGTAAGTCGGTTAGCCTATCAGAGCATAAGACGGTTAAAAAGATAGTTAATGAATTAGTCTAATATGCTTAATGTGTAAGACGGTTAGCCTAAGTTAGTAAATTAGTTTAAGACGGTTAGTGTGTATGACGGTTTGCATGCAAAGAAATTTCCTTGCGCTAGCAACATATACATTTCTCTCTCTCTCTCTCTCTCTCTGATTAGACATACAGTATTTTTACTACAGGTCAGCATTCCCTGCCTAATGAAGTAATTATTGTGCTCGCTGTCAAAATCATTTCATCCAGAAAAACTCCAAACAAAATGAGTAAAATTATAGGACACTTGATAATTAGATGAATAAATATACTGACTGATTGCTTGTGAGAGAGAGAGAGAGAGAGAGAGAGAGAGAGAGAGAGAGAGATTCATATTCAATGAACTTTAAGTATGCCGTGAGATAATTTTCTAGTGCACATGCTTAAATACTGTTTCAATGCCTATGATGATATGAGCAGGCTTTGACTAAAACCAATAAAAATTTTGGCTAGAAATTCGTATATTATTTATTTGCATCATTTCTGACATAATATGTAAGCACATATTAAGATATGATAGGAAAAAAAGAAAAAAATTAGCGTGTAACACTGCAAGGTATGAGCTGGGCCCCGGGAGACGAGAGAGGAGAGCGTGACGTCATCACCCAGGAGCGGGTGCGTTTTCTTTCGCTCCTGGGCGGCCCGTGAGTAGACACTGTAATCTATGGATATTGCATAAAGGAACAGGTAACGTAGGTGAAGTATGCAGGTAACATTAGTAACGTATGCAGGTAACGTAGGCAAGTAGGTAGGTGATGTACGAAGGTATGTAGGTAGGTAGGTAATATAGACAGGAAGGTAGGCAGGCCGAGCCACGCAGAAGGCAACACACCATCACATACTGATTGTACCATAAAAAACGGACCGAGTTCCCTGGTGTCTCCTTGCCTCCAGCCCTCCCTCCCTCCTTCTCTCCTTCAATCCCTCCTCCTTTACTTACTTGAGCCCCACTTTTCTTCCTTCTCTCTCTCCCTCACTGTTGCCTTATTGCATCCATCCTCCCCCTCACCTCTCTCTCTCTCTCTCTCTCTCTCTCTCTCTCTCTCTCTCTCTCTCTCTCTCTCTCACACACACACACACACACTTTCGTTGCACCTTTTTTCTTCCCTCACGCACTACCAACAGCATTCCAACAATTCATCCCTTCCATTGCTCCTCCCTTTCTTCCTCCTCTCCTCGATTTCCCTCCTTCCCTACATTTTTCCTTCTTTCTTTCCACCCTTCCTAGTAACCCATCCACCCACCCACCCTCCCTTTAAGCATTACACTTTCTTTCTTTCCCTCTTAAACTCGCTTCTTCTTAACACGTTCTTGCATTACTATCCTTATCCTTCAGCAAGTAGAATTAGATCTTGTGTTAGTCATAGTCTACTTTGTAACATGCAGCCTCGAAAAGACCATAAAGTCTGTTGCTGTTTGCCTTCCTTTGTATTCCTTTGTACCCCTCTCTCTCTGTTGCTGTTTGCCTTCCTTTGTACTCCTTTGTACCCTTCTCTCTCTGTTGCTGTTTGCCTTCATTTGTACTCCTTTGTACCCCTCTCTCTCTGTTGCTGTTTGCCTTCCTTTGTACTCCTTTGTACCTCTCTCTCTCTCTCTCTCTCTCTCTCTCTCTCTCTCTCTCTCTCTCTCTCTCTCTCTTCTTCCCTTCCTTCCCTTCCACACTAGTAAAACATTTCCTCTCTCCCCACCCAACCTCCCTCCTATTCTCTCCCCATCCGCTTCCCTCCCTACCTCCTTCCATAACAACATTCATCCTCCTACACCCTTTCCCTTCTCCTTTCCTTCCCATCCTCTCTCCCACCCTCCTTCCCTCCTTACGTCGAAAGAACCATAAGGTCTGTTGCTGTTTGCTTTCCTTTGTACTCCTTTGTACGTCCTTCCATATCAACACTCATCCGCCTCAACTCTTTCCTTCTCTTCCCCTCCCATTTTCTCTCCCACCCTCTCTCCCTCCCCCACCCCTCGCCCAGCGCCTGACAGAGGAAAATGTATAACTTGCAACACCATGCGGGAAATAAGAGTCCAAGTATTGCCAAGGAAGGGAGAGGGATGCAGAGTGGCGGAAAGGAGGAAGGAGGAAAGGAGGAGAAAGGGATGGGGGGAAGAGGAAAGATGAAATGGATGGAGAGAGGAGGAAAGGAGAAAGGGACTGAAGGAGGGGAAAAGGACAAAAGGATGGAGAGAGGAGAAACGGAGAAAGTGACTGAAGGAAGGGAAAAAGAGAAAAGGATGGAGGGAGGAGGAAAGGAGAAAACGATGGAGGACGGAGTGGAGAAAGGGACTGAAGGAGGAAGGAAGGAGGAGAGAGGATTGAAGGGAGAGGGAAAGGAGGAGAAAGGATGAAGACGGGAGGCAAGGAGGAAGAAGGAATGAAGAATGAAGGAGAGGGTGAAATAAGGAAGAAGGGAGGAGGAAAAAGGCAGGAACGAATGGAGGGGGCGAGGAAAGAAGAGAGGGAGGAGAGAAAAAGAATAAGAAGGACAAGGATGGAGGGAAGAGAAGGGATAAAAAAACATGGAAGGCGAAAAGAAGCAATGGAAGGAAATGGGTGATGGGGAAGAGCGAAGGAAAACAGAAGAAAGAGGGGAGAAGAATGGAGGGAGAGACAGGAAGTGGAAAGGAAGAACAGAGTGAGTGAAGGAAATAAAGAAGGGAATGAAAAACAAATGGAAATGCAGAGGGAAAGGGGAAGGAGAATGGGGTGGAAGGCGTGATGGCAGAAGAGGGAAAAAGATGAAGGGGGTAAGGGAAGAAAGGGGGCAGTGGAAAACGAAAGGAAGGGCAGGAATGAATAAGAAAGGACAGGGGTAGGAAAGAAAAGAAGACGGAGGGATGGGAAAGGGAGGGTGAGCAAGGCGAAAGGAGATGCGGAGAGGGGAAAGGTAAGGTGCGGTGGAGGGAAGGAAGGAATGGACAGAGATAGAAGGGATGTAGAGAGATAATGAAGTGAGTACTAAAACCAAGTGTGTGGAAGAGAGAGAGAGAGAGAAGGGGGGTGGGACGCAAAGGAGGCAGGAGGGATAGCAATCGGGTTATCAGTGGAGGAACCAGATATATACCATTATATATTGGTCGTGGCTGCCAAGATAGTAGCAGGCACCACCACAGCCAATACCAGATGAAGGAGGAGGAGGATATATATAGGGGGAGGAGTTACGAAGAAGGAGGAAGAGGAGGAGGAAGGAGGTGGAGGAGGAAAACATGGATAAGCTTAAAGAAAATACTGGCAAAAACAGATGTGTGTGTGTGTGTGTGTGTGTGTGTGTGTGTGTGTGTGTGTGTGTGTGTGTGTGTGTGTGTGTGTGTGTGTGTGTGTGTGTGTGTGTGTGTGTGTGTGTGTGTGTGTGTGTGTGTGTGTGTGTGTGTGTGTGTGTGTGTGTGTGTGTGTGTGTGTGTGTGTGTGTGTGTGTGTGTGTGTGTGTGTGTGTGTGTGTGTGTGTGTGTGTGTGTGTGTGTGTGTGTGTGTGTGTGTGTGTGTGTGTGTGTGTGTGTGTGTGTGTGTGTGTGTGTGTGTGTGTGTGTGTGTGTGTGTGTGTGTGTGTGTGTGTGTGTGTGGGTGTGTGTGTGTGTGTGTGTGTGTGTGTGTGTGTGTGTGTGTGTGTGTGTGTGTGTGTGTGTGTGTGTGTGTGTGTGTGTGTGTGTGTGTGTGTGTGTGTGTGTGTGTGTGTGTGTGTGTGTGTGTGTGTGTGATGAAGAAGTTAAGAGGGGAAAATACGAGAGGGGAAATGGGTGGGAAGAAAGACGGTGGAGGAATGGAAGAAAGGGGAATGGCAGGGAAAGATTGGGAGAGAGGGAGGAAAGGAGCGACAGTATGGGGAAAACGAATCAGGGATACAAGAACGAATGGAAGATAGAGACTGAGAGGAAGAGTGGAAGTGAGAGGTGGGAAACAAAAGAGGGAAAGTATTAAAGTGCAAGAAAGAAAGACTACAAGGTGACAGGCAGAGAAAAGTGGAGAGAGAGAGAGAGAGAGAGAGAGAGAGAGAGAGAGAGAGAGAGACAAGAGCGAAGAGAGGACAGGAGACGAGGGAAAAAGAATGAAAATGAAAAGATAACAAAACGAAAGGAAGGGAAAGGAAATGGAGGACAAGCATGGAAAGCAGCAAAGTTTAGACGAGAAGAGAAACAGCCAATACAACCAAAACGAGGCAGAATTACTAATGATGAAGATAAAGGGGAAGGGAAGAGGAAGATGGACATGATAGAATATAAAGAGGGGAAGAAATGAGAAGAAAATTGAGGAAAACCGGGTGAGGAAAGACACGAGGAGAAAATGTGAGAAGATAATGGGAGAGGAAGAATACAGAAAAAAATGAGAATGAAAGGAAATAAGAGAACACAGAAGAGAATGGAAATGATAGACAAGGAACCACCTATCTAGCTAACTATCTATTGCCAGAAAACTTAATCCCGTACGGAGTGGCCACAAACAAATCGCTTCCACGTCGCCCTATCTCCCGCCATTTCACTGCCCTGCTCCCAACTCACACCCCCCTCTCTCATGTACCTCTCCACCCCATTCCTCCGTCTCATCCTCGGCCTCCCCCTCCCTCTCCTCCCTTAAACGTCACTCACATACACTCTCCTCGTCAGTCTCTCACCCTCCATTCTCTCCACATGGCCAAACCACCTCAGTGTGTTCCTCCTAACGCTTCCTATCACATCCACATCCACACCACAACGCTCCTTTATATCCTCATTTGTCAGCCTGTCTCTCCACAGGCTCCTCTTAAATAACTAATTTCCACTGCTCTCACTCTTGACTTGTGTCCTTCCAACAACGCCCAAGCTTCACTTCCATACGTTAGAGTTGGTATCTCAATACTGTCATGCAGTAACTTTTTCACTTCCATGCTCACTACCCTGTTTCTTATCACTGCTTTCAAGGAACCAGCAACCTTTCTTCCTTGTTGTACACTTTCAAGTACTTCACCCTCCAAACCTCCATCCTTACTCATCACACTCCCCAGGTACTTAAACGTACTCACATTTTCCATTTCCTCACCATCCAACCTCGCTGTACATTCACTGACTTCACCTCTCTCCAAGGCCATCACTTTACTCTTCCCTACATTCACCTTTAGATTCCGTTTCTTACACACTCTCCCAAATTCATCCACCAAGCCTTGCAGCTCCCCTTCGTCTTCACTTAACAGCACAGTATCATCTGCAAACAACAGTACAGGGAGTTTCCAAACACTACCCTCTCTCATTAGAGCCACTTCAATATCCACTGCCCTACCTTGCATCTCTTTTATTACCCCATCCATGTACACATTGAAGAACCATGGAGACATGACACATCCATGTTTCAACCCAACCTTCAAAGAGAAAAATTCACTCAGTTCACCATTCACACGCACTGCAGCCTTAGCACCCTCATACATACTCTTCACGGCATTCAGCAACTTCCCATCTACTCCATATATTCTTCATACTTTTCCACAACCCTTGTCTATCCAACCTGTCATATGCTTTCTCCAAATCCATGAAGGCTGCATACAACTTCTTTCCCTTCTCTAGAAACTTTTCCACTAAAGATCTAAGAATGAATATCTGATCTACACAACCTCTTCCCTTCCTAAAGTCTCTCTGTTCATCTCCAACTAATTCCTCTGTTCTTTCTCTAACTCTGTCAATAAGTATACTGCCATACACTTTTTCTATTACACCAAGAAGACAAATGCCCCTGTGATTACCACACACTTCTTATTCCCTTTTTCCTTTGTACAAGGGAATAATTATACCTGACTTCCAATCCTCCGGGACTCTAGCTTCCTCCTAGGCCAATCTGCACATCTTCCACATCCATTCTACTACTATCTCTCCCCCATGCTTCAGCATTTCACTACACACTCTGGCATCAGTTCCTGGGGCTTTTCCCAGTTTAACTTTCTGCATTGCTTCCACAACTTCCATCCTACTGATTTCTTCCTGTCTTCTCACCTCCCTCCTTCTCCCAGCCATTCCCCAGCCACTTATACTCGCATTACTTCCATTCTCTATGTTCAACAATTCCTTTAAGTGTTCTCACCATCTGCTCACTTTTTCTCCCTTCTCCACTAGTAATCTACCATTTTTATCTTTCATTCCCCTACTAACTTCACTGCCACCCTGTCTTGCTCTCTTCACCTCTTTCCAGGACATTTTCCTACAGTCTCTCCATTTTACACTCAAATTCCTTCCAAATTCCTCATCCGCTCTCTTCTTACTCTCTCTTACTAATCTTTTCACCTCTCTCTTCCTTTCTACATATAACTCTCTCTTCCGCCTCTCAACTTCTTCCATGCCCCTATTTCTCATCCATTCATTATATGCTTTCTCCTTTTTGCCACAGCCTGTCTCACCTCTTCATTCCACCATGCTGTTCCTTGCACCCCCTTCCGTCTTCTCTTCACCCCACACACCACATCACATGCTGCACATATTTCTTCTGTGAATATCTTGCACACACCTTCCACGTCCCCCATCTGCTCCAATTCATATTTGCCCAATCGTTCCTCCACTTCTCTCTTTTATTCTGCTTTTTTCTCATCCTCTTGTAACCTTTCCACTCTCCTTGCAACTACTGCTTCCTCCCGTCCTTTCCTTCTTCTATTTCTCCATCTTACTTGGACCTTGATTCTAGCCACCACCAAGTAGTGGTCAGAAAGTCCACTCCCCCATCCTCTATAAGCTCTTGCATCCATTACTCATCTTCGCAGCCTTTCATCCACACACACATAATCAATCATTGCCTTCCTTTCATTAAGTTCACCACCCACCCTTCTCATCACTCGCTATGTATACCTGTGGATCATTTTGTGCCTGAAGAGGGTATTGGATATCACCAACCCTCTCCCGGCACAAATGTCCACTAAAGCACTGCCATTCTCATCTATCTCAGCAGGCACACCCCACTCACCAACTATTCCATCCATCTCCACATTCCCTACTCTACAATTCATATCACCAATCAAAAACACTCTCTCATTCCTTCCAAACTTTTCCATGCACACTTCCACATTTGTCCAGAACTCTTCTCTCACTCTGCTTGCACGATCTTGGGTTGGCGCATATACGCACACAATCGCTCACATTTGTATTCCAACTTTCAATCTTACCCACACAATCCTTGAGCCAACTGATCCATACTCTCTTATGTTCTTCTTCCATCTTTACTCACAACAATACACACTCCTTCTTTTGCCCTCTCATTCTCATCTACTCCTGCACATACAGTATACCTCATCCATACTCCCATTCTCTCACACTCCGTCCTCTTCATTTAGTTTCAGTTACTCCACATACATCCACTTTCGCACCCTCAAGCACCTGGACAATCTCTCTCTCTTTCACCTCATCATTCGCAACCCTTACATTCCACGTCGCGATCCGTACCATGTCCTTTGTCAGGTCCATGGTCGTCATCTTTTGGTCAGTCCTTGTCCGAGGCTTCTTGTTCGTCTTTTTAGTTAGCTGTTTTCCGGGGAGGGGCATTAACCCTTCGCCAACCCTTTTAGTCGCCTCATACGCCAAGCAGGGATACTGGGGGAGTATTCTTGAAAAAAAAAAAAACTACCCCCAGGGGGAAGAACTAATGATGAAGATACTGGTATGAGATGCAGATGGGCATGTGAAAGGATGAGAATGCAGAGAAAAAGAAAAGCTGAGAAGGGAAGAGAGAAGCACACAAGAAAGAGGAGAGAAGGATGGGAAGAGTAGAAACACAAAGAGGGATGCGAAAAGAGAAGATAAAAGGAAATTAAAAAAAAAAAAAGAGATAAGTTGCGAAGAGAAAAGGTGAAAAGTAATTAAAAGAGGAGAACAGAGAATAAACTAGCTAGAAGAGGAGAGCTACGAAGAGAAAAGCATACAGAAAGAGGAAAGTTGGGAACAGAGGAGAGAAAAAACGGATAAAACACTTAATGCCATGCAAAACTACTGATGAAGATAACGGGGAGGGTACGAATAGGATGGACATGATAAAGGATGATGAGGGCAGCATACGACAAATATGAGAGGTGGTAGGGAGGGAGCAAGAAAAACGACTATGGTAAAGAGGGAAGGAAGGAGAAAGACAAAGGAAAATGATGGAGGGAAGGGGTCGACGTGGCGGAAATGTGGAGACCAGAATAATGGTGACAGAATAATGACACACGGAATACAATGAACGACTTGGAATACACATACATAACAAAATCAGTCGCTGAAAGTGGGTAGAAGAGGAAATGAACGACGACGACCACGACGAAGACGACGATGATGAGAATGATGATGACCACCGCCATTATTATTATTATTATTATTATTATTTATTACTCAAAGAATGCTGCACAAAGAGAAAGGTATTAAGGAAAATAATCAATGCGCTGTTTCAGTGAGCTAAAAAAAAAAAAATGACAATAGAAAGTTGGAAAGAAATATCGTCATTATTCCTGGTCAAAAGATTGCTTTGATTTTCATTTGTGTGTGTGTGTGTGTGTGTGTGTGTGTGTGTGTGTGTGTGTGTGTGTGTGTGTGTGTGTGTGTGTGTGTGTGTGTGTGTGTGTGTGTGTGTGTGTGTGTGTGTGTGTGGCCTTGGTTTCTACTGTACGTACGAGTCTTCCGACGTCAGCCAAAATAAACTACATACTGTAGAAGGTGTTGCAAAACCATATACATGAAAATATTAAATAAAAACTAATACAATAACACTAAAATATAAGGAATACGAAGACGGGAGAATTAAGCAATAAGGAAAAAGAGTTTTTGCAATACGACGTACACAAACTAATGAGAGAGAGAGAGAGAGAGAGAGAGAGAGAGAGAGAGAGAGAGCACAATATTTCGTTTAAATAAAGGTTTAGGAATGAACTGGTTTGGAAACAGATTAGTGAATAAGTGACATATGTCACCTACCCATGTAAATGGTGTCAGTGGGTCTGTAATTTCAAGAACACAACAAACATTGTATGTAGTGTACATGACTGGAGAGTGATAGGTATAATGGTCGCATCTACAGTCGGTGTGTTTACATCTCGTGGAACGTAATCCTAAATATGGTGAGTTTAACTGGGTAGGTGTGGATCTCACTAAGAATGCCATCGTAACCATGATAGCCTAATAATGATCGTGTATGGTTTATATGATGGACAATATCACCCCCAAAAATGGCCATGGAAGCGGAAACAGGAGTGAACGTTTTACTGGCTGGCATCTTGACAAACACCATCCACTATGAAAGAAGTCATGACTCCTCCCACCCAGTAAACCATACACATCAAAATTTGCCTATGATTATTACTTCCCGATTCCAGTACGATCTTAACTTTTCACCATCATTTTTTTTTTTTTTCATTTTTAATGCCATTTTAAGAAATGCATGGTGCTGTTTTTCTTTTTTCTTTTTTTTTGTCAGGGTCAGGTGGAGGAATTAGTGAGGAGGTGAGTACGTTTATTTTTGTTGCTCGTGTCTTATTCTTACAGCTGAGTTATACACTAAGGTGGGAGCTACCCACAGTTTGTTATTGTAAGAAATTATGTACGATAACACCCCCTTACTTGTACTTCGACTGTAATGATCGGAGACAATTCAAACATGACAGTCAACAGGAAGACGTGAATTATCAGCGTTAAGTCATCTTTCGTCTTGTCAACATCGATTATGTTCTTAGCTGAAGCCTTGAATAAATGAAAAAATTACTGACAAACAATTTCGTGGATAGATTTATTTCTCGTTCTTTCCTCATAAAATCTATTATTTAGGTAATGTATTCAGGTATACAAACAGACAGCTCCCATTCATACCTCATCTGTAGGCTTATAGACAGAACTAAAAAATAATTTGATTATATAAATTAACCTGTGCTATCTTGTGTAACACAATATCCTGCAGAATTATAAATTTTTCGTTATGAATTAATGAAAAATAGTTGCAGAGAACAAAATTTATTTACCAGCAACACAGTACCAAAAAACAAAAAACTGCTTTACTATGACGGATATATGAATATTAACAACAAATATTTCCAGTGCTCCTACCCCTCAACCATCCAACTCTGGGACCTCACTCTCCTATCACTGTCCTTCCTCCAAACACAAAGAAGGTAAGACCACAGAAGAGGATTAAGAGGAGGCTGAGGCTGAGATGGAGGTGGGTGCACACTAAAAAGGTGGCTAGGAGTGTGGGTGACAGGTGTGTAAGAAGGAGTGTGTGTTTTTACTTCACAGGACAGGTGAGGTGGGCAGGTGCGCCCAAGGAACTCACAATGCTTACAGTATGAGGATGAGAACACTTTTATTATTATTATTATTATTATTATTATTATTATTATTATTATTATCTTTCCTAGTACCTTCGATCTGCTGACGTTTTCTTACAGCTTTTTTCTGCTTACAGTCTTATTTAACTTGGGAAATCTGTCTAGTGCCAAAGGGACTAATGAAATATGTAACTAACTCTTCCTGATCGAAAAGTCACTCCTAAACACAGATGATTAAAGGTAATAAGAATAAAAAAATATTCATAATCGACGTGAAAGAGTTACAGTAATATTGTTTTCAATATGATCATTCATATGAAGACTTATTTTATCACAGTATTTCAGCAACAGAAATTATAACACGAGGAAAGATAATATGGTAAACTATCATTTTAATAATAAAAATACCATAACGACGACCTCCACATATAATCTAGGAATTCAGCAGAAACGTACAGTTACGATCAATAATATCGATCTACTTTACATTCAAACACTGATGAAAGTTCTACATAATTATAAGAAAAGTTTGCTGGGCTCCGAAGATGGCATTTCAGAACTTTGCAAGTCACTGGTCAGTGTCGTTGTTTATCATAATGAACTGGATCAATATTCATGTCGGCAACTGCACCTCACAACCACATATGCCAACCAGGCCGTTATGACTAAAGCCACGCTGTTCATTCACAAAAACATCGTGTCCATTTTTTTCTGGGTATACAGTAAAAATCCTGTTTGTCTTGGTAAAAAAAAAAAAGTGCTAATATAAGCAGGCTATGTTGCTAATAACCATGTTAAGTATTACTGCAAATGTTGACAGCATTGTTGGTCGTGTATATAACTAATTCTATAACTGCTGGTAATACTTATTGTAGGAATTAGTGTTGGTAATACTGTTGGAAATGCTGATATGGTTTTATTTCAAATAATAAGAAAATTTAGTAAGCGCAGTGGATAGGTAAAGCCGGGAGTTAATGTGGGTAGCTAGCTAGTATGAAAGGTTAGGCATGTTGACGCCAACGTTAGTAGCTGGAGATAGTAAGTTATGCTGGTGGATAAATTTGCTAACAACTGTATGCCGGCAGGTTTTATACGGAAAGTTTATAGGCTGTTTTGGTTCATATTGTTAGCAGATAATATAGGAATATTCATTTCCGGAGTCGGTAGGTAATGTAGGTAATATTGGCGGGCAAACAGGTGCAGTAGGTATTGCCGGTAATGGTAGGTAAATCTGGCAGATATTAGTACGTAGGTTGTGTTGGTAGGTAATGCTGGAAGGCAGAGACAGTAGGTGATGCTGGTTGATACTGTGCTGACGATGGTATGTTGGCAGGCTTTGTGGGCACAGCTGGTAGCTAATTATGGTAGGTACAGTAATCGTGGTAATCTTATTAGTAATGTTGGTAAGCTATCAGGTAAAGTTGGTAAATAAATATGCTAATGTTGGTAGGATGACAGGTAGTGTAGGCGAAGCTGGTAGGTAACATTGGTGAGTAATGGTGGTAGGGATTGCGGTGGCGTGAGGGAGAGTGCTAATGGGTGAGTGGAGTGGGCGTGAGGGGAGATAATGGGAGAGGAGATGGACAGATATGTCGTTCAAAGGAGGAGGTGAGAGAGGCAGCAGAGAAATCGCAGAGGAATGGGAAATGAAAGGGGATAGGGGGGAGATAGAAACGGATGAAAGTGACGAACGGAAGAAGAGGGAGAGATGTGTGAGAAGCGAGGGAGACAAATGAAAGACAGGGAAAGTGGGGCAGAAACAGATAATGGAAAGGCAGGGGGAGGAGAGAGAGAGAGATGCAGTGATAAACAAAGGGAAGACAGACAGACAGACAGACAGACACACACACACACACACACACACACACACACACACACACACACACACACACACACACATGGGAGGGAGGAGACCGACCGAGAGATAGTGAAGAGGTTGATGAATGAGACAGGAAGGGAAGAAGGAGAGGGAGAGATGAAAGTGGGAAGGTATGAAAGATAAAATGTAGGAGATAAAGGGACGAAAGAGAGGGGTAAGTGAAGGAGGGTGACAGAAGATGAAATAAAAGAGTGGGAAGAGGGAGGGGGAGATGGTGGAGTAGTGGATGAATGAAGGAGAAAGGAGGGGAAGGAGAAAAGGTGAAGGAGTGCAAAATAAAAGACAGGGAGGGTAAAAGGGAAGAAAGATAATAATGAGGAAGACTATTGGAACGAGGATAAAGGAAAATAAATGAGGAATAAGAGGAGGTACATCAATGCGTCACGAGAAAATCGGCTGACAAACGAAATCAGGAAAACAGAAAAAGTGGTTCAGGAAATACAACAGATGCTCAAAACAAGGAATAAACACTAGTACACAACACCAGATACAAGTCTAACCATGACCTTTCCCTGTGACCTTGACTTTTGACTGGTTGTTCTCAAAATCGGTACCCTTCACCAATGGCTCACCCTGACCCCTTCCAACACGTCTGACCTAAACTGGATAAACTCCGTTTACGCTGCCCTTGCCAGTTTGCCTGACCCTCAAAACTTCCACCAAGTTTGGTCAAAATCTGATCGAAACAATTTTAGTTATTTTGTTCACACAGACATAAACGGGTCGAAGTTTGGCCTTGCTGGCCTTTGACCGAGTGTTCTTAAAATCAACTTCCTTTGTTCTTGCCTTATTCTTAACCCCTCCACCAAGTTCGGTCTAAATCAAATCAAAACTGTTTAAGCTGCACCTTGCAATGTGATCTTGATCTTCGAATTACTGTACTAAAAAAAGAAAAAAAAAAGAAAATAAGAATCAGCCCTGTGGCCGACTCTCAACCCTTTCACCAGGTATGGTTAAAATCTGATCTGGGAATACTGCTACGCTACAGCTTTTTCCCTTACACACAACCCCATCCCCTGCTTACTACATAGTCAGTCAGTGACAAAATATTGATATTCTTATCAGCGTCTAAAAGGCGAGGTGGGAAGGAAAGAGGGGGGGGGGGGTGGAGTGCAAGAAATAATCAAGCAAGTGCCTTAAACCGGAAAAGGGGAAGGGGAAGTCCCAAGTTAGGCGCTGGTATCTGCAGTCTGTGGCATTTCAGTTCTTCAGTAGGGGCAAACGGACTGGAGTAAATGAGACTACCCGAAGGTGTCATGCCGGTCCGGGAGTCGAACCCAGGACCTCTCCTTTCCAAAGTGAACACGTTTCTGGTTACAAAACTCGCACCTCCCGAAACTGAACATACCTGGGGTCTCTGCATATACACATCCGGAAAAGTAGCGTTACACCTCTTGCGCGAAACAATGTGACACCACGAACGAAAGATCTGATACCAGGTCCCGAAGGAATTTTCCTCGGGAGCCTGTTATCAAATTTTTCGTTCGTGGTGTCACTTTGTTTCGATAAAAAGTGTAACGATACTTTTCCGGGTGTGTGTACCTGCCAATTTCAGTCTGTGGTGTGGACTGCAGGCTGATCAAATCACACATGAATGGACGTTTCACAGTGTCCCGCCAAAATATCATTCAAGTCTTAAACGTACGACCGAAAATCTGATAAAAGGAGGAAAAGTGAAAAAAATATATAAAGGAAATTACAGCGAGGAGATAAATGTCATGGTAACAAATACAGCATGCAAAGAAATGGCTTTTGAAAGAAAAACAGTTAGGGGTGGCGGGGAGACGACAAACAGTTGGCACACAGGAATGAAAAACAAACAATGCTGGCCTGGGGAGGCAGAAACATGGGGGGAAAAAAAAACATGAAAGAGCACAAAGAATGACGGGAAAAAGGAGGAAAAATGAGTAAGAAAGCAGAAGAGGAAAAAAATTTGCGTCAGTGAAAGAGAGGAAGGAACAAGAAGAAGGAAAACGAAGAGGATAGACGGCGAGAAGATTCACTGTAATAAGCAAGATATTAAGAAGAGGACGATGAGTGAAGACAGAACGGATGCGAAAAAAAAAAAATGCAAATGAAAAACTTCAAAAGGACGCACGAAAAAGACAAATGAAAGCTGGAAAATGAAAAATAAAAAAACAAAACAAAATTATAAGACTAGAAGATGTATAAAAATGAAAGGAATCGATAAAACAGGAAGGGCGAAGCAGACACAGGGTAAAAATGTTACAGGGAAATGCAAGAAAATTATCGTAAATGAAAATAAGAAAAGTTTGCAAATCGAAAAAATACACAGACAGGAAAAAAATAAAATAAAGCAGGAATACGAAATGAGGATAATGTGAGGAGAAGAGACACAGATTAGGGCAATATGGCAATGTGTCAAGGAGGGAGGAATATGGAATAAAAATATACAGAAGAAAATAAAATTATAATAAAAAAGGTGAGCCAATGATACGAGGAAGCACCTTAAAGAACTGGAGAAAAAGGAGAAAGAATTAAAACATGAAGTACACACGAAAAGAACAAAGAAATGTTGAAATGGAATTAATCGAAACAAGACAAGGAAAAGAAAAACACTAACAGGAATGAAAATAAAACCCATGACACTACGCGGCAAGAAAATGGAAATATGGAATTTAAAAATTAAGGAGAGAAAAAAAGGTGTTGTGATGAAAAAAAGAAAGATGAAAGGAAAACTGAAACATAGAAACCGAAAGAAAACACACACAGAAGGAACAAACTCAAAGGCAAGAAAAACTAAAAAGAGGAAGCAGGAAACTAAAAGGAAGAAGGAAAAAAAGGAAGAAAGGAGGGAGGGAGAAAAAGACTACAGGAAAAAAGAAACAGTAAATACACGGAAAGAAAAGGAAACAATGAACGAACTCAAAGGAGAAATAAGAAAAAACAAACAAAAAAACGCGAAGCAAGAAAAGAGCGGAAGAACGAAGGGTAGATGACAAATGAAAAGGAAAGAAAGAAAAAGGAAAAAATTGTAAAGACAACAACCAAAGAGAAGAGACAAATTCATAAAAAAAACATGATAGCAAAATTACGCAGGAAAGTGGCAAGAAACCACGAATAATGTGAGGGACAGAACGATGGACGGAGTATCATACATGAAGGAAAGAAGGACAAAAGAAAGGGGAATAGAGGAAAGCAATAGAGGATGAAGCAGACTCACATGGATGAAAAAAACGACAAGAGCAGGGAGGAAATGAGGACAAAAAAAAAAAAAAAAAAAAAAAAAAAAAAAAATCATAGCTATAGAAGAAAAAGTAGAGAGGGAGCCAGAGACATGAAAAAAATATGGGGAGGACAGAATGAGAGAAACCATGAACGAGAGAAAGTAGAAACTGAAAATGTAAAGAACACAAGAATAAAACTCAGAGGCAAGAGAACGCAAATGACAGTAAGACGTAGGATACTGAAAAAGAAAGAGAAAACGGAAGGCAGAACTGGGAGAAAGAGAATGAAATGAAGGAAAAACTGAAAAATGGAAAGACAGGGAAACAAACATATAAAGATGTATACGACAAGGCGGCAGGAATATAAAAGAGAGTAAAGGAAAAAGCATGACCAAAGTAAAAGACAAAATAAAAGTGAATAACTGTAAAAAAAAACACACACACACACACAAGAAAATGAGAGAAGGAGGAGGAACGGAAGAAACAAATTCAAATGGAAGATTATATAGGACGAGTAGGCAGGAAAACAAAAAGAAAATTAGTGAAGGAAGGAAGTGAGTAAAAACGAAGGAGAGAAACAGTGATACGGATCAAGACATATCGGATTACAAAGAAAACTTAATGACAAGAAAGGGAAGGAAAACTGACAGAAGAAACGGGTTGACGGAAGGCAGCAGGGTGAATGAATTTTAAGGACCCATGAAAAAGTCTTAAATCAGCGATACAAAGGGGGTCGGACGTACCTCCACCTCTATGAACCTGGAGAGGTGTCTGGGCGGTAGGAGAGACTCAGGAGGAAGGAGGGAGTGAAGAGGGAAGAAGAAATGGAGGAAGATAGGAAAGAGAAAAGGAGGAAGTGAAGACACTGGGAAAAGGAAGGAAGATATATGGGAAGAGAGAGAAAGGAAAGAAACGAGAAAAGAAGAAAAATGGGAGGAGGGAGGAAAGAAAGGCCGAAGGAAAAGGGGACTCGGGGGTTAGAGAGTCATGTGGACAGGAGGGACCAGATGGGAGCCTGGGCTGGTAGGGAAGGTAGGTATGGGAGGACAGTAGGGGAGGAAAGAAGGATATGTGGGATGAAAGACAGAGAAGGGAGGATGAATATGGAATGAAGGAGTGGTGTGGGAAGGAAGGGAAGATTGGAAGGTAGGGTTGAAGGGATGGGGACAGGGTGGGAAGGAATGAAGGAAAGGTGGGAAGGGAGGGAGGCAGTGTAACAAGTAAGCAGAGTGAGAAGGACGGGAGACAGAGTGAGAGAGAAGGAAGTAAGGCAAGTTGTATAAAGTTAGTGAAGCTCTCCTCTCACGCAGATGGATCTACTGCAGGTAACAATAAAGTGAAGGCAGAAGCATCACTCAAACAGCCAAAGAACCTGAGGGATCGGTACTCATACAGGTACTGTGCCAATACGACCCTTCCTTACAACACACTGCCAACAATAACAACGTACACTAGACGATGTAAGCAGCTTCCCAGGATCTGCTGGCTATATCGGGAAAATGTCAAACCATCCCAGAAACACATACCGGTAATCGAATTAAGATTTTTATGTTTCGCCAATGGTAAATATATATATATATATATATATTTTTTTTTTTTTTTTTGGGGGGGGAGAGAGAGAGAGAGAGAGAGAGAGTGAGCGCACACACACACACACACACACACACACACACACACACACACACACACACATACAATTATCGGTCAAGTTAGCTACACTTTTTATCGTCAGAAGGTAAAAATTCTGAATCTATCCAGTACTGCAGAAAGAAGAATCAGTTACCATCACACCGCTCTGGGCTTAATTGCACATAATACGGTACAGTTAAGTCTTTCAATTCAGTGACGTCCTTTCCATTTAATTCTTGCTACTTTCAATTATATTCAGTTTATTATTTTTTTTCCCCATTTGTTTTTCCTTCCTCCGTTCTGTTATTAAGAAAAAAAAAAAAAAGTTTAGGAGAGACTTTCCGGCATGAAGGAGTCTGAATTCAATAACCTCTGCACTACCAGGGTGTTATAACTCCAAAGAAATAGTTATGCAGCAACAAGAACATAACAAAATTATACTAGAGAGGTTCCAGGAAAATTAACATATAATAGGTGGGGAAAAATCTAAAACAGCTAATCACCACCTAATTTCTTACGTAAGTGGGGGGGGGTCGTCAATTTGCTTTTACTTCATATTATGAATGTCAGCCTCCTATAAATAATCTCACGGTATTCATGTGCAGGATTTCAGAACATCAGCGAGATTCCCTATAAATATGTGACCATGTTTTATCTTAAGATCCCATTCCTACTGCTGGGGGTGTGGTGGCAATCTGGACGATAAAATAATTTTGTACTTAATTCCTGTTGCTGCCACATTATTTTATTAAGCTTAATCCTTTCATGACGTATTTTTTTCTGTTCTTGCTACCATCAGATGAATTTATTTACTTTAGACGAGCCTTTTCCAGCTGGAGGATACAACTTTCATTAATTCTTTCACTACTAGAGGTCTGTCCTAAGCTCAATATAATCGTCTGCTGGTAGAAAGAATTAAAAAAAAAAAAGTCACCGGACTGACGGGAATGAGTGGCCGTTAGAGTCTGTGTTAAATTCCCAACCCTTCAAATTCCGGGTCTCCTCCAAGTTGAGTACGACTGTCTGGAGGCAACAAAAATATAAATCCATAATCATACTGCAATGGTTGAGTCAAGTACGGATCACTAAAATATCTTGACTCTTTTGGCAGCACGTTGGACTTTCCTCATGTATGGCATCAACAGTAAATATTCATACTTCACTGAGATGCTTTGTGTGTAAATTCCTTATGTAGCCCATGAAAAGTGCTGATCTTGCACTGATCACTGTGGCACTGTGGTAATAATGGCGGTGCAGTCACAGGCTAACCTGGTAATCATACACCACTACCACATGTTCCTACTGGTAATTATAGGTTCATATGTCGTTTATGATGCTGCCTGGGGTCATTAACATTCTCAAGTTATACAGGGTGTCCCGGGATTTGACGCACTAACACAGGTGATTCTTCGGCTGATTTCGAGTAAAAAATACGATACTAACACGAGGTTCAATACTCAACCGTCACGGAGCTACAATTACTGACGACCTTATGCGTTAATTACGAAGATTGCGGTATTTTCGCCCATAAGGCCATCAGTAACTTTAATTCTCTAACGGATGAAAACTGAACCCATGAAGATATTCCAATTTTTACTGAAATTAGTCACAAAATCATCTCGCGAAGCTAATGCGGCAAATTCCGGGACACTAATATACTTGTTTGGTGTGTGATAAAATCTCACTGTTGCCAAGCTTCACTGATTATGCTACGTAAAGCGTTAGTTTTAGAATCAGTACAGTGTCAAAAACAAGCTTGTGCATTTGTAGTCTCTGATGGAGGAGTGACGTCTGTAAATTTGCAAGACCTGGACAGAACAGGCAGACCACGATACTCTTTTCGCTCTAACCTGGCTTAAAACTGCTACCTCTTCGTCTCGCGTGCTGAGTTGTAACAACGGATTAACAAGCATATGATACCAGTAACGAAGGAATGATACAGAAATGCTGCAGCGCTATAATAGTCGTATTCTGTCACCGAACTGAGCGAAATAAAATGCAAAAGGACGGACAAGTGGACCAGGTCAAGGAGGAAGACCAACAATAGGTTGAGTAGGGATGGATGGCAAAGGTCTGTATTTTGAGGCTAACACAGCCCATGAGGAAGTGGCCACTGATATTCACATTAATTTTCGTCTGTACATCAGCTGCAGTCGGTTCGTGTTCATCTGACCAAGATCCTTAACCCCTTTCAGCTCAGTTTGACTGGCAAGAATAGTCAGATCGGAAGGTAGATCTGACCAGAAACCAAGCAGACATAAGCCTACCTCATAGCTAAGGCTCACCGAATTTCATGCAACCAAAATTTAGTAGTGAAGTTGTGAAAGTAGCCTAATACCATAGGACGGAACACCAACTAGCATCCAATTCATTTAAGCAGGACCGACACGGTTGTGGAATGGTACCATGCATCTGATTACGTCAATATAATCAGGCTTCGACATAATAAACAACAAAAAAATTAACAGGTAAAAAGGAAGAACGACTGGAAAATAAAAACTGATGCAGAGTAGGAGAGAGGTGAAAAGGAAACATATGAGGTGTAGGTGTGTGTGTGTGTGTGTGTGTGTGTGTGTGTGTGTGTGTGTGTGTGTGTGTGTGTGTGTGTGTGTGTGTGTGTGTGTGTGTGTGTGTGTGTGTGTGTGTGTGTGTGTGTGTGTGTGTGTGTGAGAGAGAGAGAGAGAGAGAGAGAGAAGTAACAGCAAAAACAAAAAATGCTGCACGACCACATTTCGTTTAACACGCGGCAAGTTATACATAATCTATAACTAAGTGTATCACCTCTATGAGCACGTTACCATGAGAGGGTTAAGAGATACTGTATACTGCTTATGTAGGCAGGGGGACAGATACATCTTGACAGAAAGACGAGTCAATACCATTACCCTATACGGTATATGACTAAATGAAATGGAAGGGAAAGTTAAGTGAAATTCATATACAGACAAGAGAGATAACGATGGAGGAGAGAAACATAAGGATAAAGAGGGGTAGGGTGGACGCGGAGAGGGTATGTAAATGATGATGGAAAAAGATGACGCGGAAAATGAAGGGAGATGCGAGGAGCCGTGGTGTAGAGGAAGAAGGAAAGGAAGAGTGAACGGATGGAAAGAAGGAAAGCAACCTTAACGAACTCAAGAGGAGGAGAAGAGTCAATATTTGCTGTGTTGAGAGAGAGAGAGTGAGAGAGAGAGAGAGAGAGAGAGAGAGAGAGAGAGAGAGAGAGAGAGAGAATTGTATAGGTAGAAAATACCGATATGCTCCACTGGATTACACGGCTCTTTCGGTATTATTCCTTTTAATCCTTTTAACACGCAATGCTCCCCTTCCAACGATAGTAATTTGTGTTAAGGCTGAGGAGGAATGATACTGGTGGTTAAGGAGGAAGCGTAAAGAACACACGGTATAATCTGTTGGGCAAACACGGAGCGGACATAACAGCACTGTTGGCTTACATGGTGTGAGGCTGTCAGGCAACTACCGTACTTAACACATCATACTCTGACATTATTTTCTCTGATCTTAACAGCTGACTCTGCCTCGCGAAGAGTCCTCACCTATACAAAATCCCCTGACCTTACCCAATACCAAATACATCTTTGTACCCAACAATGAAAGGTTTGTGCCAACTAAAATGGCCTAGCCTAAAGTCTGTCTATCTTAATTTGGCATGATTTTCGTTATTTTGCAGCATACATCCAATAGCAGTTCAGAATAAGACAATACTACGATTCTACATCCTTTCCATAGCACTTCTTCGTGACCTGCACCATACTGTAGCATTATTCTCTTGCTACAGCTCAATGGCAGAATATGAAAACAGTACGAGTCTTACATAGCACTTCTTCGTGACTAACATCATATGGCTACTAATGTTAATCTCTCATTACAGTTCAATCGCAGAGTAAATAAATACCACGATTACACATCCAATTTACTGTACAGCGCTTCATCGGGTCCAGCACCATGAGCTAGTGTTAATCTCTTGTTACTGTTTAGCACTGACGATGACGCGATGGCATATTTGGCCTATGCTAAAGTGGGCAACTGATTGATCTGCCAAAAACTGTACAGGAAATATTAATGCACTGACGACAATACTTAACTAATAGTTTAGCTTATAATACTGTCTCAGCTCCGCTGTGTGTGTGTGTGTGTGTGTGTGTGTGTGTGTGTGTGTGTGTGTGTGTGTGTGTGTGTGTGTGTGTGTGTGTGTGTGTGTGTGTGTGTGTGTGAGAGAGAGAGAGAGAGAGAGAGAGAGAGAGAGAGAGAGAGAGAGAGAGAGAGAGAGAGAGAGAGAGAGAGAGGATGGAAGGGGAGAAAGGAATTATGTGAGCGTGTATAAAACGAAATTATATGGAATTATGAGCACGGTGGGAGAAGAAAGGGAAAAGGAAGGAAGAAAGGTAGGAAGAAGGAAGGGTGGAAACAGGTTAAACGAGTGAATGAATGAATGAAGGAAGGAAGGAAGGAAGGACAGAAGGGAGAAAGAGAAGAAAGGAGGAAGGATAGAAGGAAGGAATCGGGAAGGAAGGTAAGGAAGGAGGGAAGGAAGGTAAATAAGGAGGAAAAGAAAGGAATTGAGATGAAAGAAATTAGGAAGGGAACAGGGTGAGAAGAAAAGAGAGAAAGGGAGAAAGGCTAGAAAAGAGTAGGCTACATGATTAACAGAGGAGATAGAACAGTGGAGCAGAAAAGCAGAGATGTATCGATACAAAAGTGAATACAGTGAAAAATGGAGAAAACACAAAAGAGGAAGGACTGAAGAAAAAAATATATAGCAATGTCCAGACGGGAAGAAAAGTACAAAACAGATTCAAATGAAAAGTTAATATATAAGACAGGGGCACAGAGAGAAAAATCAAAGTAGATATTATAACAAAGAATTGCGACTACCCTTACACAAAAGTAAAGACGACCGAGGTGAGTGCACAATTACGGTCTACGGAAAAACATGTACTGAAAAGGTAAGAGATATCTGACTGTGGGGTTAGTGATGAACAGGTGTGGGGTTCACAAACACACTTATGATCAATCCTGTGTTGTACCAAAGCTTTGTTTTGCTGGATGAACAAGGCATATGGAAAATTCTGCATTCCTTTTCGTGTGTTATATTAGAAAACAAAATATCTTACCCATTAGTACATTTTTTTCATAAATATTATTTGGTTTTGCTTACAGAATATGAAACATGGGAAGATTCTGCAGTGACTCTACCTTCCTGCAAAAACAAACGACAATGACAACACGGAATTCATCGCATATTTGTCTGTGAAAATGGAGCCAGGGTGGTTTTTGTAGCGGTACTGTAGGCGATGTATGGATCAATTAACCGAAGTACGGGAGATACTGAACAAAGACGATGAGAAAATGTTATAGTAATGACTTCTGTTGATCATGTAAAAACATATGATATGGCGAACAAGGAAGGATTTTGGAAGGCATTACGTATGTATGGTGTGGAAAGAAAACAGCTGATATCTATAGTTTTGATAATTGTTGATTATAGACATAAGGAATGATGGATGCTTTAAAGTCACTGGATCAGTATCAGTGTTCTAGTGTATGTTGTTCCCTCGACCTTCAGGGTATAATGATGGCGTTGTGAGGAAAGTCGAAAAGACAGCACTGTGAGGCGTGCATAATTAGCAGGTGGGGTACCTAATGGGGAAACGAGGTGGCTAGGCAGATGTATGTGCTCTGATTACCTGGGGAGGAGGAGGAGGAGGGGCGGAGGGGTAGAAGGGGGTGTCGTTGGAGAGAAGGGGGAACAGGGAGACAAGTGCAGGGTAGAGGGGGGCGGAAAAGCGTGGCAGTGAGCGGAGAGTAGGGTAGGCGAGAGGGAGAGGAGGGGAGTTAAAAATGGGGTGTAGGTTAATGGGTAAAGGGGGAGGAACGATGAGAACATCAGAGACTGGGGGGAGGTTTGGGGAGAGAAGAGTCAGGGGAGAGGAGCAAGACAGACGATGGGAGCGAGGATAAGTCATAAGGCAGAGAAAGTGGGGGGACGAAAGAGCAGGATCCATTGAAGGGAAGAGGAAGAGACGGTCATCATTGAAGGGAGAGGGAAAGAAAAGGAGGAGCGGTAAAAAGGGAAAGAATATGAAAAAGCGAGAGAGGAAGTGTAGAAGAGAAGGAAGAGAGGGATAAACGGGATATGGGAAGGGGAAAGATGGAAAAAGAAATTGAAGCGAGGGACAGAAGAAAGAGAGGTAGAACAGAATAGGGATTAACAGGAGAGCGAGAAAGGAACAGGAAAGGGACAGGATAAAGAGAGGCAAGAGAAAGGAAGGGGTGAGAGATGGGAAGGAGGTGGCTGGGAGGAAGAAAAGGAAGAGGGAGAACAGAAGGGGGAGTGCAAGGAAGAGAGGGATAGGGAGGAAAGAAGGAGGGATAGAAGAGCGAGGGAGATACGTGAGAGATGAAAGGGGAAAAGTGAGAAACAAAGAGACAAAAAACTAAGAAGATTACGAAAATTGGAGAAAGGAAAATTAATGGGAGAGACCAAGCAAAAAATTAGAAGAGAGGGAGAGGGTGAGGAAAAGGGTGAGATAAGAAGGACGAGAATAAGGAAGAAATAAAACATAAGGAAGAGTACTATGAAAGATAAGAGATAAAAATAAGAGAAATGAGAAAGTTGTAAAGTTAAAAACAGCATCAATGAAAAGGACAGGAGAAAAGTAATTAGCCTACTGTGGGCAGACATAAGTGATATCAGTTGCGTAGGTCAGAGAAAATACGGGAATACGATGGAAAAGAAAAAGGAAAAAACCAACGCATGGAGAACAGATGAAAGAAGAGGAGGAAAGAGGGAAAGGAAAAGATATCATGTGGGAAGTTCTCTCCACTCCCTTTCCTATCCATCTCTTTCCTTCCACTCTCTCTTCCTTTTCTACTTATTTTTCTCCTTCCATTTCATTACTGGTTCTCCTCCATCTCCTTCTGTTCTCTCACTTTCTCTCCGCTCATTTTCAATCTTCTTTCTTTCCTTTCTTCCCATTTTCCTCTCGTTAGATTTTTCTCATTACTTCTCTTTTGCCTGCTTATTTCTTTTATTTGTCATTCCCTTTATCTCTATCATTTACCCTTCACTATTTCACTATTTCACTGTTTCTCTCCAGTTATGAACTAACTCTCCATTTTATATTCTCTCCGCCCACATCCCTTGTTTTAGCTTCCCATCAGTCTGTAATATTTATTCTCTCTTCTCTGTTCCGCTTCATTCCTTTTGTCCTCCTTTACACACACACACACACACACACACACACAAATCTCTCTCTCTCTCTCTCTCTCTCTCTCTCTCTCTCTCTCTCTCTCTCTCTCTCTCTCTCTCTCTCGTCGCGTGCAGCTCCTGTAACTCTCAAACTGAGGTCAGGTATGTATGCCCCCTTAAAACTGGATCCGCCACACTCCACTGTTCTCCCTACCCTCACATCTCTCCCTCTCCACTGTTTCTCCCACGTCTCTCACTTTCCCTCTCTCCTCCTGTGCGTCGCTCCCCTCTCAGCTCTCACTCCTCTCCCTCTCGTATTTTTTCCACACTGCCTCTCCCTCTTGTGCCACCCCTCTCACTTCCCTTGTCCTGCCTCCTTGCCGTCTGCCCTCACAGTGACCGCCTCTAACTCTCACACTGTGGTCAGTTATGGATGTCCCCTCACACCACCACCCCACTCTGAACACCAGAGGGACTTGGTAAAACAATACACGATTGTTGTGTGTGTGTGTGTGTGTGTGTGTGTGTGTGTGTGTGTGTGTGTGTGTGTGTGTGTGTGTGTGTGTGTGTGTGTGTGTGTGTGTGTGTGTGTGTGTGTGTGTGTGTGTGTGTGTGTGTGTGATTCACTCACAAACACACAAATCAAGGCACGAAGAATGGTCCAATTCTCCACATCCACAAAAATTAAACAAAAAAATATCTAACTACATAAACAGATAATATAAACCAAAATTTCAATCTCTAACAACAACAACAACATTATCCTTTCCATTCCATTACGAGGTACGAGGCCACAGCCTCAATCACCACTGATTGGTCGTTAAGCACAATTACCGCCACATATTCAATTACCCGCTTGAATTAGCCTGAGTGGTTGACGGGGTGGAGTCTGGGTGTCATTATCTTACAATAACTTTGTAGTTTCTTGTAGTGAAGTTTTGTAGATCAGTTATACAGATATTAGACTCGTGGACGAGCGGTTGTTATACGTGAGTAGCTTTGTAAGTAAATAATCTTGGTTCCCTTATGTCATGCAATGACATGAGAGGTAAAGAATAGTATGGGACTATTTTTATTTGTCTTGGAAATATTAACAAAGTCTCTCACACACGACTGAAGTATAAGTAGAGTCCTGCGACCTACCTCCCTGCCTCGCTCTCTCTCTCTCTCTCTCTTCCCTCTCGCCCATGTTGCTAGGCTCCTTCTCCCTACTACCTGTCGGTTCTATGGCTCACCTCCTTCTGAGCTCTGCTTCCTAAATTCTGGTGTAGCAGGGGTCGTGTCACGTGTGTTACACTGTTGTTGGAATGTTCTAGAAGCCTGTGTGAGTATGTGTGTATGTGTGTGTATGGTCACTAGGCATTGTTCGTGTGCTTATCTCGCTGACACACTTCCTATATCATCCCCTGACTTGCTGCTTCCGGTGTATTGTCAACATTTCTTCACTTAGACTTGCAAGCTCATATCCCGTTCCAAGGCTTGCCTGGTGCTCTGTCTATCTATCTATCTATCTATCATGTTTTCTATAATGAATTGTATTTATAATATGGAGTCCTGACAATTAGTCCGCTGTGGTTAACATAATCGACAGGTTGGGGATTTAACTGTTTTGCACTTTTATGTAGTGGAAGGCACTGGGTTGGGTTGGGTTAGGATGAGGGGCTGGCTGGCTGCGCTGGGTTGGGTTGGGTTAGGTTGGGTTGGGTTGGGTTAAGGTAAGGTAAGGTGAGGTGCTATTATAAGGTAGGAGAGGTTCGTCTGGAGCTCAACTGAGTTCAGTTAAATTCACATGTGCTGCTCTGGGCTGGGGTGAAGTAACGGGCAGACTGGCTTGACTTGGATTAAACTGGACTGGGTTTTGGATTAATTCCCTGGTGAATGAAAGAACTGTTGATGCATTTCCCATACATCAACATCACTGTCATCACCATCACCTTCTTCAGCACAACCCTCTTTCCCACTGATATATGGGGTGAGAGGTTTCCACAAACAGAACAGTAGAAAAGCTGGTTACCATACCTATCAATGTACTGTGTACAGCAGGTCTGGGTGAACGTACAAAATCGAATACGAAAATTGGGAATCTTGGGATAAGACATCGGATACTTAACATTATACTCTTTAAGCTCATTTAATCGTCAGACATTAAAGAGAATAATCTCCCTTTACTGCATCCACTTCAATGAATGGTTTAATAGGGTTGAGACACAATAAGATACCGCTACAAAAAAAAAAAATGTGGTTTAATAATTTCAAAACAAAGCCGTTATCTACTGCCACCGATCATGACCCCACCTGCAGTAGCCTATTTCTATTCTACTGTGGATATAATGTACGAAGTCCGACTCCATTGGTGCAACAGTCCACTTCTCACCCCACCACATGAACACTGCCACTGAACCGTCTATATTTGCGCACTGATCCACACAACACTGGTGAAAATCGTTTTTGACTACTCCAGCCAGACCACGTGTTTTACATTTTATTCTTGCTACCCCAGACTACTCTTACTAAACCCATTCATTACAATGACTTACTATGTGTTTCTGTTAATTTCAAACGGTATTATTCAGCCTGGGAAGAGACATCAAGTTCTGAAGGGGTTAACAAACTGATCCAACCCTATTACTAGAAAAGGGCTTGTCAAGGCTGAACAAAATCGACTGGAGACGACGACAACGATGACGATGATGATGATGATGATAGTTGTGATGATCATTAGCAGTTGTGGTACTGAAAGATAAATGTAGTGAGTGGTAGTTCTTATGAATAGTAGTTGAAGTGGTGATGAGGATGGCTAGCAGGTAAGTGTAGAGACCATGATGACTATGGTGATGACAGGTGTGTTGTATGGCGGCCAAGAGTTGTGGTGATAATAGCGTTTGGTAGTTATGGTGATGATAACAATATACCAGCTTCAGTGATGGCAGCGCTTGGTATCTTCATAAACTGATGACCTGTGTGATGACAAATGTGACAGGCAGTTTATACTCACGGAAAACACACACATCAATAACGTTAAAAGCCTGTTACAACCTTTATGAATATTCCAACCAAAGCTACAGTAATTGAAGGGTTTGAAGTGCTGAACATCACAGTACAAAAAAAATATGACTGGGATTAATTAACAAACACATACACTGATTATTATAAATTTCAAATTCATAGACGTGGGTGGGTAAGTAAGTAAGTAGGTACTGTAAGTGAGCAGTCAGGCTGATACGTAGTTACGGACAGGCAAGAAGACAGGCATGCAGACAGATATTAACCAGGTAGGTAAATAACAACTAGTAGGTAAGGATGGAGGCCAACAGGCAGGCAGGCAAATACGCAGACTGCTTGATAGGACGGTAAGCAGGCAGGCAGGCGGAGAGGTAGGTGGTTAGGTAGGTAGATCGGCAGGCAGGGCATCCAAAGTGTGGACCGGTAGTTTGTCCTTTCATATGCTAGCATATATTTAGATCCTGTCTAGTTATCCTGATGAAATATACGGATTCTGAATCTGTAATATACAAAAAATGCAACTAATACAACTCTCTAAGTTCACATAGACTATCCTCACAACACATAGCCCTTGCTCATCTGTACTTTGCGAGCATTGGTAAGAGTTAATTCTGAGCATCACTCTCCCTCACATAAGAAGACTGCATCTTGTTGAGGCACTCAGGCGGACTGATATAAAAACATCGCATATACGGTATATGTAGTCAACACATTAAAATAAGTACCGGTATCTATTCTGGATACTATATTCTATTCACTGTAACTAGACTATAACACTGCTATTTCTCGGTCTTGAATACTGAGCATTTACAAGAAATTAAAATGCTGCTTGTCACGAAACTGCAATATGGAAAGGATGCAAAGCCGCAGTTATGTCCTCTGCCACTGCGATAAATCAGTTGCAAAGAGACTAAACTACCCAACAAATTATGGTGGATGAACGAGAGAGAGACAGACAGACAGACAGACAGACAGACAGACAGACAGAGACAGCGATAATCACCATCACTTTACCATTAATATTAAAGAAACCACCAACTGACTGGCTATCACCACTTTTCACTGACACACACACACACACACACACACACACACACACACACACACACACACACACACACACACACACGGACATTTTACTACATCTACAAATCATATTTAAATGACAGTTTGTACACTGACGCATGGTAAGTTTTTTAAGTGATGGGTCTGGTACAGTACCTTGTCGATAGATTACATAAACAGAATTTTATTTTTACAAAAGCAATCAGTTGCCATTGACAGTAACGATAGTATCCCTTCACATGTATTTTCATATCAACAGATAGAGCCTGACGCGCCGACTGATTTATTTTTATTGATGGATGTGATACCAGCAACTTTAATAGGCGTCATTCTGCCGCTGGTGTGGATGGCGTCATTGGAAAACTGTACCAAAGCTCTCGTCAGTTCTCGCCATGGCCCTCAATTCCCCATACGTCCTCTCAGGCCTGAAGCTTCATGAGCCAGTATGCAGTTTTTTTTTTTCTCTCTCTCTCTCTCTCTCTCTCTTATTCCTCATTTTTACATTTATTCTCCACATACGAGGTATGTTCAATAAGTAACGAGAACATTTCAGGAGAGACACTATTTATTTTCATAAGCTTACAAAACTTTGTCTCCTTCAAAATAATGGCCTCTCGCATCTACACACTACTGCAGGCGTCTCGTCCAATCCTGGAAGACCTCCTCCCAGTCCTTCTTCTGCAGTCCCTTCAGGTAATTTTCCGATGCCTCTTTCACCTCCTGTGTTGAATGGAATCTGATTCCCCTGAGGCTGTCTTTCATGCATGGGAACAGGAAGAAGTCACAAGGGGCCAGGTCAGGGCTGTAGGGTGGGTGTTGTACCACTTTCATTCTCCTGTTGGCCATCCAGGTGGTCAGCAGCGTTGACCTGTGGCATGGGGCATTGTCCTGGTGGAACCACCACTCTCCACTGCTGCACTGCTGCGGCCTCTTCTTTCTTATCTTCTCCCTGAACCTTTTCAGAACTTTAAGGTAATACTCCCTATTGACGGTTTGGCCCTCAGGAACCCATTCAACGTGAATGAGCCCCTGGGAATCAAAGAAAGGAATGACCATGGCCTTCCCTTGCGACCTGCTCATCTTTGCCTTCTTGGGCCTGGGGGAAGACATGTGCTTCCACTGGGCACTCTGACGTTTGCTCTCAGGGTCATAGGTGAACACCCAACTCTCGTCGCAAGTCACTACCTTATTCAGGAAACTTGAATCAGCCTCTATCATAATGAGAATGTCAGTGCAACATTCCATACAAAACTGCCTCTGGTCGTCGGAGAGGATCTTCGGCACGAACTTGGCACAAACTTTGTGGAGCTTCAGATCTTCGGTCAGAACTGTCTCCACTGTGCCAATACTAATACCAGCAGCTTCAGATATCATCCTCACAGTAACTCGACGGTCTTGCATCATTAACCTTCGCACTTCCTCAATGTTTTCCTCCTTATGTGCACTGTTCGGTGCTCCAGATCTGGGTTCATCCTCAACCTGTTCATTTCCTTCAGAAAATCGGTTAAACCATCTGTAGAAACTTGCTTTGCTCATCAATTCATCCCCTTAGGCCTCCTCTAACATTCCACAAGCTTCTATTTTGGCTTTCTTAAGTTTAACACAAAATTTGATGGCGTAACGCTGCTCCATGTTTCCCTGCATCTTGTCAAGTGTTGACAGATCGGCCAACCTGATCAAACTGGTTCCACCATGTACACCGCTGCACTCAAACTTAGGCAGATAGGAAGGTGCCAGTTAGTCATTTTATAGACTATATATATGTGTACTTCACCATGAAGTAGCATTCTGATTGAATGATATTTAATGCCTCTCCTGAAATTTTCTCATTACTTATTGAACATACCTCGTATTTTTTTTTTTTTTTTTGTCCGACTCTGGGCATAGGCTTCACAGCCTGCTATCAAGGCCCAGCAGTCCTCCTACATACCATACACCTCTACATGTCACCACTTCGGCACTAACACCCACCGTCCATATTGAATACATGCTAGGGCTGTCTCATACAGGACTGGTGTATTGGTATTAGCGGGGGTATTTTTACGACATGTCGGCGGGTCTTCTGGTAGATCAGTAAAGCCTAATTTAATGAAATTCAAATCCTTAAACTGTTCCCTGCCCCGGCCGGGATCTGAACCTGGGTCCGTTAGAACGGCAGGCCACCTCTCTACCGATTGAGCCATTTACAGGTATTTCCTTATTTAACATTCGTCCTCCTTTTCCACTGTCCATTTAATCCCTTCAGTCAGTGGATGTAATTGTCTATTTATGATCCAGACCACTTTATCCCGAATAGTAGTACATAAATGTAGCTTTCACTATAAAAGGTCCTTTCTACGCTGAATAAAACCGTCTATTGTTTGTCTATCTCATCGTCATCATAAAGGTGTTAACTATTTCCATTCTTCGTCACTGGCATCGTCTGTTTTATCTGTGCGTTAAGTAAAGGCCAGTGGAGGCTTCAGGTGTCGTTTGGTGTTACTACATCCCTTAGTGGTTAAGATACACATAATTTTTCTGGCTGCCTTCAGACGACTTTCATCAATCGGAGGAACTTCTCCCAGTGACAAGGTTGATAAGCCAGTACTTACTTCCTTGTGGTTCCAGAGAGCATAGGGAAATTTTTTCTTTCCACAGAACACTTCATATCCGTACAGCAAAGATCAATATACTTACTGTTATGAGTCCATACTATAATTACAAATCATAATAGATAAACAGATAAATAGACAGATAGAAGCAGCAAGTCAGATGATGAGAAGGTATTGTGTCTGCGAGAATCGAGCAATGCTAAACATGCTTACACACTCTTAACTCAAGGAATGCTTTATAGGCACACGACAGTGCCTCGTGACCATACACACATACGCACACACAGGTTTCTAGAACTTTCCAACCACAGTGTAACACACGTGACACGACCCCTGCTACACCAGAATTTAGGAAGCAGAGCGCAGAAGGAAACAGGCCATAGAACCGGCAGGTAGTAGGGAGAAGGGCTTAGCAACATGGAAGAGAGAGAGAGAGAGAGAGAGAGAGAGACAGGAGGTAGCAGGCGGGACTCTACTTATACTTCACTCGTGTGTAAGAGACTTTGTTAATAATTCCAAGACAAAAAAAAAAATACTCCCATACTATTCTTTACCTCTCCTGTCATTGCATGACAAAAAGGGAACGAAGATTATCTACTTACAAAGCTACTCACGTAAAACAACCGCTCGTCCACAAGTCTAACATATATATAACTAATCTACAAAACTTCACTACAAGTTTATACAAAGTCTTTTATGGCATTTGGTGGCAGCGGTGGGATATCTGGACAGACTACGTAAACTGATGTGTTATGAAATACGCCTTTTGTTTATTTATGTCCTAACTAAATAGATGAGTAAATGAGTAGCGATGAGTAACGAGTGAAGATGAGTGAGTAAGATGAGTTGTGATTATGGGCTTGGTATTTGCTTCGTCGTCTTGACCTCTCGACTCCTGCGTCAGCGGTGGAGGTTGGGTGGATGTAGCAGAGAGAGGAAGGTGAGGTCTGGTGGTTGTGAGTTGTGTTTCACTCTTCGTTTGTTTGTTTTGTATTTCTTTCTCGATGCATTCTCGGTCCTTTTCTATTGTGATTTACTCGTTGTGTGATGAAGACTGCCACTACTTGTAGGAGCGTGTAGAAGATTATACAAACGTATCGTAGAGTTGCTACTTGTAGTTGATTGTAGATGGTTGTAGTTCGTTGGTTCGTCGTAGACAATGCAAGATTGTTTGTATCAGTATTTTGTTAAACTACGGCAAGGCGTCCTGTGACCTCTTCACCTCTACATCAGCGTGATGATAGGGGAGACGGAGGGGCTGGTTGGAGAGAATACTGTCAGGAGCTGGTTGTGAGTTGTTGATTGTGAGAGGTATTTTTTGTTTTCAATCTTGATATTTTGTAGGAATTCACTGTTGATTCGTAGACGAGGTTCGTATACGTTCGCTGCCAACCAAATGTCATAAAAGACTTTGTATAAACTTGTAGTGAAGTTTTGTAGATTAGTTATATATATATTAGACTTGTGGACGAGCGGTTGTTTTACGTGAGTAGCTTTGTAAGTAGATAATCTTCGTTCCCTTTTTGTCATGCAATGACAGGAGAGGTAAAGAATAGTATGGAACTATTTTTATTTGTCTTGGAATTATTAACAAAGTCTCCTAAGCTGATAGGTGAATCTCTTGCCTTCTTGTTAAATGCCTCCGTCATTTCTTCCCTGGACATCGTTAATTGTTTTTAGACTCTTTTGTGTATGTCCTGGAATTCACGTAAACAGGTCCCCTGTTATCTGTATATCTCATGTACATCTATGTACTCCTATACCCATCTTACCTCTCCCCTCACTCTTCTCCATCCCACTCCCCAACTTCCTTTCCCCTCACCTCACTCCAAACATCCCTTACCCTCTCCCCTCACATCGGTCCTCTTATCTCTTCCCTCTCTCCCCTCAATTTCGCCTCAATTCTCCCATCCCTTCCCTCTCTCCCCTCATCCCCACCCCATCCCGCTCATCTACCGCTAGAAATGAATATTTTTATGGAGTCGTTCTTCAGCGCCAGTACCCAGCCTGTCATATTACTGGCCACCGTTATTTTTTTATCCTTGGCAGCCCCTTCTCCTTCCACCTGTCAACGCACATTGGATAGATGACGGATGGATGGATGGAGGGAGGGATACGGATTGAGGAGGTGGGACGAAAGGAGAGGATGTCGAACGAGGAGACAGTGATAATGGGAGACGAGTAGAGGAAGACAGTAGGTTGATGGCTGAAATGATGGAAAATGTGGTTGGATGAAATGATGGTGACCGTGGTTGGATGAAATGATGGTGACCGTGGTTGGATGAAATGATGGTGACCGTGGTTGGATGAAATGATGGTGACTGTGGTTGGATGAAATGATGATGACCGTGGTTAGACGAAATTATGATGACTGGCTTGATGAAATGATGGTGACTGCGGTTGGACGAAATGATGGTGACTGTGGCTATGATGAAATGATGATGACTGGTTGGTTGAAGTGATAGTGACTGTGGTTGGATGAAATGATGATGACTGGTTGGATGAAATGATGGTGACTGTGGCTGGATGAAGTTACGATGACTGTGGTTGGATGAAATGATTGTGACTGTGGTTGGATAAAATCTGACCAATGTGGTTGGAGGAAATGATAATGACAGTGGTTGGATGAAGGATGGCAGATGGTAACTGGATAACTGGTGGATGAAGAGAAATGGAGTTGGTGAAAGGAAGAACATGAATGATGGAAGCGGAAGAAATGGCAGAGGGTGACGTGTGGAGAGGATTGGTGGATACATGGATGGATGGAGGGAGGCTAACCGTGTCGAAATTTAGTCGGCAGGCGTCCACACTGGAAAGTGTGAAATGGGTTCGAGCGAGAAAGCTTGTTAAATGTATTATAAATGAAGATGTGTGACAACTACCGCCTGATGTTAATGCACCTTGAAATTTTGAGAAATACCACATCAGCAACATCTTTTACTTTTCTATAAGCCTTCCAGCGATGTGCCAGATACGCTGTTGTTTTAACAGTTCCCAAGATAAGCCAAGTTTGGTGTTCAATTAGGCGCTTTGGGGATTTTATTTTCAATTCATCTCTGGCCATACATTCTGATAACAGTATATTCCTGACCCTTAGTATAGTTATTTTTTCAAGCCCTTTCCTGACACACTCAGTATTATATCCCACGATAATTACTGCACTGGCTTCCTTTACCTTTGCTTTTATACTTGGACACAGTTGCTGCCGTCATCCACTCCACTAGTAGTTCCATTCATCCAAGCTTTCTGGTATATTTTCAATAGACATTTTCATTTCACTCCCTCCACTACATTATCATCGCCGTACTTACCTCAGTCTTGCCACTCTTCAGCCTCTCCACAGCCAGTGACACATTCTCAGGCACCGCAGTCCTTCACTGTGCATCACCAAAACCAATCACTTTTACCAATGCTCTGCTCTCAACATTCCCAGGCATCGGCCTTTAATGACATTCATTCCATATGTTCTTAAGTTCGCTTCCATCTGTTGGTATTCTTTCACTCTCATCTTTCACATTTTCACACTTTTTCCCTCCCTCATTCACACATTTCTGTACCTCTTTCCAATGTAGTTTTCTATTTTCACATAGTGTTTACAGATCAAAAAGTACGACAGAATACAGCAAGCAAACAAGATATATGAAAAGAAGAGATCGATGAGGGAATGTGAAGGGAGGAATAAAATGAGGTGAGAGAGAGAGAGAGAGAGAGAGAGAGAGAGAGAGACAGACAGACAGACAGACAGACAGACAGACAGACAGACAGGCAGACAGACAGAGAATGTGGAAATAAATTAGATGCGACATAAATGAAGCAAGACAGTAAGAAAAAAAATAAAGTGAAAAGAATGACAGGTATAAAGAAAATATGAAACAGACCAAGCGGAAATTAATATGGGTCAGGATAAACACGGTGAAGAATTACAAATGAAAACGGAGTAGGAAAACCGATAAAGGAGGGAGGGAACCGACCGATGGAGAGAATATGAGGACAAGAATAAAGTGGCAGGGTGAGAAGGAAGGAGAGGAATCACAGTGAAATAGAAGTGATACGGCCCAAAGAAAACAAGATCAACAAATGCCAAAAGAAAACAGGCAGCATAAATAAAGGAAAATCAAGTAAAATGAAAATGAAGAGAGAGAGAAAATTAAATGAAGAAGACATGAAGAATAATATTGTGTAAAAGACTACATGGAAATAGGTTAAAAGAATAATGGGCTGGGGGATCCAATACGAAAGAAAACGGGGTAGCTAATTTGACAAATGAGGGAGAGCCCGGTGGAGTGACTATGAAGACAGGAATAAAACGGTAGGGTGAAGAGGAGAGAGTAATCCAGCAAATGGGGTGATACGGGACCAATGACATAAAGATGAACAGAGTGAAATAAGAGAGGCAGGAAGGAGGAGGATATGAAAGGGAATATATGATGGCACAGATGACACAAGGGGAGACAGGAAGATGGAATGAAAGGAGGGACATGGAATGAAAGGATGGTGTGGGACGAGGAGGAGAGATAGTGATGTAATAAAAGAAGATGGGGTATTAAATATTTATAGATGTGCTGAGTTACATCATCCGGGTGAAAAACACACTGTCTGACGAAACTATACTGAGAAAAATAAACCTGAAAATATAGATGAAGGGAATACCAAAATATCTACTTAAACTTTTCAATGCGATTTTTTGCCACTGCTACAGCCCAGTGATTTTATTCAGCCTAGGAGAACCCCTCGCCGTGACTGGCTGCATGAAGGCCACAGTACATCTACAACATCCCGGTTCGAAAATTTACTTAAGCTGAATAAAATCCCCTGCGCAAAGCAAAATACATAAATACTATAGATATGACGTCATTGTAAATAATGTGTTTATATAATACTATTTACCCTAACTACTGCGACCCCCTCACTACTTTTAAACACTGTGGACAAATTCTCTCGCAGCTGTTATTTCATGCGGATGTCTGCTTTTACTACTGCATAATCTTGTGTATGGAAATGTGACGCTATGGCTTGACTGAGTAAGTATATGTGAAACATCTGGCAATTACTGAAATCATAGACATCGATCTTAAAATCTTATCTGTCGTATTCACCTCAGCAGCAGGCCTTTTTCACAGTGCTGAAACAAAGACTGTCTCGGTGTTTGTAATCACTACCATCTCTAAAAACAATGCTCATTGAATGACATTTGTCGATATATCAAGTTCCACAGCGGTGCTCTGAAAGCACCTGATTGTGAATGAGGAGAAAATGAATTAAGATGTGTATTACGTGACGCCAGCCAACTGAGCCAGATTTGAAGCGATTCGACTCCTTGTGTGTGAACAATTTCTAAGGAAGTACATGCAAGTTAATGAACGTCAGAATGGCGATTGGAGGAGCAAACAGAGAAGAGATGCAAATATTAACAAGTTGTGTGTCATCAAGGGGTTGCTAAAATATACTTAATCCACGCCATCTATATTCCAGGCAAGTAGTAGTTGGTAAGAGAACGGGATGAAGGATTCTGATGCAACGATAACTGGAACGGAACGTATTTCAAGACAGCAGGTATAGTGCCACGAGTGCTTGCTTTCTTCGAGTTCGAAGAGAATTTTTAAAGATAAAACTTCGTCAGACCCTACAATAATCATTTTCACGGTACGTCCTGCCTCGCGCCCCTCTCTATCACCCATTAGCATCCCCGCCCGTCCCGCCCACTCCTCTCCACTCACCCCACTTTTTTTTTATTTTTCCCACTCCCATCCTACAGCCCAGCACTGAACTTCTTAAGATAAATTTGTTTCCACCTTAAACACCCATCTTCACTGGGTGTACTCATCTCGCCCTGCCCCACCACCCACCGCCATCTTGGCCTGTCTCACTCACCCCATACACTCCTTTACACCCATACCATCCATTATTCTTTCCCTACTACAAAGCCCGTCTTCAGAGGATCGCCGCTGGTAACATTTCATTAATTATTGCTCAATGCCTAATATAGATTATTAATTACAAAGTTAAACTGCTCATCAAATAGTTTTATATTACTGCATAGTCCAGTGGTTTGCGGGAGTGTATTTAATCATTACTTCCTATTAATATCTTCCTTTACATAAAAACACTGACACTCGTTCATCAGATACCATAAGTGTCTCATTTAGGTAAACAGATATCCAATATTACCGGATATGTATTCGTATTCCCTTCTATTTACACACACACACACACACACACACACACACACACACACACACACACCTATTATGTTGTATACCGAATAAATATAAACGGTACGAGAGAGAGAGAGAGAGAGAGAGAGAGAGAGAGAGAGACAGACAGACAGACAGACAGACAGACAGAGACAGACAGACAGACAGAGACAGACTGACAGACAGACAGACAGACAGACAGACAGACAGAGAAATACTACACTAACAAATAATTTACACAAACACATAAACCAAGGCACTAAGCAAGAGACAGGCTTAAATATAAACACAATCCACTTACGCACATCCTGGAAATCACGCACACACACGCACATGGCATGAAGCGCATCTGGTCCATTACCACACATGCAATCCCTACTACACACACACACACACACACACACACACACACACACACATACACACACACATACACATACACACACACACACACACACACACACACACACACACACACCACCACCACCATAAAAGAAAACATTCAAACACGCACAGCCATGTTCACACTTACATAAAGGTATCCATAAGGCTGTCAGTAATGTACTAGTCTCCAAAGTTGCCAGACTCCTGCTACTTACAAGACTACCCAAACTTACTACAATAACTACTACCACCACTACCACCAACCCTTCCATTCTCACAAGCATTATTTGGCGTCAATGGACAATTTGGCAGTTTGCCTTAAGGAGGCATGAATGGGCGGCGTGTAGGAGGCCTCAGTATCTGTGTAGAGGCTGGGTTATTATGGATCTAATGGACGGTCGGGATAAGGGTGGGATATACGTGTGTTTGTGAGACCTGTGATGGTGTTTGGACAGGTGTGTGTAGGTGGGGGTGTAGCACATGTGTTTTGGACAAGATAAAGACCTATGAGTTAATGATATGGGCCTGGGTGTGGGTAGGGGCAAGGGTGGGGAGGTAAGGTTATTAGGAAAGGACGGGGCAGGAAACTAAAAGGAGGAAGTACAAAGGAAATCAGACGGTAGCAGACCCAATAGTTCTTTCGAGGCTGTTTGTTACAACCGAGGCTATGACTATGAGTAAGAAGGTAAGGAGGGCAAAGCAAGAAGGCTCCTCCCGCCACTAAACCCTCCAGCCGAAACCGGCGGGAAAAAGAAGAGGGGATTCGAGGGGATGAGGGGAAGAGGTGGGTGGAAATGATGGGAATGTGGGGGAGGGAGGGATGAAGCAAAGAGGGGTGAGGAGTAAGTAGTAAGCTGGAGAGTTCGTGTGAGGCAGAAGGATAAAACAAGGTTCAATGAGAAACTAAAGAATCGAAGAAGGAAGGGGTAATGACAAAAAAAAAAAAAAAAAAAAAAAAAGGAAAGGAAAATGAGACGGAGGACAAAATAATCAATAAAACAACGGACGAGAACAAAATGCAAAAAAAAAAAAAAAGTAAAAAAAAAAAAAAAAAAAAAAAAAAAAAAAAGCAATGAGGACTGAAGACGGAAAAAAATACAAATGAAGGAAATTTTCAACATACTGCAGATCTTGGAGGGATAAAAAAGAACGAAAAAGAAATATGAGTTGAGAACACTAGTGAGTCGGAATGTTGGAGGCAGTGTGAGCACAAAGGAATGACGGGTAGAAGCAGCATGGAAGGGAAGGGGCGAAGGAGGTAGGAGACAGAAGAGAGAAGAGGATGCGTTAAGTGAGACAGACGAAAAGAGAGGAAAGACGGGAAGAGGGAGGGAGGAGAAAGGGAGAGAGAGAAGGGAGGTAAAGAAGCGAAGAAAGAGGAAGGTTATTACATGAAATGAGAATGGACGAGGAAAGAAATGGAAGACGAAGAAAGGAAAATGAAAATTGAAGAAGGGCTGAAGGTGGATGGTAAAGAAAACAGGTGGAAGGAGACAGAAGTGATGAATAAGTGGAACGAAAATGTGGGAAAAGAAAAAATGAAATAAGGGAAATAAATGAGAAAAGATGCGAAAGACAGAAATACTGGGTAGCCTCCCTGGTTTGAAGATGGAACCCAAAAGACCAGAAAAGTGGCCCAGTAAGAGGGAGGAAAAGGGAAAGGAAAAGGGGAGGGAAAGAGGCAAGAGTAGTGGAAGCGTGAAGGAAGGAATGAAGAGGGAAAGGAAAAGAGAAAGGCGACGGTTGTGGTGTTGTGAAAGAAAGGTTGGAGAGGGAAGAAGGAAACGAGACCCGGGTAATGAATGGGTGAAGGAAGAATGATGAGCAAATAAAGGAAGAGAAAGGAAAGAGGCGGCGAAGCAAGCAGATAGAGCTGGATAAAGAAAGAGGAAGACATGAAAAGAGAGGCAGACAAGCAAATACGGAGAAAGACACGGAAGCAGGAAGAAAGGCAGAAGAGGAGGCAAGAAGACAGGCAGAGATGCAGGCAGGGCAAGCTGATAGATGGGCAGGCAGGTATGTAGGCAGTCATGAAGGAAAAGGCAGGGAGGCATGAAGAAAAAGAGAAATGGGCAGGCAGGTATAGAGGATGTCGGAAACAGACAAAAACTGGGAAAAATATCCAAGTAAAATGAGAGGCAAAAAGGAACGCAGAAAGCAAAGACGGAAGAGGATACAAGGAAACGGGGAGGCAGAGAAGCAGGCAGGTAAAGACGGAGGCTGGAAGAGAGCCGATTCATACAGGAGTAATCAGGGAAGCGAAGAGACAAGTACAAAAGCAGACACGGGAAAAGAATTGCAGACATGCGGATACGAAGGAAACAAGGGAGAGACAAGCAAAGACAGGCAAACAGGTAGACTAGAATGTTTCAGGGAGGCAGGGGGATAGAGAGACAGATGCAGGAAGGGAGGAAATGAGAGAGGGAGAGGGAGAGAGAGAGATAGGGAGAGAGAGAGTGGGGGGGGGAGGCAAGCAGGCAGGCAAGCAAGTAAAGTGTGGGAGGAATGGGAGCGACTCAACACATAACACTTATCCCGTCTCTTGTCCTGGCTCTCACACGCCTCCTCATGGCCCCTCGCGCTCGCCTTTTTTCTCTTACCTGCCGCTTTTTCACCCACTCGCCAGGCTCTACCCTTATTCTCTCCAGCTTTTTACCTTACCCTCACTCCTTTCCGCTTTTAGGTCGCTTTTGACCGTGATGTGCACTGAGCTGCATCAGAGCACGTAGGTACAGCACCACTATGTACACTCGCACGAAAAACTATCGGTGCATTGTGGGTCCGATGCCATCCAAAATTATTCGATCATGTGGCAGTGACTACCTGTTAATACCTGTATATATTATAACAAATACTGTCATTTCCTACTCATTATGGAGGACACAAGAGGTATTTGAAATACCATTCATCTGTCGTCTGGGATGCCTGCGTGTGGGATAGAACCGCAATTTCCAGTTACCTTTGTTCCGTGTGTCATAATATTTAACACATATTCTGCACCGATACTTTTTGGTACGAGTTGTACATCTGCTTCATGTCTGTTATCATGTGAGTCCAGTCAGTGAGACTGTGGAGGAAATATAATCAACATATGAATATGTTTATTGAGAAAAAACAGCAATTTATGTCCTCCCTGTTAGACCTACGCTACGGGGGTTCAAGTCAGGGCTGTATCCTTATATCTAATAACATATTCATTTGTATATAAAATTCTTCCATCTTAACAATTCACGGTATTGTAAAATCAAAACACAACGAGGCTTTGCCTGCTAATGAGTGGGACTATTCCTGTTGAGTTCACCACACCACATCAACAGACCATTCACAGTGTGGCGTGTCGGATGTCTCTTTACAGTGGGTTACTAAGTGTATTCTTCACTGTCAGAGGTCCCCAGCAGTTATACACCTCCACTATTAGTTTGCTGTGCTGCATTAGGGCCTGTTTACACCAAGGTCAGAAATGAACATATTCTTAGGCAAACGCTCCGTTCGTGTGCTGTAGTTTTCACCACAAATTAAAAGAACATCTTTCACCGGACAAATTCTCGACATTTCGTTTCTTGCTGTTGCCTGTACCGAGAAGGTGTTTTGGTCCAGTGAATTAGGGTGTTGGTCTTTCACTTCTGATCCTAACCTATAAAACCAAACAACATGAATCGGGATATATCCCATTCCGCCCTCAGTGTCAACAGGCTCATGGTCTAAGCCGTCAGAAGACCTCCAGTTCATCACTCACCCACCTCACCATTCTTTGGCTCTATTGCAGAACTACGACCATTGATGTTACACCTGCAGCAAGAGTTACATGATTAGGTGTACTCTAGAGACAGTTGGTGTAAGTGGTTAGTGTGGCCGTCTGAAACGACTGTAGCACCAGTCGAGCAGGGCAGTACTCCCAAGGTGGATGGAAAGCTGATGACAGGGAGTGCTGGAGCTCCCGTTTCATCAGCCCTCAGGACTAGTTCCTGACCATCCCCCTTTGCTGAACTTTTTCAGTGTCTCAGTTACACAGAGAGTAGGCCAGCATGCTCTCCAGTACAAATTTCTCTAACAATCTTCACCAAACTACATGCACAGTACACACTACACTTCCTATTCAAAATTCACCAAAAATGGCGTCAATTCACCCAGCCTCGGAGTCCCCAGGGGGGGGGACCATAAATGCCCCCGCCATCTGCCCCTCTCCCGGTGACGACTCGAGGTGCCTGGAACCACTGTCTGACTCTCTTCTTCTTCATTTCTGCAACATTCGCGGCCTTTCCTCTAACTTTCGCTCTGTTGAGCACCACCTCTCCTCCTCTAAACCTCACCTTCTTTTTCTAACGGAGACTCAGCTGTCTGAGGCAACTGACAGCAAACCCTTTTCTGTATCCTCCTACTTTCTCTATACTCATTTCAAAGCCAAAGGTGGCTGTTGTGTATACATAAGCAATGACTTATCTTGCTCTCGTGTTCCTGAACTTGATTCTTCTGAATTCTCCACACTCTGGCTTCGGCTTTCCTGTCATTCTCTGACTAAATATATCTGTGCTGTTTACTTATCCCCTAATTCTACTGACTATCAAAAATTCTTCGACTATCTTACTTCTACGATGGAACACATTCTGTCCATTTCTCCTTTCTCTGAAATCTCCATTCTAGGAGATTTCAATGTTCACCACCACCTTTGGCTCTCCTCTCCTTTCACGGATCCACCTGGTGAACAAGCCTACATCTTTTCTATCCTTAATGACCTAGAGCAGCTTGTACAGCACCCTACCCGTATCCCTGACCGCCTTGGAGAGAGCTCCAACATACTTGACCTCTTCCTAACAACTAATCCTTCTGCTTACTCTGTTAATCTTTTCTCTCCGTTGGGCTCCTCCAATCACAACCTTATTACCTTAACCTGTCCTATCACTCCGGTACGGCCTGTGGACCCTCCAGGGAAACGTCGTCTGTGGCATTTTGGAGCCGCGGACTGGGAGGCCCTCAGGCAGTACTTCTATGATTTTCCCTGGAATGATTATTGCTTCCATGGCCGTGAGCCATCTGAGTGTGCCTTGCCCATTACGGAGGTTATTCTCTCGGGCATGGAAGCATACATTCCTTTCTCATATCCTTTGACTAACGCAAGAAAGCCTTGGTTTAATCACGCTTGTTCTAATGCTGTCCGCAACAAGGAGAAGGCCTACAAAAGGTACCGGAGCCAACCCACCCCTGAATCACATAATCTTTACGTTTCTGCCCGGAATCGTGCTAAGTCTGTTCTTCGCTCTACTAAAAATAATTTCATCCATACTAAATGCTCTCAACTCTCCAACTCGAATTCTTCCCGCTCCTTCTGGCACCTTGCCAAAAATCTTTCTAACAACTTTACCTCATCATCCTTCCCTCCTCTTTTCTACGCTGATGGTTCTGTAGCTATTTCTTCTACTGATAAAGCAGATCTCTTGGCACAGACTTTCTCCTCCAATTCCACCTTATACGATTCCGGTGCTGTTCCTCCATCACTTCCCCCCTCTGACTTCCTCATGGCTGACATTAAAATTTCTTCAGTTGATGTATTTTCTGCCATCACTGGCCTCAGTACTAACAAGGCATATGGGCCTGATGGGGTCCCTCCTGTTGTTCTCAAGAACTGTGCTTCTGTGCTTACACCCTGCCTAGGCAAACTCTTTCGCCTTTGTCTGTCAACTTGTACCTTTCCTTCTTGCTGGAAGTTTGCTCTCACTCAGCCAGTCCCAAAGAAGGGTGACCACTCCCAACCCTCCAACTATCGTCCAATTGCTTTAACGTCCTGTATTTCAAAAGTTTTCGAGTCAATTCTTAATAGAAAAATTTTAAGGCATCTTTCCTATCACAACCTTCTTTTCGATCGTCAGTATGGGTTCCGTCAGGGACGCTCCACTGGCGATCTTCTCACCTACCTTTCAGACTCCTGGTCATCCTCCTTTCGGGACTTTGGCGAAAGCTTTGCCATTGCACTTGATATCTCAAAGGCTTTCGATCGAGTCTGGCATAAATCTTTAATTTCCAAACTGCCCTCCTACGGTTTCTATCCTTCTATCTGTGCCTTCATCGCTAGCTTCCTTTCTGGTCGTTCTATAGCCGCTGTTGTAGACGGCCATCGTTCTTCTCCTAAATCTATCAACAGTGGTGTTCCTCAGGGCTCTGTCCTATCACCAACTCTCTTCCTTTTATTCATCAATGATCTTCTAAGCTGTACATCTAACCCTATCCACTCATACGCTGATGACTCCACCCTTCACCTTTCCATTCGGTTCCCGCAACGCCCATCTCAACAGTTACTTCAAGAAACAAGGGATGAGGCTATGGCACACCTAATGTCTGACTTGGCTCATATCTCTGACTGGGGTAAAAATAATATGGTTGTCTTTAATGCATCTAAGACTCAGTTCTTACACCTATCAACCCGACAAAATCTTCCACAGGTATACCCACTAATGTTTAATAATATTCAGCTTAATCCTGCATCATCCTTGAACATGCTTGGGGTTTCATTTACTCGGGACTTATCTTGGAAAGATCATATTACATCTCTTGTAAAATCTGCTTCCAAGAGATTGGGTGTGCTAAGCCGACTCCGCTCTTTCTTTACCCCTGCACAATTGTTGACTCTATACAGGGGTTTTATCCGCCCCTGTGTGGAGTACAACTCTCATGTGTGGGGAGGCTCCCCACATACAGCTCTTCTCAATAGGGTGGAGTCAAAGGCTTTTCGTCTCATTAACTCTCCTCCTCTTACTGACTCCCTTCAACCTCTGTCTCTTCGCCGCACTGTTGCATCTTTATCTCTTTTCTATCGCTACTTTAATGGTCACTGCTCCTCTGAACTGTCTGCTTGCATTCCTCCTCCTCTACGACGGACGCGTAGCACCCGTCTGGCAGCAAACTCTCATCCCTTTTCTGTCCAACTCTCTAATGCAAGAGTTAACCGTTACTCCCAGTCTTTCATTTATGCAACAGGTCAGCTCTGGAACTGTCTCCCTCTGTCTGTATTTCCTGCTGCCTATGATCTCCAGTCTTTCAAACGTAGTGTGTCCAGGCATCTCAAAATGATCGGATCTTGAATTTGGCTCTCTGTTATATTTTGTTTTTCTCTTGGAGGGAACTGTTACTGCGGGCTCGTGGCCTTTGGTTTCTTCTTTCTCGCATAAAAAAAAAAAAAACTACTAACCACAGTTTTATATAGGTCAAGAAAGATCTAATACTGATCAAATTAAAAAAGGCTACAGCTAATCTCTCCAGTTCGAAAAGTCTCTCAAGCAGAATAATATCGTGTGAGTGTAGCAAGAATAAGTATAAAAGCAATGGTGGTGAAGGAGTTAGGGACTGACTGGACGTGAGAAAGCAAAGCGTGAGTAGCCTAAGCAGGTTATTGCAAGTTACGTCTCGGGACATGACCTGCTAAGGACTTTAGAAATGATTGAAAGATCGAAGCTAACCACGTCAACCCAAATACGTCATTGTTTAGCTAATCCTGCTAACGCTGAACGATTTTTCACTGGCAAAAGAGACTTTTTCGATGTGGAAAGGACAGTTATTAACCTTTTCATTTCCAGATGTTTTTCGTAAGTTGTAAAAATTCCTCTGAAAACAGTGGGTATGATGTAGCTACAGTCCTTCCCCCATTGCCAAGTTCCATGGTTATATCGACGCTTCTGATTTCCACCAACGTGACAGTGGTGTGACTGTAGGTTTTCCATTGGATACACTCTTGATGGCAGACGCAATATGGAATACAGGTACCCTAACTAAGACATTACTGAACAAGTGTGTTAAAGGTACTGCTGGACACATGGCATCTGCTTGTATACAGTACGTGGGACTGGAAGGGCCTGTACGTCATCGTAGTAAAGAAGTTCATTATGAAGTACAGGCTACAGAAATATTACGGTACCGGAACCAGACAATGACCGATGTACGCCCACAAGTGCTCACATAAATACCGTAGCCTACAACAGCACACATATGTAACATCAATAATAATAATAATTAAAAATATTAGCTAATATATACAGTAATAATAATAATAATAATAATAATAATAATAATAATAATAATAATAAAAATAATAATAATAAATAATAATAATAATAATAATAAATAACAATAACAAATACAATCACCGTCGAAATCATTAACATTGAAACATTCTCTCTCTCTCTCTCTCTCTCTCGCTCTCTCTCTCTCTCTCAGGCAGACAGATATATAGACAGACAAATACGGCAGATGGGTAGGTAGACTGATACGGCACATGAAAGTATCACGACAGAGGAAATAATTCAAGATCATATTCATTTCAAAACTAATGTGTACGAAACAGGAGGGACGTATTGTGATGGTATAGGCAGACAGGCTGTGTATGCAGTCTGGTAGTTGATGTACATAGATAGGTATGTTGGTGGTACGTGGGTAGGTAGATGAAGGTGTACATGAGTGGAAAGTACAACACGAGGTACGAAATGTCTGCTTGTGCGTAGTTATGTAAGGAGGGTAATCTCTCCCAACCACCCCCTCACCCCTCTCTCTCTCTCTCTCTCTCTCTCTCTCTCTCTCTCTCTCTCTCACTCTCAGTCCTTAGCCATAAACTTTTGATTTTACTTGCACTTTAACTTGGAAACAACTTACACTAACTTGGGTGGTCTTCCCGCTAAGTTAGTCTAACTTCATCCTGGGGAAGGGAAGGGGATGGGAAGGACGGACAGCAGAAGGCAAGAGAGGGAAGAATCAGGGAGGGGAGAGTTGGAGACGGGTACGTACTGGAAGGGAAGAAAAGAGAAGGAAATGGGAAAATGGAGAGAAAGAAAAGGAGGGTAGGAAGGGGAGGGGTAACTGGAACAAGAAGATGAAGGGCAGGTTGTGAGGGGAAACGAGGGTAGGGGAAGGCAGGCTAGAAAAGGAGAAGAGGGAAGAAGCGCAGACAAAACGAGAGATGATGATGAGGGAAAGAAGTGAAGAGGGGAAGAAAAGATAATTTACTTGAAAGAGGAAGTAAGAATGAGAGAAATGGGGGACAAAAGGAAACAACGAAAAGGGGAGGATGGGAGGTGCTAATACAGAAGGACAGATGAAAGAAGGAGGAAGAGGAGACAATGTGGACGGCTAGTGAAGAAACGTAAGAAGGAAATAATAAAAAAAAAAAAAAAAAAAAATCATACAAATGAGGCTTAGATGAGGGGAGAAGTAGCTACACAGACAGATCTGAAGGAAAATGTGTGTGTGTGTGTGTGTGTGTGTGTGTGTGTGTGTGTGTGTGTGTGTGTGTGTGTGTGTGTGTGTGTGTGTGTGTGTGTGTGTGTGTGTGTGTGTGTGTGTGTGTGTGTGTGAGAGAGAGAGAGAGAGAGAAATGTGGACAAAATGCAAAAATAAGGATAGACAGAATAAAGGGGAACGATCATGAAATAATGAAAATGAATGCGGAATGAACATAAACAATGAAGCTCAGCAACAGTGTTCTCGTTAAAAACAATTTCCACAACAATAACGAGAAAGGTACAGGATGCATTACGTTACAGAGCAACAAAGAGTACTTTTATAGGTAGGTACTAATGAACGGACACAGAAAACAAGCGCCAGAAGAGATTAGAGACTCTCGTCCAATCTTTTCTGTTTAAAACCTTTTCATTGGAGGGTTTCTCCTGAGCTATTAACACACTGACGACGAAAAACTATTTCTAAGCTGAACAAAATCGTGTGGCGGTGACAAGGATAATATAACTGTAGCTAGGGCTTTAAAAATTACTGAAAATTTATATCATGATACAGTCTCTCTCTCTCTCTCTCTCTCTCTCTCTCTCTCTCTCTCTCTCTCTCTCTCATTTTTGTGGGCACAATGAATGGGTGAATACTACCAAATTACAACATATACGAAGCTTTTTGTATTAAAAATAAAAATTAATAAAGAGCTAAAGATACTGACCCACCCTAGAGAATCACTATCAACAATCACAGCCCAGGTAAAGAGTGGAAAAGGAGTATCAGAGTTATAAGCTGTAAATAATAAAAATATCGATTGAAAACAGGCACAAAAATGGTGAATTTATTATTACAGAAAAGAGAACGGTTGAAGATAAAATTGTAGTAAAGTGCCAGAAAAATAACGAACAGTAAAAAATTTTAGTAAAAAAATTTAAGGACGAGGTAAGAAATTGCAGCCTGGTAAACAAAATCAACGACGAATGTAAGTTTAAATGGAAAAGACAAAAAAAAAAAAAAAAACTAAGTGCTGACAGAAAAAAGTTAAAGCGTATCAGAAAAGACCTACAGTATTAAAAAAAAAAAAAAAAGAACCTGAGCAAAGCGACGTTCATAAATGAACACAGTTCCCGAGAAAAAGATATCCGTATAAAGGAAAACCCAGAGCAACAACCATACCGTGAAAAACAGAGCCGAATAATATGTTAAAAGCTGGAAAAAAAAAAAAAACAGCGCTGAGTGGGAAACAGGCTGAGAAAAGAAAAATCCACTTATAAAAAAGTTAAAGAAAAAAAACGAGAAAAACATGAAAAATAAGGAAAAAAAAAGTCGGGTAAGAAAACGCAGCCAGGAAGCGTTAAACCTGGGCCGCACTCCTAACACGGAAAATTATCCCGACTGTTATTACAATTACGCGCTCCAAAACATGAAAATATGACGCCTGCTTATACCCCTGCATGCTGTGTGTGTGTGTGTGTGTGTGTGTGTGTGTGTGTGTGTGTGTGTGTGTGTGTGTGTGTCCACTCTTTCTCTCTCTCTCTCTCTCTCTCTCTCTCTCTCTCTCTCTCTCGCATATATTCCAACTCCTCCTACCTCCCACTTTCCTGGCCGCTTCATCTGCTCCTGCGCCTCCCTCCCTCCATTACAACTTCTCTCTCCGGTCTATAAATAAGATGCAGATTACATACAAATGTTGGCCGAGTTCTTTCGCCTTGATTAATTAGAAAAGAAGGCCAAGGAGAAATGGTCAAGGGGCCAGCGACGGAGGGGGGAGAGGGGAAAAAGAGGAGGTTGTGGAAACGAAGAAAGAAATGAAAAGGTGGGAATGGTGGGAAGAAAAACGACAGGAATAATGAGGAAGGAGGAGAGACGAAAAGAAGGGGGAAGAGGGCTGCGGAGACGACAGAAAGGAAGGAAATGGAGTGGGTGGGGGAAAGAGAAGAGAAAGGAACCGGGATTAATGAAGAGATGGGAGTGAATAGAAACAAAATGAGAGAGAGAGAGAGAGAGAGAGAGAGAGAGTCACATAAATACACAGACCTCAGTCACTACGAGGTGGTCCGGCCAGAACACTAATACTCAAATAGTACTTTAACAAGTAGAAGAAAAGGACAGCACAGAAGAAGGCTCTCTCCCATACCATCCAGTCCCTCCGGCATCTGTCATACAGAAAAATGATGTGAATCAGCATCCTGGAGAATTGAAAAGTCTGAAGGAAATTTCACATGATCGGAAGAAAGCAGAATAATGATGGAAATGGAAAGGCTGAACATACAGCCACATGTACCGTATATTAACTCAAATCTAAACCTACTGCACGCAGTTTTTATTTTGTTTGTAATGACACAGCATAACATTTGACTCTTATCACCTTTTTGCCTAATTACAGTTGATATGTACTATACACCCAATAGAATTTTTTTTTTTTTATTACCCTTGGCTCTGATAACTATCTCAGTGAACACTGGTACACGAGCCGTGATAACGTCCTGAGCTTGGTACCTCTGTCTTCCCCTCTCTCTCTTCGTGTGTGTGTGTGTGTGTGTGTGTGTGTGTGTGTGTGTGTGTGTGTGTGTGTGTGTGTGTGTGTGTGTGTGTGTTGTCATTCCTTCAACCCAAAGATATTTTCTTCAGCTGTTCTGGCTACTGACCACAATTTTATACAGGTTAAGAAAGATATATTTCTGAACAGGTAAAAAAAAAAAAAAAAAAAGTCTACAACTAGTCTCTCCAGATCGAAAAGTTTCTCAAGCAGCAGAACACGTAATGTAGCAGGAACAAATACGAGACGCCATGGTAGTGAAGGAGTTATGTGAGTGGATGTGAGCAAGGCGTGAATGTATGAGTTACTGAAATAGTTAAAACTTGGAGCAAAGGAGACTTTTCGAGCTGGAGTGGATTCATACACTTCCATTAACCTTTTCATTTCCGGACAGACAAACACACTGACAGAAAGACACAGTGGCTGACAGACAGACAGACAGACATACAAAGAAAGAGACGGACTGACAGACGGATAGACGGGCAAACAATAAAAGTGACTGAGTGCAAGTGAGACAGACCGCCACCACAACACAACCCCACTCTATGTCATGCTCACTCCGGGTTGAATGTCGGTGGTTATCGCTCACCGCTGCGCCTCTGTCTGGCCCGCACCGCAACTGATGGCGCACAGGACATCATTACCACTGATGCCATATAACAACAACGAGGCATGCTGGGTAATTTGGTGTGTGTGTGTGTGTGTGTGTGTGTGTGTGTGTGTGTGTGTGTGTGTGTGTGTGTGTGTGTGAGAGAGAGAGAGAGAGAGAGAGAGAGAGAGAGAGAGAGAGAGAAAGAAAGAATTATACTGAAAAAGACAATAAAAAGTAAAAGATATGAGGGGAGGTGAATGGAAAAGGGGAAAAGAGGAGTATGGTGCAGAGAAAAGGGGGGAGGGAGAGAGAGGAAGGGAGGGATAGGATGGAGGGAAGGAGTGACGAAGGGAAGGACTGTCGTGTTAGGAGGGAGGAATGAAGAGGGGGATTAAGAGGTGTCAGGAGGAAGGAATGAGGGGCGACGGGGAGGTGAGAAAGGGTGAGTTAGGAGCGAAGAAAGGTGATGTGGTTGAGATAACAGGTAAGGACAGCAAAGCATAGAGGTACACAACACTTGCATGTAAATGCAAATGCAAGTGTCACTTCTGAGCACACAGCAATGACCACCATCCCAGGTGTGCCACGCGTATATGTAGCCTAAATATACTGTACATATTCATACATACCCACGTGATGGGCGGGGAACACCACCATCCACTCGGGTAACGTATGTAGTATTCTCTCCAGCGACTCTAGGGTAAGTAACAACTCTAATTGTGTCCACAACGTGAGGCATCTTAGGTAGTTAGGTGGCCTAGCCTACTCGTGCTCTCACAACTGATTCCCTGCCCAATGACTACCCTAAAAAATTTCTTATTCCTACATGTGTTAAGGTTGAGTTTATAACTAAACTTCGTAAATACTTTCAAAATGAATAATAAAATTAACGGCTCAGAATCAGACTCCACAGGCTAACCCAACTTTGTTTATTGAAAGATTTAACTCAGAGACACGAGTACGCTTGCCTAATGAGTTTCAGCTTATGACTGCCTACAAGTTTATTCTTCCTGTCTCTTTAGAATAAACTTTACAACTGGTGAAGTTATACAGTCTTCATTAACCCCTTCAATACGACAGACATTACCTAAGTAAGATCAAATAGTCAAGTTAACAAAGATAATCTTTAAAAAAGTCACCGGACTCAAAAGGTTGATTAACGATAAGCTTAAGTTGTTGAGGCAGAGTATTATTGGCCTAAGGCTGGTCTCACACCCTCTGAGGTAGAACTTTCAGAGATGATACCGGTATGTTAATCTGTGTTCAGCTGAGATAAAGACTACAGGCCAAAGGGTTCAAAACTGCCTGAATCAACCTCTGAAATGCTGATTTTCCTCACCTGAATAAAATAGTTTATATTTAACCTGAATATAACACCTACAGTAAGAGCGTCTACGTTTGCGAATGGGTTTGGTAGTTTATCAAGCCGTATTGTACCGTAAACAAGTCAGCTCGTTGACCGCATGACCTGCGACGCGTTATGAAACCGTCAAGGGTGAAAGTCAAGAGATGGGTGTGATGAATAAAGGAATGGATGCAGGGAGTTAGAAATTTGTTGAGCGCTGGACCTGGGGTAGAAAAGTAGAGCCTGTGGAAATCTGTGTTGCAAGGCAGTAGTGCGAGTGTAAAGAAGGTATATTCACGAATGACAGTACACGGGAGGGAGTAAAAGAAACGGGCGTGGGGGACAAAGAAATGGGTGGAATGAGCTGGAACTGTGGTGGGGGTGAGGATGGGTCATATAATTTAATATACCCTGTGAAAAGAGTTACCGTGGCGTTAATGGTTTTTACTGCAGAGAAGGCTTATTTCAAAACTGTTCTCCAGCAGAACAGGCTAATCCCGCGTTGTTCTGGTAGGCTATCTTGCGATGCTGGTAACAAGGGCCCACTGCAACAAACAATACACTAAACTTATATCATATGTTCAATATCATCATCAGCAGCAGCAGCCGTTTGAGTATCCACTGCAGGACCGGCCTATCCCGACCGAAGTCGGGACGATACAGCCAATGCATCTCTACCAAGTGGCTTAGGCTGTCTGGTAGAGATTGTATGTTGGGTGAGAAGTGCTTGTATGTGTAACTGAAGTGCTGGAGTGGCTTTGGATGTGTGTGTAGTCTGTGAACCAAGTGTAATCGGCCCGCGCAAGCCGACTGGGTGCAAGCATACTTTATAGTAAGCGACACTGGTTCAACCACAGCACCCCTTTTATCCGCCAATGCAGTATGTGGCCGGGTGAACACTCCCAAAGTTTATTACCCTGGCGGGGCGCGAATCCTGGCTCACCCATGTACGAAACGCACACTATACCACTGTACCATAGAGGCTCCATGTTCTATATATATATACATATATATGACAGAACAGAGGAAAGAAAAACAAATCAATAAAACAAAATAATCCATACACCAGACTACTGGTGTCCTCCATTCAAAAAATATCTAACAGTTGGACTTGAACAGCTGTGGGTTGAAGTTTGGAGGGAAACATCTCTGGGGAAGCTTGATCCAGAGAGATGCAGTTCGGGAAATGAAAGAATTCTGATAGGCAGAAGTTTTGCAATATGGCTGAGTGAAGTTCCAGTCAAGAGCGCTACACCTGCTCTGCCAAGATTAATACCAAGGAGCACAAAGCACGACTGTCTACACCTGCTCTGACACGACTAATACCAAGGAGCACAAAGCACGACTGTCTACACCTGCTCTGCCAAGATTAATACTAAGGAGCACAAAGCACGACTGTCTACACCTGCTCTGACATGATTAATACCGTATCAAGGAGCACAAAGCACGACTGTATACACCTGCTCTGAAATCCAAAGAGCACAAAGCACACACCATGCAGCCAGCTTGACAAGTATGAAAAATTCGCACACACACACACACACACACACACACACGCCCCAACCAGATACCACACCCAAACTCACACACCCAATATAGCCTATCCCGAGAAAACTACAACCTTACCCACACATTTACCCAGGAACCACCACACCCCTCATACAACTTATCTCACACACAACACAATCCACACACAACACCCACATCCACCAATCTGCACACACACACACACACACACACACACACACACACACACACACACATTACATTACAACCACACCCACCAATACCAGATATCACACACACACACACACACACACACACACACACACACACACACACACACACACACACACACACACACACACACACACACACACACACACACACACACACACACACACACACCAAATCCCCGCAAAACACAACCACATCCACACAACCAGCATCCCTCACATTAGTCACACAACACAGCCACATCCAAAACCATCATCCACCACATATACATCCAGCAGCACCCACCATACCCCCTCGCACCCACCTACGTCGCCAAACACAGAGCGAGTAGGCTGGGGGGACGTCTTAGTCGGCCATTCTTCAGCAGGGATGTATGACAGCCTCGCCCGGAGACCTCACACGTCGCACAGAAACCCCACCTTGATGATGATCGAGGAGGCGGGAGGAAGGAGAAAGAATGAGGGTGGCAAATACGTGAAAGGAAAGGAGAATGGAAACGAGAAATGAAGAAGAGGAGAACAATGAAGACAGAGACGGAATGAAGAATGAAGATGGAGAATAAAAATGCGGGTGGTAGAAGGGAAGATGAGGAGAAAAGGGTGGGGTGGAGGAAGAAGGGACGTAGAATGAAGTACATGGATGAAGGAAGAATTAGGAACAACAGCAGGATAGGAAAGATGACGAATGAACAAGGGGTGAGGGGATTTAATCCCCGAGCTAAGCAACTACGGCCATATAGCCCCGCTTGGTTACAGGAGCGCGCTACCACTCCCGGCAAGGCAGTCCCGGGCAAGGCTCGAACTCACGACCCCCCAGTCATGAACTCGATGCTCTACCTCTGAGCCACCGTGCGCCCAAAACAAGAGATGAAGAATAGGATGGGAATGAAGGAAAGGAGAAAGAGAGGGAAGGTGGGGGGGGGGGAAGAATAAGTAGGGTGGAAGAACAGGGGAATAGAGGAAGAAGGGGGAGGAAATATTAGAGTGGGGAGGTTGGGGAATGGGGCTACAGCTTGATGGGAGAAGAATTGTGGGGAAACTAACAATTGCCTCCTAATTACTGCACCCAATTAGCATACAGGTCTACACAAAGGCTGCTACTACACATGGCCATGGACTCTTTTATTTAATTAAACAAAATAATGACTCGCCATGCTTGGCTTTTTCACACCGAGGACATTATTTATATTTTATTCTTGCCACTACCAGACAAGGTTATCCAGAATACAAAAATCTAACCTGCAAAAAATTGCTCGACGATAGCAAGAAAAAAGGGAAAACTAATAAGCGGAAAAGTGGTAGGTGGTCATCATCATCATCACTGATCACCATCATCAATTTCCAAAATCCAGCACTGTCAGTACCATCATCATCATCATCATCATCATCATCATCACATGAGGATCGTCATCGTCATCATCATCAAATTTCCACTGCTTTTACCTACACTTATTTTAAATGGGACTGGTAACCTATGCAATATAATCTGGAAGAGGAAAACACCAAAGTGGCAAAAGAATTATCGAGAGTAGCCTACCCAGTGAAATGGTGCACACATGCACTAAGTCAACATTCTGGCCTTACGATACCTGGCGCATCAGCCACAGTAACTCTCTCAGCATCCTATGACTACCAGCAGAACAACCTCGTCTGGAGTTAGCTTGAATAGTAACAAGCGCTGTCACCACCATGAGAGTTATAATGGCACCGATAGTAGCATCATGTTTTTTACCATGTTTCTTACTCTCCCTGAAAAACCAATCTTGGCTAGCCATCAGGGGATCCAAGTCTGTATATGTAGCCTATAAGGTCCCTGGCTATTAGGCTGGACCCATGTTATATCATCAGCAGTTTTAGTTTACGGCTTGTTAGTTTAACAGAATTCAACACACTCAACAATGTGCATGCATTAATTTCTTTTTTGGCTGTTGAAATCAGTTTTTTTTTTTTTTATCCATTAAAAGAGCTGTACAAATCCCCTCATCCAGACCATGAAAATAGCCTACATCAACACAAGCATAAGCAACTCACAGAAATGCACTCGAACACTAAAAAAAAAAAAAAAAAAAAAAAAAAAAAAAAAAATGCTGCAACGACTATACATGCACACAAGGAAACACAAGGAACAGTAAAACAAACATGACAAAAAAAAAAAAACTAGAAGGCATCTACACATTACACATACCATAACCAAGCAACATTTACCAAAACATTAACTCCTTCATTAAGACGGCATATTTAATTCTTGTTATGTTCAGACGATTTTTCTTTTTCGGCCTAGCAGAGTCCCATGGTTGTAAAGGTGTTAATGACTGCCGGGCTATAACTTACACTACCAGCTCAGACATTTTAACCACTTAGCTAATCAACAGCGCATCGGTAGCAAGACTGAAGTATAAAATGCCATCGTGTCCAAAGACTAAAAACCACCATACACGTAATCATAAACATAAAACAAACCTTAATAAAAAGCCCACAAATCACACAAATGAAAAAAAAAAACGACACAAGCCACAGCATAGCCACACGAGCACACTACCGCGCCACAATGCGCTACACAAACAATGCCTTGCCTTAAGCCCCCTCTTCTTCCCGGGAAATAAAGCTTTGACGTACAGGCTAGAACGACAATGACTCCAGAACGTAAGTGCAAAAATTGTATTATATTACGAGAGTAAAATAAACAATAAGGTAGAGGGGAAATGCACTACGAGAGAATAAGTTCTGTATAAAGGGGTCAGGGTTCCAGCCGACGCCAAATATACCTCTTAAAAACTCTATAATGCATTCTAGAATAACTGTCTCACGTGTAATAGGCAACACTGTATACATATTAACACTTGGGAACCTAGTAAATTCGTGGTAGATCGAATTATGAGAAAAAGTTGAAACTACCTACTTACTCCAGGATGTTCCGTGGACTCGTTGGGGACAGCTGGGGATCACCGTCATCTATTTTCGCAAATTCTTCACAAATCACCAATTCACTTACTTCCCCGGGTATATCCCAGGCAGCACAAGATAATCCAGTTCACGGTGGAAGAAGGTCACTGTCTTAACCTACGTGGGTATCAATATTAACCGAAATGTTTGTTTACACAAGCTTAAACCCACAATGCTAAATGAGCAACGGACAGACTGGGCGCTCCTAGAGATTGCCAACATTGTCTCATCTTTTTATATTTTAATTATGTTCATCAGTTCAAGCTGTAGCTCAGCTTTAACAGTATGTATTACTACTATTGTTTGAGGTATATATTGAGAAGTGATTAAAAAGCAGATCATTGGGGGAATAAAAAGAAAAAAGTTTGTCCACGGACAAAACAGAAAGCTTTTCCAGCCTGCTTAAGCGTCTTGCAGCATTCGTTATTGAACTAAATTGCATTAATCTTTTTACTGCAAGCACTAGCTTGGACAACTGTTTTGACTGTCCGTTTTTCATCGAAATAAAACTGCTTAATAGATAATAGAACTTTAGGGGTGTAATATATTCTAAGAACATTTCACTCTACGCAAAACTATCCCGATAACAAGTTTTGCACCTTGTGTTATATTAATTCCAAAAAGTTTATTGTTGTAAAATAGAATAAGTAACATTTATAGTAGTATTTTATTGATGAAGTTCATTTTATCTTGTGCTATAATCCCTTTGATCCGATGACATGTTTATGTTATTCCACTACCATGCAATTGTACTTTACATGGAAGGAATATCAAGGAGATACTGAATGAAGTATCGAACCCCTCAAGTTAGAAAGGCCTATCCTAAGAATAAATAGGTCGTCTGGAGACAGGATCAATAGAATAAGCAATGCACCATCGTCTCTCTCTCTCTCTCTCTCTCTCTCTGAAATTACTGAAATATATTTTAGGTACAATAGTTTTTAATCAGAAAAAACATCAAAACTGCGATTGTTCGTTAATAATATTATAAGCTATATGATGCATTTATCAAAGATATGGGGGTTTTGTATTCAACTGCAAGAAATAAGTTTAAAATATCACTGCCTGCTTTCCACGAGCGTTTTGAACTTGTGTGTGTGTGTGTGTGTGTGTGTGTGTGTGTGTGTGTGTGTGTGTGTGTGTGTGTGTGTGTGTGAGAGAGAGAGAGAGAGAGAGAAAGGGGGGGCATTCTTCACAGCCTCAATTAATTTTCTCCCATCTGTAGAAGGGAATATTTCCTAACGCCTCTTCTTTAGCTGTTTATTCTGCAAACTGTACACTATTACGCTATTGTATGTTTATGATACAAACTATGTCGATGGAAAGATTAAAATGAAAGAGAGAGAGAGAGAGAGAGAGAGAAGACAAGATTTAAAACAGAACTGAGTATATCGCTAGGTAAAGAATACATTAATAAAATTATTCGATTCAGAAGAAAAATTAGAAGAGAAGGGAAATGAGACAATGAAAATATACGGAGGAAAGAGGAGAGAAATACAGACGAATGAGAAAGCATGCAAAGGATAAAAAGAGCAACACAGGCACATACAGGCTACAGGGTAGTTACACACACAAATAAAAGTGACAAGAATATAATGCTAAAACAGAAGACAGAAAAAAAAAATGTACAAAAGGCAAAAATCATGAAGACCAAGATCCGGGCTGTCCCACAAGACTGTTACATCTAAATACTAACTTGTGGGATGGCAACACTCACTCCTTGACGCTCTCATGGTTTCAAAATAGTGGACTGCAAAGATATTGTATTAAATTCCCCCCCCCCCTCTCTCTCTCTCTTATTCTTTCCTTTGTCTTTTTCATATCTATATTTGCAAAACGAAGGGTTAGTATATTCTCTCTCTCTCTCTCCTGTATATAATCCTTTCTCTAGTATTTCTTACTTTCCCATGACTTCCCTTTCCTATTTCGCTACTTCCCTTTTTCTCTACAATTTCCTTCTCCCCCTTCTCCCTCTCCTCCCTACGTCCTTTTCTCTCCTCCTCCTCCTAATACTTCCCCCTACCCTCCCTCATCCTTTGTCCCTCCCCCCCTCTCTTCCATTCTTGCTCTGCGTTGTTCCCTCTATTGGAAAACCCACTCCCCTGCACACACACACAAACACACACACACACACACACACACACACACACACACACTGACTGGATGGCCACATTGCTGTATATATTTTTGTGTCGTGCGGTTTTCACTTTGTGTGTGTGTGTGTGTGTGTAATTCACCGGGTCGGTCAGGATCACTTGATGGTCGTGATGGTCAGCTTTTACCCTCCCGGAAGGGAGCTGAAAGCTCATGTAGTCCGATCTAAGGGCAAGGCTGTGACCTTCACACAAGCACACACCCGTCCCCTTGCTCAAGGGTGACAGTAACCACCCACTTCGTCAGTGAAACTTTTCGCAACCTGAGCGAGGCGCGAACTCCCGTCCACCAGTTGGCAAGCGGGAACGTTACCACTGCACCAGCGAGCGGTGTGTGTGTGTGTGTGTGTGTGTGTGTGTGTGTGTGTTTTAATGTATCTGGGCTTATTGCCTCCTTCATCCTCTCTCTCTCTCTCTCTCTCTCTCTCTCTCTCATCTTGCCTGTATCCAATATTTCCTTATACCTCTTTCTAGCAGTAATTACTGAACTGTTTACCAGCCTATCAGACTACGGTATATACCTATCTATCTATCTATCCATCTATCAACGATTAGATGCTTCTGTCTATTTATCCATGTGTTATTAACAGATTAACTCTTTCGAGGGCAGCGATTTCCCTCAGCTGGAAAAAAAATCGTCAGTCAATACCCAGAGAGAGGGAGAGAGAGAGAGGGGGGGGAGGGGCAAGAGTATCGTCAGGCAGTGTCCAGAATTAAATAGCTTAGAGACCCTACTGTATAAAGGTGGATAGTGTCTGCTTAGCCATACATTTGTCAAGCTGTCTCTTACTCTATCTATCCACTTGATGTTTATCTGTCTGTCAACCTATCTGTTATCTGTCCAACTATCCAACCATCTACCCATCCATCCAATAATCTATCCATACATCCATCCATCTAGCCAGCCAGCCTGCCAGCCAGCCAGCCAGCCAGTCATCCATCCATACATCCATCCATCCATCCAGCCAGCCAGCCAGCCATCTGTCCATCCATCCATCCATCCATCCCCGAGCCCCGCACTCATAATTAATAATTCTTGCCCAATACTTGCCGAAGACTCTCCAAACTTTTCGTGCGAGGCCAAAGTTGTCCCAGGTTGCATCAGGTACTTGTACAGGTGTAGTACCTTACACCTCACACTTTACATCTCACGTCTCGTCTTTTATAATCTCGTACTTTACACCTCACGTCTCGCACTTTATAATCTCGCACTTTACACCTGTCTCGCACTTTACACCTCACGTCTCGCACTTTATAATCTCGTACTTTACACCTCATGTCTCGCACTTTATAATATCGCACTTTACACCTGTCTCGCACTTTATAATCTCACACTTTACACCTCACGTCTCGCACTTCATCGTCTCTTGCATTTTGCATCTTATATCCCGGAGGAAATAAAGTAATAAAATGGCAGAAAGAACAGGGATGAAGGAATGACATGGAACTGTAAAAGATTTAGTTGACAGGCACGAAGAAGAATCCAACAGAGTGTAAACCCTGCAAAAAGACCAAGTGAAAAATAGAAAAAAAAAAGCATAAAACCATCACCACCTTTATAGACAGAATCTGCGGACGACAAATGAACCAACAAAACAGTGGAACAACAAAGGGAAAAAGAGGAAAAAATCGAAATACAGATGAGCCTAAAACCATTGCGATTACCGTAGAACAATGCCGAACACATAACTGTACCGTCTGTCGACAGTGATAAAATAAATCCAATAAAACAATTACAAAAACAATATTGAAAATCTATCCATCAATTGTGTAAATACAGTGGAGACATGGAAGTGGTCTGAGAGAGAGAGAGAGAGAGAGAGAGAGAGAGAGAGTTGAAGGCAGGATATAGATGCAAGGGGGAAAAAGATCGCCAGATCAGATAAGGGGAGGGAAGGGCGGAGGGAGGGATTGATGAGTCAGCTATGATAATCGCTTGTCAAAGAGATAAAGAGGAGGAGATGCGTGGGGGAGGAGGAAGGTGGAGGGAGGGAGAGAAGAGATGATGAGGAGAAAAGCGAGAAAGGAGGAGAGAGAGAAAGAGGGAGAGAAGAGGGAGAAAGGAGGAGAGAGAGAAAGAGGGGGAGAAGAGGGAGAAAGGAGGAGAGAGAGAAAGAGGGGGAGAAGAGGGAGAAAGGAGAAGGAGTGGGAGAAAGAAGGGGAGAAATGAACCAGGAGAGGAAAGAAAGAGAGAAGTAAAGGAGGAGAAGGAGAAAGACATGGAGGGAGGGCTAAGGGGGAGAAAAGGAAGGGGAGAAAGAAGTGGGGGGGGGAATCGAGGGAAGAGGGAGAAAGGAAGACAGAGGCTGAAGAAATGGGAAGGGAGAAGGAAAGAGAAATAAGCTGGGAAAGGAAAAGGAGGGAGGGGGAAGGAGAAGAGCTTAAGCAATGGGACGGAAGGAAGGGAGACAGAGTGAAAAATGGACGGGAGAGGAAAGAGACGAAAGTGTGAACATTAGAGCGTGGGGAGGAGGAACAGAGGGGCTGGAGAGAGAGAGAGAGAGAGAGAGAGAGAGAGAGAGAGAGAGAGAGAGAGAGAGTTAAGCAAATAAAGGAATAGTAAAAGGAAGAGAACTGAAGCAAGTAGGGAAAACGAGGAAAGAAGGAGGAGGAAAAGCAAGAAAATGGAGGAATGAGAGAGAAACAAGAGGGAAGGAGAGGAGGAAACAGGGAGAGAAATAGAAGGCAAGATGGAGGTCAATGGAGGAAATGCGGAGATAAATATGAGAAAAGATGGAGACAAATGGAGGAGCCACGAGGAGGCGACCGTTGTGACGGTTATATTGATTTGGAATTTGAATTTAAAGTGTTAAGGGGCACCCAGGGGACCGGAGGGGTGGTCGGGAGGGGATCTGGAGATGGAGAGGGGTAAAGGAAAGCATTGGGGCAGGGAGAAGAGGGTAATGAGGAGGAAGAAATGGGAGGGGACAAATGGAAGAGGGAGAGAGGAAGGGAAGAAGAGAAGGGAGCTGGGCGATGCGGGGGGTGAGAGAAAGGGGGAAAAGAGGAAGAAGGGAGAAAAAAACAGGAGGGAGAAGGGGGGGAGAGAAGTTGTTGGGACAGGGAAAGGGAAAGAGTAAAATACCGTATTAGGAAATAGGAGAGTCAGAAAAGGAGGAAGAGGGAAACGAACGGAAATGAGAGCGAGAGAGAAGAGAGAGAGGGGAAATGATGAGGACAGAGTGACATGTGGAAAAAATCAATCAATCAATCATTTCCTGTGGCACCCTCGGGGATGCATAGGGCCTCGATGAACTCACACCACCACATCCTATCTTGTGCTAACTCCTCAAGATCTCCCCAACACTCATCTCCAGCTTCCCGTCTCATTGTCCTCACCCACGTCTCTTTTGGCCTTCCTCTACCTCTCCTACCAAGTGCCACCCACCCTGGTGTACCTCGTACTATTCCCTGTCTCCTATACACATGTCCTAGCCACTTCCATCGTGAGAATCTAACATATTCATCGATCGGCTGCACTCCCGTTATTTCTCTAATTCTACTATTTGGTATCCTTTCCCACCACTTAACTCCTAATATTCTTCTAAGTGCTTTATTTTCAAACACCAAGAATTTATTTTCCATAGTCACTGTGCTGTACCAAGACTCGTGTCCATAAATTAAGATACTCCTAACCATTACCTTATAAAGTTTGATTTTTGTATGCACAGAGAAATTGTTATTATTCCAAATATTTTTAAGCATTCCCATTGCCTGATTAGCCTTCTTTAACCTTTCCTCGAATTCAAAAGTTCAAAGAACCATCCTTGGCTAAATAAGTACCTAAATATTTAAACCTATCAACTTGCTTTACAACCATACCTCCAATTACACATTCCTGTGCATTTTCCATATTCATATTGATTATTTCAGTTTTTCCACAATTAATAACCAAACCCACCTTGCGACCTTCACTCACCAAACAGTCCAACACTCTCTGCATCTCTTCTGGCCCATTACAAATCAAAACTATATCATCTGCATAATCTAAATCCAAAAGTTTCCTGTTCTCTCCCCAAAGTATACCTGCACCGGTTTCTGTTCCAACGCGTTTCATAATGTAATCAATGACCAATATAAATAGTAAAGGCGATAGAACACCACCTTGAATTACCCCGGACTTGACTTCAAACGAATCACTCAGACAACCATCAACCATCACTTTACAAAATGTGTCCTCATGCATGTTTATAATGACCCTCACAAACTCCTCTGGTATTCCATAATGTCTCATGATCTTCCCCATAGTCTCTCTCGAAACACTATCAAAAGCCTTTTCAAAATCAACAAAACAAAGACTTAACGGTACTCTCATTTCATTAACTTGCTGCATCAAATGCCTAACTATAAAGATCTGATCATTGCAACCACGTCCCTTTCTAAAACCAGCCTGTTCATCCCTCAGAATACCCTCAACCACTGGCTCCAACCTATTTAACAACACTCTACTGAAAACTTTCAAAGCTATCGGTGAAAAAGAGATTCCCCTCCAATTACCACATTCACTCAGGTCTCCCTTCTTCGGAACTTTAACAATTACACCATTCTTCCAAACTGATGGTAGTAACCCCGTCACCCATATCTTATTGAATAGCTTGGTCAAGATCATTATTAATCTATCCCCCTCCACTTTAAACATTTCCGGAAATAAACCATCCTCCCCTGGTGCCTTGTTATTCTTTAACTGTTTTACTGCTTTCTCCACTTCTGCAAGCCTCAACTCTCCTGTTTCTATATTTAAATCTTCCTGAGCAGACGGTATATCCTCTTCTGGTGATATTGGTCTATTAAGAACTGTCTCAAAATGCTCTTTCCATCTATTTTTAATATCTCCATCTTTGGTCAATAAATTTCCTTCCCTGTCTCTAACTGGTATTTCCTTGCGTTTACCTGTATTACCACTCAGTTCTCTAATCGATTCATATGCTATTCTTTGACTCTGTCCATCATTTTTGTTTATTAAGATTTCAGTCTCTGCAACCTTTTCATCCACACATCTTCTTTTATCTCTCCTAGCTAACCTTCTTACTTCTGAATTCAAACTCCAGTACGCAGCTCTTGCTAATTCAATCTCTTGTTCATCAATGCATTGCATCTCACTCCTCAATTTAGCCTCACCTCTCTTTTTTATCATATCCCACGTTTCCTCTGATATCCATTTCTTTCTCCTGAAGCTATGTCTCCTTCCAATCGTACATTCAGCAGTCTCATGCAAAACTTTGTTCACATCCTCCCACATCTCATCTACACTTCTCTCCCCCTCTTCCAACGTTTCCAACACCAAAAACCTATTTCTGCATTCTAATCTGAATTCCTCCTTTTCTTCTCCTTCCCTTCTAAAAGCTTAACAATATCGTATCTACCAACACCAGATTTTTCCTTCTTCTGATTTTTAAGTTTAAACCTTATTTTTGCAATGCTGAGTTGATGGTCACTACCAATATCCGCTCCCGTTTAACATGAACATCTAGCAGAGAACTTCTATGCCTCCTACTGATAGCGATGTGATCAATCTGATTTTTATATTTTCCACACGGCGACACCCAAGTTGTCTTGTGTATATTGCAATGCTGAAAGAGTGTGCCCCCGATGACTAAGTCATTTGCTAGACAGAAGCTTCCAAACCTCACTCCGTTTTCACTCATCCTACTACCAACTCCCATCTTACCCATACATGCCTCAAATCCCTCATTTGAACAGCCCATTACTGCATTAAAGTCTCCAACGCAGATCAAAACATCATGTCTAGGTACCCTTCCTACTCCTTCTTGCAACTTTTCATAAAATGTGTCTTTCCTATCATCGAGTGCATCATTAGTAGGTGCATAACACACAAACAGACTGATGTTGCCATGATTTGATTTAAACCGTGCGTATAACAATCGCTCATCTATACGATCCCACTCACATAAAGCCTTATTTGCCTTACAACCCAGCAACAATCCTACTCCCTGATAATGCATTCCGTCCTGTCGACCAGCTATCAATAAACGTATACCATCCTCCAAATCCAACTTATCGACTCCAGTTAATCTAGTTTCTGTCAGAGCACAAATATCAAGTCCGTAATTTTGAAAAACCTTCACTAACTCATCGATTTTACCGTCATGATTTAGCGTTCTTTGCAGCTCTACCTGAGGTGGTTTGGACATATGGAGAGAATGGAGAATGAAAGACTGACTAAGAGGGTGTATGTAGGTGAGGTGGAGGGAGGGAGAGGGAGGGGTAGACCGAGGATGAGGTGGAGGGATGGAGTTGAGAGGTATATGAGGGAGGGGGGGGTGAGTTGGGGGAGGAGTCAAATGGTGGGTGACAGAGTGACTTGGAGGCGTTTTGTCTGCGGCCACCCTTTGCGGGATTAGGGCGTCGGGCTATAGATAGATAGATAGATAGATAGATTTAGCGTTCTCACATTCCAGTTACCAATTTTAATTGTATTTTTTGCATTGACAAAGGAATTAGATTGTAATTGAGGCAACCGTGAGATTCTTAGCACCCCCTGCCCATTTAAGGGCTGCACGGGACTGGGGGCCATTATTGTTCTTTCAGAGTCCATCAAGGTTTCTTTGGCTAACTTCCTGAACACCTCGCCATTGTGTTGCAGTCGCAGTAGGCAGCTAACTTGCCTGATTGCCCACACCCGAAAGACCCAGCTATGCTGTAGCCAGTCACGTGCCGGCATGCTTCCCAGCCATTTCACTCTCAAGGAGTTCCTCTGCCTGAGAAAGCAACCACCCCCCTGCTCCCGAGGGCTTTTGATCTGTGTAGGTAGAGGGAAAAAATATAAGGAACTAATGAAGGAAGGGAGAGAAAGAAGTGAGGGCAGGAATGATGGAGGTAGCGGGGGATGGGAAGGTAAAGGAGATGAATGAGAGAAGGGGGTGGAAGGTAAGGAGGTGAAGAGGTTAGTGGGAGGGGGAGGGGGAAGGTAAAAGGGAGAGGGGGAAAGGGAATGAATGGAGGAGGAGTAACATGATAAAAGAAGGGGGAAGAGAGGCAAGGGAAAAGAAGAGGAAGGAGACAGAAGGAGGCAGTGGAAGGGATGTAGAGAAAGGGGAAAGGGAAAAGGCTGTAGGAAGAATGGAGGCAGGAGAGGAGTGAGGAGCGGTTCGTGGAGGAAAGGTGATGGGAGGAGAGGAGAGCAAGAGTGAGAGCAGCAAGGAGGGCGGAAGGGAAGCAATAGGAAACGGGTGGAGAGAGAACAAAATGGGGAGGGAGAAATGGAGGGAAGAAGTGTGAGGAGAAAAAATGGGAGGAGGGAAAAGAACAGAAGCAAAAGAAGGATGGAAATAAGGGTTAAGGGGATGATGCCGAGCGATATACAGTAGAACTGATCTTGCATTTATGATGTGCAGGTTGGAATCCACTGGTGTGAAAACCAGATGTTACTGTGATATAATTGTGTGGCTTGACAGCCAAATGACCTCAGATATTTAAAAGGAAGAATTACGCGCACAGATGTGGAAGTACGGTATTGTTTATTTAAAAAAATACAACTGTTACGAATGGTGAGGGAATGTAATATGTGTATATAGTACAGAGCACTATTCACACCTGAAGAAGATCCATGTCGAGCAGAAAGTGTTGTATGTTCTCAGTAAACAACATTCCTTATGTGGATGGAACTGTTCCATTTGATATTAAACGTATAGCTCATAAGTTCTGTAGTCTTCTACAGTATATTAGGCCTACCTCAAGCTTGGTGCTGTTAGTCCTTTAACTGTATAGATCCATCATTATCATCATGATCATCATCACCACTCCGCCTCTTTTTCCTTCCTGCAGGGGGAAGGGGGAGTGAGGTCGGGTACAAAAACCCAGGAAAAGGAAAATACAGTAGTGGGAGAACTATTCAACAACCGTCCAATGAAATGGGTCACACACCCATTCATTCGTTAATCAAGTGGCCAATATCCTGGTTCAACCTGTTAGGTACACCTGTCCTCACGTAGCTTCATATTTACATACCCGACAGAGGCATTCCCACGACTGCCCAGTTAAAAACAGGTGCCGAACCCATGTTATACAAAATTCATCCAGGCAGCTTAATGTCTTGGCAGTTCCTTAGCCTCGCCAGCTTCCATACCTCTCTTTCCCACACACTTATTTACTATATCTGTCAACCCTCTTGGCCTACCAAGGATTCTTCGCTCAGATATACCCTTTTCGCCACTCTATTAACACTCTTTCTCTCCACATGACCAAAGCACACTCTCATCAACTTAACTCTGTTGTCCACAGATTTTCTTACTCCGCATCGTCCACGGATCACATTATCCTCCATATTTCAATTAATATGGTGGACCAGCAACACCCAGACAACAATATGAGGTGACACGCAGTGAGTCCCAACTGTTATTAACCCACTGAGCCCGGGGACGGTCTTTTTCATTATATTCATGCCTCTCCTGACGATTTTTTTCAGCTTAGGATAAATTTCTCGAACTGGAAGGGTTAGTTACAGACCTAATATATCACTTTAGCAGAGGTCTTTCCTAAACCAATTAATATAGTCCAGTTGCAGCGAAATTAATCTAAAAATGATGCCACCCGTATTGAAGGTATTAATACTGTACCTAACCCAGATGAACCACCGCTGCACCACCCAATCACCCAGCTGGTTACAACTCTGTATTTTACACCCACCTATCGTAACCACTGACCGGGAACTTTTATGCATTCATTTGTCCCCTAATGTTTCACTTTGTTTCTTTCGCTGTAGTATTTGTTCCCCGATATTTTCTTTGGCTCTTTGGCTGAGCGAGAGAGAGAGAGAGAGAGAGAGACAGAGACAGAGACAGAGACAGAGACAGAGACAGACAGACAGACAGACAGACAGACAGACAGACAGACAGACACAGACAGACTGACTGACTGACTGACTGATAGAGAGAGAGAGAGAGAGAGAGAGAGACTGACACCTGATAAACTGAAGCTTTATGTTTTATACTACGGTTCCTCCCTCTCTCCTTCCCTCACATTTTCTTTCCTTGCTTTCTTTTTCTCTTCCTCTTCGCTCTCCTTCCCATTTTCCTTTGATAATTTCATCTTTCTCTCCCTATTATCAGTTTCATTTCGTTATCGTCTATTTTCCTATCTCCCTACTCTTTTACTATCTCTTATGTTCCCCATACTGTTTTCCTCTGCTACCATCGTTCCATCATTAATTTCTCTCTCTCTCTCTCTCTCTCTCTCTCTCTCTCTCTCTCGTACTGTAATTCTGAGTTGAATGAAACTTTATCTTATATCCAAAATAAATTTCAAAATACGTAATTCTCAACCGCGACCGAGAATCAGTATAAAATTTCTTCATTTTTGCTGCCATGGATTATGCTGAGCTGAATAAAATCGTCCGTTACTGACCAGAATAGAATACAAAGTTAGGTGATGTCTTTTATGTCTTATTGTTGGTGTCTTCAGACGATTTTAGTCAGCTTAGGAGAGACTTCAGGCTAAAGTGGTAAGCTATAGAGTTCTTTAACCTGTTTGATGCTTGACCTCTTTTTCCAATCTCATAAAATCATATGTTCAGTTGCCAGAATAAAGAAAAAATTATGTCATCCAAGTATTATGTTAACCACTTCGTTACGATGTCGTCTTACTGTGTATATTAATCTCTTCTCGATACCGCCAGGCGATCTAAGTGTACCTTGGAGAGACGTTTCCACCTGGAGTGTTCAGATATTACCTTCACTCACCACTTGGCTACACGGGCGATGTTCCAGGCTGAATATTATTGTCTGTCAACTACAAAATTACAGCAAAAAGAGTATGTAATCGTGGTTAAATTCTTTAGGGTAGTTTAACAGATATATTTTTGTTCGAGTGCACTAGGAACAGGGGACGTTAATAAAAAACAAAAGGCAAATGAATAACAGAAGTGGAAAACAACTAGTAGGGCAGATAAACTCTGATATGAGAAGAATTGTGCATTTTATGACTAAAGCATGAAATTTCTACCTCATTTAGTACATACCCTAAGGTTCATTTTCATATGTGGAAGCAACTTGGGTATGACCTCTGATGACCTTGAGAGGTCAATGACCTTGAAACACCTAACTATGAAATATCTCTGGATCCAGGCATCCTAGACTCCTGATTTTAGTGTATAAACATACATTTTCAGGGACAAGAAACTCAGTGGAACATCTAGCAAGTTCACTGGAACAAAATACAATGCAATACTGCGGTGGCCAGCATGAATCAGCAAGCTTATAATGTTGAAAATACCAATGTACCTTTAAGATAGAAAACAAAACGCACAAAACAGATATAAGATATTAGAATTTATAAGTTATAAGTTTGAGTGATATTTAAATTTTTTGACAAAAATATCTGTTGTGTATTTTCAGGAGTCTACCATGAAACAAGCCCACTGCTTTTCATCTCTGACCAGCTTGTACAAGTAGAGCTTTGCATGTGCCCTGGTGGTGGAAACTAACATAGACTAACAGGACTAGCCACTCTTCTGCTATTGTACCTTTGTTGTAGTGTCTGAGATGGCAAAGCGACACATCCTTGTAGATCCAACCCAGCCTAGTAGTTCTACACCCAAACATCTGAAGCCAGATCCAGTAACGAACTGGAAACTTTGTATCTTTTGCCAAGCCGACACAGGTGATACACTGTCGTGCCCACTAAGGTCAACCAAGAAACTTATTGGTAGTGGGTATGCATCCGTAGTAGAGGACATTCTCAGGTTCCAGAGCCTTCAGCACATGCCAATGGACCTTAGGCTTGAGAGGCTGGATAATGGAGATGGCATGGAAACCACACTCAGGGCCCACAGTGCTCAGTGGCACAAGGGTTGTCGGGTGAAGTTCAGCAAAAACATGTTTGACCGGCAAAACCAAAGACAAGCAGAAATGGAACACCAAACCAGTCCTTCTAATGTCCATACTCGATCTGCTCATAAGCAACCGCAGTCAACCGAACCTACATGTATCTTTTGCAATGAGTTCGCAGGTTCTGCAGGGGTACATGAAGCAGCAACCTACAACTTGGACAAGGAAGTTCGGAGATGTGCCCTTGAACTTGAGGACACTGCCCTACTAGCTAAACTTGCTGCTGGAGACATGATTGCCATTGAGGCCAAGTACCACCGCAACTGCCTGAGGGCATTGTATAACAGAGCCAGGCAAGCCACATCCACGAAGGATGACAAAGAGGGACGTCTTCTCCATGGAACAGCCTTTGCTGAGCTGGTGGCATATAAGGAGGACACACGTACTGATGAGGAGAATGCTCCAGTCTTTAAAGTGGTAGACCTAGCTCAGCTCTACAAGATTAGACTGGAACAACTGGGTGTCACTCTAGAAAACCGAATTCACACAACAAGGCTGAAAGAAAGGCTACTCTTAGAATTTCCTGATCTAAGGGCATATACCCAGGGAAGAGACATGCTTCTAGCATTCCAGGAGGACACTGGACCAGCCCTCAGAAAGGCCTGTGATCACGACAGTGACGCTATGCATTTAGTGAGGGCAGCACAGGTTGTACGCAAGGCGATGTTTGACTCAGCCCCCCGGTTCTCCTTTGATGGGTCATTCCCGGCGAACTGCCAGAAAGATGCCGTACCACCATCCCTCTTAGCCCTAGTCAATATGATACTGGATGGATCAAACATCAAGCACAAGACCCAGCTTGAACAGACGACCACTACAACTGTAGGTGTTGCAATCTCCCAGCTGTTGGTGTTCAACAGCATCAAGCATGCACATAAAGTGGAGTCACCAACTTCAGTCCGCCACAACCGCAGCCAAGAAACTCCGCTCCCACTGTATTTGTCTCTGAATATCCACGCTGTTACCAGGAGCAGAGGGTTGGTTGACACACTGCACAACCTCAGACTGTGTTTCTCTTACGACAGGATGCTGCGACTCACAACCGACATTAGCAATGGCGTCTGCCGAGAGTTTGAGATTGAAGAGGCCGTGTGTCCTTCAAAAATGCGCCATGGGTCGCTCACTACAGCAGCAGTGGACAACATTGATCACAACCCAAGTTCTGCTACAGCGAAGGAGTCCTTCCATGGCACTGGCATTTCACTCATTCAACATCTATCACACACACACTCTGGTCAGGATCGTGGAGTTCCAGTGATCAACCAGGACACATCATCACCAAAGTCACTCGCACCTCTGCCATCAGCTTACACCAGTGTGCCACCAGCCACTCTGAAAACGAAGAACTTCACTGCGCCTGCTGTGCAAGGTCCAGTGAGACCTGACAACATTCTGGCTGCTGCAGAGGCTGCAGATGAAGATTATGGGTGGCTCAACACTGTGAAGACTGCCTTTGAGAAGGATGCTGTGAACGGGTGGCTCTCCTGGTCTGCATACCATGCTGATGCCCAGCAAGCAGTCATCCCACCCATCCCAGCAATCAATGCACTGCTGCCTCTGTTCATCGACAGTGCACACTCAGTGGCAATGATCCGTCATGCCATGGATGCTGTCAAGGCGGCAGTTCAGCATCTCAACCCTGGTCTGGTACCCGTCCTTGCAGCTGACCAACCGCTGTATGCCATTGCAAAAGAAATCCAGTGGACCTGGCCAGCCACTCATGGGGAGGAGCACTATGTTATCATGTTTGGTGGCCTACACATCGAGATGGGTGTGCTGAAGGTAAACCACAAAATGTAAAGGATTTTTGTTGTGTGCGCATGGTTTTGTTAGAGTACGATCCATAAGCTTTAATTGCTTGTTGCACTCAATGTTATGTACATTTCCTGCAGTTGTTAACTTAAACAAACAAAAGTCTGTTTAAACAAAAGGATTATTGCACCCCTTGCATTGTAGTTGACACAAAATAGATGTAGATTGTAGATGAAAAAAAATAGGCTGCATGTCATTAATTTACTTGTATTCTTCCAGATGTTGGGACACTGGCTGGATGGCAGTGGCTGGATGGCAGTGGCTGGATGAATGCACTAGTCCAGGCTGGTATCGCAAGTTCTGGAACAGCCGAGTCTATCCTGCGAGTGAGCCATGTCACCAAAACCCGTCACGCACACCAGGTCACAGCTGCAAGCCTGTACATACTGCTGCAGCAAGCATACCAGGATGATTGCACAACCAGTGCAGATGACTCCATCTAGCCTTTTAAGGAGTGGTGTGCAAAGCGGGCTGAGGTTACTGTGCACTTCAGCTACTGGCTCAAGACCCTGTCCTTAGAGCTGCTCTTGCTGCAGTACCTCAAATCACTTCGTGAGGGGAAATTCCGGCTGTATGTGGAATCCCTGACACAGCTCATGCCATGGATGTTTGCCCTGGATCACACCCACTACTCCAGGTGGCTTTCTGTGCACATCCGTGACATGGTGACCCTCGCTGAGAAGCATCCAGATGTCCTGGCAGAGTTCAAGTCTGGGAACTTTGTGGTGCACAAGACCAGCAACAAGTTCTCTGCTATAGCAATCGACCAGTGTCATGAACAGAACAACGCCCTGGTCAAAGGATCTGGTGGTGCAATCGGGCTAACTGACAATCCTAAAGCACTGAGACGCTGGATGGTGAAATTGCCAGGATCATCACAGAGTTTGAGGGACCACAGGTCACTGATCCAGACATACACCCTCACCATGACCAGCACTCTGCAGTGCAAGCAGCCTTCCTGAAGGAGGTCAAGGGACTTGTGGCTGTACTAAAAGAGATGGGGAATCCATTCCTGGAAGCCAGTCCACACCTGCTTGTCATTGACACCAGGGATGTCATGGATGTTGCAGTGGCAGAGACAGTGAGAAAGATAGAGTCCACTGGTGAGCAGCAGTACACCAAATTTGTGGAAGAAAGGTTGGAACTCTGCACAAAGCCTGTCACAGAAATACTTCTCAAGAACAAGCTGCCTCTGTTTAGCCGGCCACCAATCAAGACCCAGTCAAAGCAGAAGGCAAAGCTCGCTGCACTGAAGAATGACTGTGGTCTCTTTGCGAGGCTATACATCTCCTGCCAAACCCGCAATGGGGATCTTGATCAGTTCTTCTCTCACGAGAACCAGGCAGCTCCACCATCACTATCAGCAGGAGGCAGACTGCGACATGGGGCCAAAGCAGATCTGCTACACTGCCTGGAATCAGGTGTGAACCAGGAGAGAAATGCGCCCACCGTTGACGCCACAATCCTTGATGGGGCAACTGTGGTCCAGATGCTGAATCCTGCGACTTCCAAGACCTTCCAGGAATACGCAAACATAGTGTTTGGATCGTACATCTCTGGTCAGCTCCAGAAAGCCAACCGTGTTGATCTTGTCTGGGACGTGTACCTACCACACAGTCTGAAAGCTACAATCAGACAGAAGAGAGGAACAGGAACCAGGAGAAGAGTAGCTGCTTCTACTGTGATGCCAAAGAATTGGAAGGACTTCCTTCAGGTGGATGAAAACAAAACCGACCTTTTTGGTTTCCTGTCTCAGGCAGCTGTTCACTCTCCCCTAGCAGATGGTAAGGAACTGTATGCAACACATGGGCATGACGTCCTCTGCTCACCTCCTGAGTCAGACCTGACCCACCTTGCCCCATGCTCACATGAGGAAGCTGACACGCGTTTACACCTTCATGTTGCTGATGCTGTTCAGAAAGGCTGCAAGCAAGTGGCCATACGCACTGTGGATACTGACGTAGTGGTGGTCGCTGTGGCTTCCTTCTACAAGATCCAACCTGATGAGCTCTGGATCTGTCTTGGCACTGGCTCAAGCTTCCGGCACATCCCTGTTCATGAACTGGTTGCCACCATGAATCCAAGACAGTGTTGCACTCTTCCTGTCCTTCATGCCATCACTGGATGTGATACCATGTCAGCATTTGCCGGCAGCGGGAAGAAGACAGCTTGGGAAATATGGAAGGTCTTCCCAGATGTGACTGATGCCTTCAGTGAACTCATGCAAATGCCCTGGCAGATCAGTGAGCAATCAATGTCCCTCCTGGAGAGATTTGTGGTGCTGATGTATGACTGAACCAGCGACAGCATGGAAGTGAATGATCCCAGAAAGCAGCTCTTCACACAAAAGTCGCGGGCTCTGGAAAACATTCCACCTACACAGGCAGCACTCCTGCAGCACATCAAGCGTGCCAGCTACCAGGCCCACTGCTGGAACCAGGCACTAGTCCTGGAACCTGAAGTGTTTGACCCATCAGACTGGGACTGGACAAAGGACAGAGATGAGTGGCAACCTCTTTGGATTACTTTGCCTGAAGCATCAAAGTCGTGCCATGAACTCATCCATTGTGGCTGCAAGAAGGAATGTACTGGTCGGTGCAGCTGCACCAAGGCAGCACTTAATTGCACTGCACTGTGCGCCTGTTCAGGAGACTGTTAGACATTGAATCCAGCAGTCTAGGGTGTATAGTGCAACAAAATTATAAGAAAACAATGTCGTCAGTAGTAAAATTCAAGGTGGAAACCACAGTATTGCATTGTATTTTGTTCCAGTGAACTTGCAAGTTGTTCTATTGAGTTTCTTGTCCCTGAAAATGTATGTTTAGACAAAAATTAAGAGTCTAGGATGCCTGGATCCCGAGATATTGCTTATTTTGGTGTTTCAAGGTCACTGACCTCTGAAGGTCATCAGAGGTCATACCCAACTTGCTTCCACATATGAAAATGAACCTTATGGTGTGTACTAACTGTGGTAGAAATTACATGCTTTAGTCATTAAATGCACAATTTTTTGCTTATCTGCTCTACTAAACTGGAGAACGTATGTTAATAACAGGGGAGGTAAAACAACGTAAATATATAAACAAAGGAGGTCAATAAATTGCGGATGACTGAAATAATTACGAGGGAAGTAAATATACACACACAATGATCACTAATTAACAGAGGCCGTAAAGAATTATAAGAGGACGTTAATAAATAAACATAACTTGCAAACAAATATAGAGATGATAAATACAACAAAGGATATAAATAGCAAAAAAGGTATTCAAAGTAAGGGACACATCATAGCGTCAAAGACCAATAGACATTTTCTTGTAAATTGGAACAGAAGAAACTAAACTTCAGTGACAACCAGCTGCAGCAAATGTTTCAAAATAAAGCTGTTAAAAAAAAAAAAAAAAAATAGAGAAAAGAATAAAGGGGGAAAGAGCAAAACATTCCCTTGTATATATTGAAAATAGAAGGCAGAATGCAAGGATATCCTGTTGCAGGGAATTTAATTATGCATTTTTTCAGACTAGTTTTTATGGGGTTCATTATTGTCAGGCGGTAATGGCCCAGGGTACAGAAAAAAGGTGAATGAATTAGGTAGGCTATTAATCACTGAGGTTTCTGCGACAAACACGGCTGAATAAAATCGTCTGGCGTTAACGGAAGTAATGTACTAAAGTAGTCTGTACGATGCGAGGGTTAGCGGTACCAATATTAGAACTGTCAGTACCTGTGACTCACACTTAGGTAAGATACGGTAATCAACTGAGTTAGTGGAATATTCTGTACTAACAGATCTATTTTGTCTTGGCCAAGAAAATGTTAATAGGCTCACTAAGATATTTTGTTTATATTTGACTTCTGCCACTTACCGGCGATATAAATATAAATTATATATATATATATATATATATATATATATATATATATATATATATATATATATATATATATATATATATATATATATATATATATATATATTGTTTCGCTTATTTCACCAATACCTATATGGCAGGACTACCGTAAGTACTGGTAACCCTGCCCTGACGTACACTGGATCACAAAAGTATCGGTGCACAGTGGGTGCGATGCCAACCGAAAAGGTTGGAACAACTGCTGACATTACCAACGTCTCATTGTATATCATCAGTGTCTGTCTATATAAACATTACATTTGCTGTATGTTTGCAAGAGGATATTGCTAGTTGGCGATATATAACACCTCCCGACATCAGGGCTAACAACGTGTGGTAGGTCGGATACTAATATTTCAGTGACCGTCGTTCTGTGGTCCCAAATGTGTCACACATGTTATGCACCGATACTTTTGTGACCCAGTGTACTTGTGATAGAATGGGACAATAAAAAGCTGGATGACAAAACGTTTTCATGTATACAGGTGCTATGTAACCACTCTCTCTCTCTCTCATTACAAGAACCCCGCGTCACATCCACTAAGAATGATGGAAGTCGTTGAAAATGTCGTCAATCGCGAATGCTGTAAAAATGTCACAAATGGGGATCGGAATTCGATAAACTGTGACTTTTCCGGCAAATTGGTCTGCGGACACTTATTTGCCTTCCACCCCCACACCTCCCTTCCGCTCCCCCTCCCCTCCCCAACCCCCTCACCTCCTCTACCTTCGTCACCCTCTCCCTTCCCTCACTTCCTCCCGTCTCCCTCCCGTCTCCCCCTTCCCCTCGCCCTCCCCTGTCATTCCTGACTGGTGAAATGAGCTAATTCGCTATTAACAGTCGTAGAATTGATGCTGATTATCCCATGCTTTTCGTCATCGACGTCATCATGTACGTACAAACATACATACAGAGAGAGAGAGAGAGAGAGAGAGAGAGAGAGAGAGAGAGAGAATCATTCTACATCGTCACTGGTGTTGGCGGCGGGAATGACCATTATCACGCGCTACACCTTAATTATGTTAAGATTAGGAGAAATACACTGAGGTGGTTTGGACATGTGGAGAGAATGGAGAATGAAAGACTGACTAAGAGGGTGTATGTAGGTGAGGAGGAGGGAGGGAGAGGGAGGGGTAGACCGAGGATGAGGTGGAGGGATGGAGTTGAGAGGTATATGAGGGAGGGGGGGGTGAGTTAGGGGGAGGGGAGTCAAATGGTGGGTGACAGAGTGACTTGGAGGCGTTTTGTCTGCGGCCACCCTTTGCGGGATTAGGGCGTCGGGCTATAGATAGATAGACTCTCCAGTACTAACGTTACACAAAACAAAGTTGGTGACAGTGTTAATTCCTATGACAGGTATTTACTGGTTCAGCGTTGCACCAGAACATCTTTTCAAAATGTACTAACAGTTTTAGATACGATACTACATACAGTGTTGCGCCTGTGCAGTACAATACACAATATCTTTGTATATGTCTGTTTGTCATGGATGCTGTCATCTCTTAACTCCTTCAGTACAGTCACAACCAAACTAGTGAACATTAACCTTTAGACTGTAGTGGGATTCTTTCGACTAAATACCTTCGCTTGGCATTAAATGGAAAAACAAACAAGTTTCTTCACTGTCGACAAAAACGTTAATCGCTGCTGTTGTTGTCTCTGAATAATATAATCCTCTGATGCAATCGAGAATATAATACACAGTTCGTCTACGGCAGCTTAAGAGTTAAAATGAGAAAATACGAAAAACAAAATGATTCGTGATAATCGCAAATCAGCCTGTGTAAGGGAGGGAGGGAGGTAGTGGGAGGCTGGCCTGTATGAGTCAGGCATCAGAGAGAGGGATTATCGGGCTGATATCGGATGCTGGCACGATTAGTTGTCATAACGATATCTGGGTTATGCCAGGCCCGTGTACCTTCCACACGCCCACTAACCATGATGGAGGTGGTGGGGGAGAGATTTCATTACAGAGGTACTGAGCGAGAGCTTGGATAAAGTTGAAATTGATGTACGAAGAGCTGGTATGTATATGCATGCAACAGACCAGCCCCCCCCCCCCCCGAATCACACAAGGCGTGCGTGTGTGTGTGTGTGTGTGTGTGTGTGTGTGTGTGTGAGAGAGAGAGAGAGAGAGAGAGAGAGAGATGTATAGAATGATATACGCAATACGTAGATGCGCTGATGACCACTAGAAATAAGGGACTCGGTAAATTTTGCTAAGTGTTATTGTGAATTCACATCCACAGATGGGAAGAAAGGTCACGATGATGATGGTGATGAGTTGTGTGTCATATGTATGTATGTACGCAGCCTAGGTAAATAGATAGATAGATATCATATATAGGTATAGATATAAATATAGATATAGATATGATGAATTTAACATGTTTACCAAATTCCAGTCCAGACTTTCAGAGACTACTGATGTTACATACAGGACAGTACCAATAATTTTACCTGTATTAATACTGCATTCCCTGAAATTGGTATTGGACAACCGTAGCCTCCACCGAGGCCTGGCCTTCCCTGGCTGCCGCTGCCATGTTCATATATTATCATGGAGTCAGTACGCATTACTGAGTCGCTGCATCGGAATCACAGTGAATTTTGCAATACATAAACCGCAGAATATGAACACTATTACAAATCACTGTTGAAAGATGCAAGCAATAACGGCAGGGAAATATGACTGTGATGAATATTGTTGCCCAGTACTGATGAAATATTTGGTGAGCTGAGGCTTAATATTTATATGTATGTCCAGTTAATTACAAATACAGGGGAAATGATGAGAGTCACAGTTTATAAAAATATATTATCATTAAACACATACAAATCATCCACCCCACAGCATTCCACTTGCAATCAGGGTTGCCATTTGGAATTTTTCATCACCAAATCTGGGCAAATTTGGTAATGAAAAATCCGTTTGGTAATGAATCAGCATGATTCATTACCAAACAGATTGTTCACATGTATGAAGACTGAGGATGGAGACGATGGATTGTCTGCTCTCCTCGATTAATCTGCTTACCTACATAACGTGAAAATGATCAACATGCTGCTAATTACAAGGTGAGTGATTATTTCCATTTGTATATATAATTTGTGAAGAATAAATGCTTGCTTTATTAATTTGGTAATGAGAAGTTATATTTGGTAATGAAAATTGAGGAAGTTGGTAATGTGCCCGAGTTCAGATCTGCCAACCCTGATCCCACACACATTAGCGTCCTGGGATGGCCTGCTGTGTCCTGAGGTGTCCTATACTAGTGTGCCCTTGTGTGTCCTGGGGAAGTCTGTTGTGTCCAAAATGTTCTGACTAATCGTGTGTTCTCAGTGTTCTGACTGACAGTGTTAATGACCTAACTTTCCAGAGCGTTTATAAGTTTTTAATAGATCTAATGGTCAAAGTATTCTGATTAACCCAATGTGTTTTAATTAACCTAGTGTGTTCTAATTAACGCACTCTTATCAAATCAACCCACTGTTCCAATTAACCCAGAGTTTTCTCATTAACCCAGTGGGATCTAATTACCTTTCTTTGCTGTAATCCAGTGTGTTCTAATTTACCCATTGAGATTTAGTTACCCAGCAGGTTTTTATTAACCCAGTGAGGTCTAATTAACACAATGTCTTCTAATCAACTCTATGTGTCCTAAATTACCCAGTCAGTATCAGTTAACCTAGTGTGTTGTAATGAATTCAGTGTGTGCTAATAACCCTGTGTGTGCCAACCCAGTGTGTTTTAACTAAGTCAGAGTGTTAATCAAGCCAGTGTGTTAGAACTGTCCCTGTATGTTCCAATTAACCCAGTGTGGTGAACACTAACCCCGCGTGTTGTTACTACCCCAGTGTGTCCTAATTGCCACAGTGATTAACTAATTCAGTGTTTTAACTAACACAGTGTTCTGACCCAATATATTCCACCCGGCCCAGCGTGTTCTAACCGACACAATGTCTTTCAACTGACCCAGTGTGTTCCAGCTGACCCAGTGTGTTCTAGCTGACCCAGTGTGTTCCACCTGACCCAGTGTGTTCTAGCTGACCCAGTGTGTTCTAGCTGACCCAGTGTGTTCTAGCTGACCCAGTGTGCACTAGATGACCCAGTGTGTTCTAGCTGACCCAGTGTGTTCTAGCTGACCCAGTGTGTTCTAGCTGACCCAGTGTGTTCTAGCTGACCCAGTGTGCACTAACTGACCCAGTGTGTTCTAGCTGACCCAGTGTGTTCTAGCTGACCCAGTGTGCACTAGCTGACCCAGTGTGTTCTAGCTGACCCAGTGTGTTCTAGCTGACCCAGTGTGTTCTAGCTGACCCAGTGTGCACTAGCTGACCCAGTATGTTCTAGCTGACCCAGTATGTTCTAGCTGACCCAGTATGTTCTAGCTGACCCAGTGTGTTCTAGCTGACCCAGTATGTTCTAGCTGACCCAGTGTGTTCTAGCTGACCAAGTATGTTCTAGCTGACCCAGTGGGTTCTAGCTGACCCAGTGTGTTCTAGCTGACCAAGTATGTTCTAGCTGACCCAGTGTGTTCTAGCTGACCAAGTATGTTCTAGCTGACCCAGTGTGCACTAGCTGACCCAGTGTTAGATGATCTAACTATCCCTGTGCATTCTATTGACTGAGTGTGCTCTAACTGACCCATTATGATCTAAATGACCTAGGGTGTTCTAACTGATCCAATGTGTTCTGACTAACCCTGTGTCTTTTAACTGACTCAGTGTGTTCTGAATGATTCAGTGCGTTCTAAATGACCTAGTGTGTTGTAAATGACCTGGTATGTCCTGATCCAGTGTGTGTTTTAACCCAATGTGTTCTAACTGACCCAATGTGTTCTACTGACCCAGTGTGTTTATGACCCAGTGTGTTCTACTGACCCAGTGTATTTATGACCCAGTGTGTTCTAGTGACCCAGTGTGTTCTAAATGACCAGTGTGTTTCAACTGACCCAGTGTGTACCGAATGTCTTACGTGACCTTGTGTGATTTGTGTAACATAATGTGACCCGACAAATGCAGCCTGACCTAGTATGGCCCGGGAAAATGCATTATCGCCTAGTATTACCTAGTATCACGAGTAATACTGTATAATCTAGTATGACCTGCGCAATGCAGTGTGATCTAGTATGACCTGAGCAATAAAACAATATGAGCGAAGCTGTATGACTTAGTACTGTAATCTGACCTAGTATGATCTTAGTAGTACTGTATGACCTACTAGATACTGATTTATGTAGCATGGCCTTGCATGATCTCAGTGATGTAGTGTGACCTAGTATCACCTGAACTATGCATTTTTTTGCCAGTGAACAAAATAATATGCTTTACATCAAGTGACTTATTCTGTAGGTTTAGTCTTGCTGCCTCCAGAAAATTTCACCCATTTTGTGGGCAGACTTTTTTTTTGCAGTGAAGAGGTCAGTGAAAGCTGTATAGGGTGGTCCATACACAAATGTCTTCTCCCACTCTCCCAGGTGACTGTGCTTCTGGAACGGCTCAGTTAGCGTTATCAATGTCTATCCTGCATCATCCATTCTTCTTCACCTCCCACTGCCACATCCACTCCCACACCAATCCCTCAACACATCAGTTGCCAGGAAGTGCCATATACAGACAACTTTGTATATAACACCCTATGTTCGAAAAATCATTCTCGACTATAAATTGAATAATGTCCTTTGGGGATGGCAAGAACACAATACAGAATGCGTCTGGCGGCTGCAGGAATGAAGTAAGGAGTAAGACGCTGAGATGAGCAAGCTAAAGCACCTGTGTACGTGAGGCCGAGGAGCATATAAAAAAGTACTGCAGAAAGTGAAGGACACTTCACTTACCAGCTAAATTGCCCAGCTGCGCTGCAGTACAGGGTCCAAAGAAAATTCTATTTCCCGACACACAGTGTTTTCAGGTGTGTGTGTGTGTGTGTGTGTGTGTGTGTGTGTGTGTGTGTGTGTGTGTGTGTGTGTGTAATTCACCGGGTCAGGATCACTTGATGGTCGTGATCGTCAGCTTATACCCTCCCGGAAGGGAGCTGAGAGCTCATATAGTCCGATCTAAGGGCAAGGCTGTGACCTTCACACACGCACACACCCGTCCCCTTGCTCAAGGGGGACAGTAACCACCCACTTCGTCAGTGAAACTTTTTCGCAACATGAGCGAGGCGCGAACTCCCGTCAACCAGTTGGCAAGCGAGAGCGGTACCACTGCACCAGCGAGCGGTGTGTGTGTGTGTGTGTGTGTGTGTGTGTGTGTGTGTGTGTGTGTGTGTGTGTGTGTGTGTGTGTGTGTGTGTGTGTGTGTGTGTGTGTGTGTGTGTGTGTGTGTGTGTGTGTGTGTGTGTCCAGGTATGTCTTGGCTGTACACAGTATATCCTATGAGATGTCCTCTTGTGTCGTCAAGTGGTATAATGTTCTCTGGGTGGATGTTAATTGTTGTTTTTCGGAATGACTGAGTGTAGTGAACCAATGACATTAGTCGGTTTGTTTTCATCTGACGAAACTGGGCCACTCCCACACTTTGAATACCAAGTCGTGATTACTTGAAATTCGAATACTCAGAGTTATGCGGTGGGAATGCCTCTCTTTGGTTAATAGTCACATCGACCCTGAAATCTGACTACATTTGGCCACCCACTGGGCTGGAAGGGGCTCGAGATCTTTATCAGATTAAAACTCACTATATTTACCTCGACTACCAAAGAAGAGACGTATATATCGTCCCCTTCGTTAGTTTGTTTGTTTGTCCGTCCGTATGTGTTTCTATTTATCAGCAGAACTTTTAAAAGGATTCTGCGTGGATCGTTATAAAAAATATACAAGTGTCCTTAGGACCCTAAAATGAAAACTAAATTTAAGTGAAAGTACTAACACGAGCAAAATTCGCCAACAATACTCCCTGAACAGACCAATTTTCGCTGTGCTATTCGTCACCTTCGAGTTATCCACCCCACAGTCTAAGTAATATCTGTGATCCACCCCATATACTTATTTTTCATGTAACATCTTCTATCGCGACGGTCAGCAGATATGCGTCGGACAACTTCTTATGATGATAATATGTTGGAGAAGAACACAGTATTAGTTTAGGGTTTTCACCCGAACAAAAAAATGGAAAACAGCTCTGGGGGAAATAGTGTGTAGTATGTGTGGTTTGGAATAAGTTTCTGGTTCAACCAAAAACATAAAAACATCACACACACACACATACACACACACACACACACAGGTTAAGAAGGACAACGGACAGACAAACTGAGTCCATCAGTCTGACCGGCCTGTGAATCGATCTCTGGTCCTTCCTGTTGCCAGCTGGATGTGCTAACCAGTGAACCAGCAGCTCCACCATGATGGTAGGGTGGATATAAACGGGTATAACAATATAAAGGAGAATGGGCAGGAGTGGTGGGAAGGAGATAATGCGATAAGGAGGGAGGGAGATGCTGAGACGGATATGAATGGGGAGAGAATATAAAGGTGAGAATTAAGGAGAAAGGAACAGGTAAATGATGGGTAGGATGAGAGAATTCGATAAGGAGGGAGAGAGATGGCAAGATGGATAATACTGAGGTGAGACAGTAATATGGAGAATGTGGGACAAAGATATGGGTAAATGATGGGTAGGCGATGATAAAGAGGGAATGCCGTGACCAGGGAAGAATATGGATGTGGCGGAGAAATAACGGGGAGTAATGGGGGGGAGGGAGGAGGGGAGTGGTGGATGGCGAGGGTGGAAGGTAGGGGGAAGGGAAGTGGAAGACGAAGGTGGAGAGAAGGAGGGACAATGGTAGGGGAGGGAAAGAAAGGAAGGGAGGGATGCGAGGAAGGTGGAGGGATCGGGTTGGATACTGGCAGGGGAGGGAGGGGAGTGAGGGAGGGAAACAGGTGCCGGAAGGGTGGAAGGGAATGGGCTGATGATTTTAAAAGATGATGAAAATTGTGCGAGAGGACGAAGGGGTATGAGGGGAAAGAGGAAAAGAAAAGGAATAAAAACCAAAAAGAGTGCGCTGGAAGAGGAAACAAGAAGCACAGGGGCAACAATAAAGCATGGAAGCAGGTGGAAAGAAGAGAACGGGGGAGAACTGAAGAAGAAAAATTGGGAAAATAATGACTGGAATGGAAAAGGAGAGCCAGGAGAATTAAAAAAATAAACAGAGGGAAGGAAAGGAAGGGAAAAGAAAAGGTGGCTGGAAGGAAAAAATAGGGACAGGAGGAAGGAAGAAAAAAAAAAGTGGAACGGGAGAGCGAATGGAGACGAAAATTCCGAAAAAAAGCATCAAGACAGGAGAGAAAGAGAAGGGGATGGGAGAGAGAGAAAAAAAAAATAGTAAACAATGGAAGAAAAACGCGAGGGGAGGAGAATGAGGCAAAAAAGAAGAAAGTAATGGACAGGAAAGAAAAAAAAGAGGGGGAGGGGGATGGGACGGAAAGAAGAACGATGGAAAAACAAGAAAAGATTAAATGCGCGAGGGGAAGGGGGATAGAAGTGAATGGTGAGAATGAGACAGGAGTAAGTGGTGAGATAATGGCGTGGACAGAGGGATGGGGAGGGAAAAAAGAGGGGAGGTGAAGGAGGGGAAGGGGAAGGTAGAAGGGATAGGAAAGAAGAGTGAAGTGCTACAGAAGACTGAGGAACAAGGGATGGGCGAAGTTTGGGAAGGGGGAAGAGAGAGATTAGGAGCCGTTCTCCTGTGCTATCCTTGTTTTAGATACGTAGAGCAGATAATCTGGACATAGTCTACCCTGTAACAAATGGCCTCAAAGGAACCAATTAGACCTACAGTACTCTCTTGCAGTTTGTTTTCTTCTGTACTCCTATGAAGGGAGGAACAGAGGAGAGGGCAAGGGTAAAGACAGGAGGGGAGGCGAGGCGGGGAGTGAAGAAATTGGGAGGGGGGGGGTGAGGGGAAGAGCAAGGCTGGAAGGATAATGGCTGAAGAAATGGCAAGGGTAACATTACTCAGGTCAGAAGGAGGAAGGGAGGAAGGGGAAAGGTAAGGAAGAAAGAGGCAAGGGAGAGGAGAAGAGGGGAGGAGAGAGACAAGAAAGGACTGAAGAGGGAAGAGAAACGAGGTAGGAGGGGAGAGAGAGAGAGAGAGAGAGAGAGAGAGAGAGAGAGAGAGAGAGGTGGGTGGAAGAAAGTAAGAAAAAAAGGAAGGTCTGGAGGAAGGCGGTGTAAAATGCTTCTTAGAGCAGGACTTTGTTGGTAAAATTTAATTGAAATGAGAGAAGCATGATGGGGATATTGAAGGACGAGATGGTGGTGGTGGTGGTGGTGGTGGTGGTGGGGCACGACATGATTTTGGTGGTGGTGGTGGAGAGGTGGAGAAAAGATGTGGATAAAAGTAGGTGGAGAAAGAGATAAGGTGGAATCGAATGTACTGTAGATTAAGCCTAACAGTGGGTGGGTGGAGCATGACTGAGTGGAGAAGAACAGGTGAAGAGAGAGATCAAGTTGAGAGAGTAGGTGGAGAGAGAGGTGGAGATTAGGTCAAGCATGGCGGTGATGGTAAAGCATGACAGTGAGTGCAGCATGACAGCAGGTGGAACAAGAGAGTACATGGAGAAAGAGCGCATGTGAACAGAAAGCAAGTGGAGAAGGAGAGTAAACACATGAGTAGGTGAACATCGGAGGAAGCGGAATACGGTGGCAAGGATGATGGAGAGTGGCAGCTTAAGTGGTTGTAGTGGTGATGGTGGTGATGGTTTGAGAGAGACCCCTCGTATTTAACTGATCAGAAACAACCTACATTTCAGACAAAGCAAAACGTTATAGTATGATCCCGCCGCCAACAGTGGGTAAAGACCAGTAGCAAGGCCATCCCACCGTCCACATCATCATTCAGCAGGTGCGATGGTGGTAACGAAGAACAGTCCTGGCACGCACAACGCACAGTACGGTACTAGTACCCACTGTGAACCGGAGCTGCCACACTAACCCACGTTCAGTCCGTTTTACAGGCAATGAACTAGGTACGAAATAAGTACTGTATAGCCAAAAACAAAGGTTCGCACACTTGTGTATTCCAATGCGTTTATTTTACACTTAGGGCATGTCCGTTATTTCCTCCCTAACGTTTTATAACAAGAAGAATCATCAGTGAGTAGGAAATCATGCAAAGCAGTAGAAAATCATACAAAGCCTCTCACAGCTTAAGATTATTAACCACCAGGGGAAAAGTGACAAGTAAATGAGATGAAATACTAGGCAAAGTTTCGCTCCTAACTGTACAAAAAAAGGGAACTCAATGTAATACTTATTTTCTAAGTTATAAAAGGGCAGTAAAAGAAAATTAAGGTAGTTCTTCAAAAAAATGTTTTCTTTTAATATGATCTGTAACGAAACAAACGTATGAAATGATTATGTCCTGAATATAAAAACGCAGGGACTGAAATAAGACTGAGAAATAATAATAAGCTGGATTGAAAAGTGGAACGCCCTTGAGTTACCTTCAATTAATATGTAATAAACCCCAACCACTCCTTGGATGAAACTCATGCTCCACACCACTTGCAGCACCTTAACCCACTACACCACCAGGCGCCACAACCTGCATAAAAAAAATGCTAAGGAGGGGAATAGCAGAAATAATTAAAACACACTGCACGAAAATAAAAAATAAAAAAATAAAAGAAATTGGGGGACGGAAGCTAGGGGTATTTTCAGCTCTACTGATCCGTCTGTGAAATATATCAAAATGGCCGGACTTGCCCTAGCCTAGATGAATTACCCTTAGGCCTTTGGACTCTACACTCCCCTCCATAGCCACGTTCAATGAGAGAGAGAGAGAGAGAGAGAGAGAGAGAGAGAGAGAGAGAGAGAGAGAGAGAGAGAGAGAGAGAGAGAGAGAGAGAATTATCTCAGAACTTCACGAAACAACCAACGACTTTGGTCAAACTTTTCCATGATGTCAAGTAATATGGAACTAAATTACGAAATAAACAAGAAGCTGCAGCCACACTTCAAAATGTTTATAGTCTATATTTAACAAGATAATAAATCCCATACTGAGGCACACACACACACACACACACACACACACACACACACACACACACACACACACACACACACACACACACACACACACACACACACACACACACACACACACACAGCTCGCTGGTGCAGTGGTAACGCTCTCGCTTGCCAACTGGTGGACGGGAGTTCGCGCCTCGCTCAGGTTGCGAAAAGTTTCACTGACGAAGTGGGTGGTTACTGTCCCCCTTGAGCAAGGGGACGGGTGTGTGCGTGTGTGAAGGTCACAGCCTTGCCCTTAGATCGGACTATATGAGCTCTCAGCTCCCTTCCGGGAGGGTAAAAAGCTGACGATCACGACCATCAAGTGATCCTGACCGACCCGGTGAATTACACACACACACACACACACACACACACACAGTACTGTATCATTAAATTTAGCCACTTACATAAATCCATAAAAAACAATGTGTATCCATCAGTATACTGTTAATTTTAAACAATGCATTTAAATGACAAAACGCAAAGGTAGTAAAGTGAATTAACTTAATGAAGAGCAAAATGATAAGCTGGTGTTTGAGGGACACTGTTAGCAGTTAAGTATGCTGGGAGTTATTACAAGCGACAGTAGTCAATCGGAAAAATGAAAGAAAGTAAAGCGAACATTGTGTTGCGTCATGGTGTGGGAGAAGGATGGATTGAGGGAAAACGGAATAATGCATTTTTTCTTCTCTGTCTCTTCCTGTCTTTTCTGAAATGAAAGAAACATAAAACTGGTGATATTTGAGTGACCACTTTCTCTGAGCAGAGCAATCCGTATCTTCAAACTTGTGAAGTGAGGCAGCTCAAAACAACTTGTAAACAGCAACGGTGGAGGTCGTACTCAGAAAATTATGATAAAGGTTTTAATATGTACAGTATCAGTCAGCACTGTAGTGAATTACCATCTAAAGCATTGTGTTGGTGGCATTTTCTCGCTTTTAATATTCACTTTTGTCAGCCTATCAAGTGTTTGGTAGGTAGATGAAAGAGTGGAAAGGAAGGCATAAGCGAGTGGGAGAAGGACGGACAATAGATGGAGAGATGATGGAACGGGAGGATGGTTGGATGGAGGGAGGGATGAAGGGATGAGAGGATGGATGAATGAGTGGATAGGCATATGGATGAGAGGATGAATGAATGGATAGGCATATGGACGAGAGGAGGAATAAATGGATGTGCATATGGATGAGAGGATGAATGAATACATAGTTATATGGATGAGATGATGAATAAATGGATAGACATGGATGAGAGGATGAATGAATGGATAGGTATATGGACGAGAGGATGAATGAATGGATACGCATATGGATGAGAGAAAGAATGAATGGATAGGTATATAGATGAGAGGATGAATGAATGGACAGACATATGGATGAGAGAATTAGTGAATGGGTGAAATGGAAGGATACAATTATGGACAGATGAAAGGTTCGGTGAATGGATGAATGAATGGATGTTGATGGATGGATGGATATACAGATGAGAGGATGGATGGAGGGATGAACATATGAGAGGATGGAGGGATGGACAAGTATATGAAAGGATGGATGGATGGATAAGTATATGAGAAGGTTAATAGACAAATAAAGAACTGATGAATGGATGTGTGGATGACAGGATAAACAGATAGACATTTGGAGGCGATGGGTGGATGGCTAAATAGAGAAAAAGACGGATGAATGGATGGAGGGAGAGATGGGTGGAAGAATGGATGGATGAACAGGTGGATGCACGGATGGATGGATGGATGGGTAGCTGGATGGACTGATGGATGGATGAAAGGATACGTGGATGGATGAATAGATTGATGGATGGATGGATGGATGGGTAGGTGGGTGGGTGGGTGGATGGATGGATGGATGGGTTGGTGGATGGGTTGGTGGATGGATGGATGTGAATGGATGGATAGATGGGTGGATGGATGAATGCATGGATAGATAAACAGCCAATCGAACGGATGGATGATTGGACGGACGGATGGATGGATGGGTGAATAAGTGAATGAGGGGGTAAATGTACCAATGAAAGGATGAATGAATGCATGAATGGAGGTAGGATGCATACATAAATATGAGTGGCATGAATTACTGAAACGAAATAATTGCGGAATAGTAAATGAGTGAATATATTGAGAGGAACATGGAATAACACAAAATTCTCTCTCTCTCTCTCTCTCTCTCTCTCTCTCTGCACAAGGAAGAGTGTTACCGTGCGGCTTTAAAAAATCCAAATATAACATTCCGGAGGTGGACCCACGAGGAGGACAAAAGAAAAAAAATAAACGAAAAAAGCCTGAACACATCTTTTGAAAACTAGATTAACTGCAAAAGTTATATAAATAATGTTGGCCATAATTCTGGTGATTTTTTTACCTTTCCTCTACGATACCATAATTTTTCGTCTTAGTCTTGATAACACTAGAGGAGGAGGAGGAGGAAGGAGAGTGAGAAGAAATGTGCGTCATCGTCGTGAGAGGTTCATGCTAACCATTTTTCTATTGATAAATTAAGATCTGAAGGACAGTATGTCATATTTATTTAATCTGTTTATTTATTATGCCGTTATATGACTTTTTAACCACTTCAGTGCGATGATGTATTTTAAATATGGTATTGCTGTCTCCAGACGATTTTCATTTCAGCTTCAGTGAGATTTTTCGAACAGAAGGGGTGGGATGTCACCTCCATTAACCCCTTCACTAAAAGTAGTCTGTCTGAAGTTGAATATCATCCTTTAAAGGTAGCAAGAATAAAATAAAAAATACGTCATCAAACTGAGCAAAGTTAATAGCTGTCATAATTCTAGCGATTCTTTTAAGCTAAGAATCACGCGGTAAATGAAAAGTCATATGTCTGTCATGCATTCAGATTCTCATGTGTTGCGGGAACAGTTCAGTCAGCGTTACCAGTGTCTGTCCTGCATCATACTGTGCTTCACCTAACACTTTTTATGCATTACAGTGTCTGTTGTCACATTCATTAGTTGTACAGATGGTTACTAATACCATAAAGCAGCCACAATGTCTTCCCTCCCCAGCAAGCCACAGTGTTGGAGAACGCCAATATACAGTATACACCACACTTTATCTGATGTAGTCCGTGTGGAAAGCAGAATACAGTACAGGAAAAAATATGGCGGAAGAAGGAAAAGAATAAATGAACTTTCCATACCAATACCCAAGGGAAGGGGAGAGGGAGAGATTGGAGAACGGCAGGGGATGAAGAATGGAGGTAGGACAGGTATATAAGGATAGCGGTGGCGAAGAGAGAGAGAGAGAGAGAGAGAGAGAGAGAGAGAGAGAGAGAGAGAGAGAGAGAGAGAGAGAGAGTTGAGGAAGGACGAGACAAAAGAAACGCGAGGAAACAAGATAAAATAAGGGTAAACTCAATGAAAGCAGTCATGGGCGTCCACCGACCTGCATGATTATTGTGGTGCTTCCCAGTCTCGTCGCTCTCCCACACTGTTAGGGACGTATATATTTGTCCATTTTTTTTTTTTTCAAAGTTATATTTTTGCTTCAATTCTATGTCATTTTCCGTCTACTATTTTCACGCTGTCGTTTTTACTTATACCTAGTTTTATTTTGTATGAATTGGAATTGTCATCAGTCATATAGATTAATCTATTTCTGCATGCACTGATTATCGTCATCCTCAGAGATTTTGCATTGTATTTATTAATTTATATTTCGTGTAACACCTCTTGGACACTATTTTGCTTGAATAATATATATGCCAACTTTTCTTACAACGTGATATTTTTTTTTTTTTTTTTGCCAGATATTTGAATACTACAGTAAATCTCAAATCTGTTTAGACTTTGTGTATTTTTACGTCCATTTCCATGCTCAGTCAGCACTCCTCTTGCGACCAATACCATTACATGTGCCGTAACTACCATCAGTACACTACATACGACAGCTACCACCTCTGCCACCACTGATACCACGACTACCATCACCACTACCATACCTACAATCAAGACGACTACAATCACCATCATTACCATCACCACCACTATCATCACAACTGCCATACCACTATTATCGCCATTACCATCACCATCACCACCATCATCACCAATACTATCACTATAATTACCATTACTGAAATTGCGATTTCCATCACTATCATCACAGTGACAACTACCATCATCACAACTACCATCACCTCCAAAACGACCACCACCACCCCAGTCACCACCACCACAACCATCATTTACTATCACCACCACCACCACACCATAAAGCTGCCACAACATCATATGTAATTTACCCAAACCATCACCTTGCCACCACAGCCACCACCATCTTGCCACCACCATTACCACCATTAACACGATCATCTATGAAACTTGCACTCGTAATTTAACAGATTATCGTGCTGGGATCATAGGTGCGCTCTCTCTCTCTCCTTCCCGCAAACAACCTCCTGCATCAGACACCCCATCCTGGCTTAGTGAGTGAGAGAAAGAGAATGTGTGTGTGTGTGTGTGTGTGTGTGTGTGTGTGTGTGTGTGTGTGTGTGTGTGTGTGTGTGTGTGTGTGTGTGTGTGTGTGTGTGTGTGTGTGTGTGTGTGTGTGTGTGTGTGTGCGCGTGCGTGCGTGCGTGCGTGCGTGCGTGCGTGCGTGTGTGTGTGCGTGTGTGTGTGTGTGTGTGTGTGTGTGTGTGTGTGTGTGTGTGTGTGTGTGTGTGTGTGTGTGTGTGTGTGTGTGTGTGTGTGTGTGTGTGTGTGTGTGTTTACTAACATGTGGGCGTGGGCGTATTTCTGAACCTCTTATTTTCACGTCCTCTCATCCAGCTCAGTGCCAAAGCTATTTTATTGATACATTTGTTATGGCAGCACTAATGGACATTCCAACTTGTGCCCTGGAAATAACATGAATATTCCAAAGTGTTTTCGCAAATGAAGGAAAAACTGATGCGTGTGTTTTTGTATATTTTTGACGAGTAAACTGTAATGGAATATTCTGAATTTCCATTACTTTTCACTTTAATTCGAGGGTAAAATTTTAATAATATCACCATCATACTGACCGTCGTTATCATCATCATCATCAGAGTCACCATCGCCATCATTTCAAAACATTACCACATTGTCACCAGTACCACTACCAATACCAAACCCAACATCCCTGGCTCTCGTAGACCTTGCAGGAAATGACGCAGGGCTGGGAAATGAAAGAGGGCAGGACATTACTCATTCACGGGGCCATTTGCCGCAACACGGGGTGAAAGTTTCAGGGGTGTTGGTGTAGTGTGGGCAGGATGCACCGCTGAGCTGGTGTGGGGCAGGGGCAGGATGGGCAGTGGGAAGGAGTGGTAGGAGGAATGGAAGGAGTGGGGAGTGAGGGGCAAGGAAGGGGAGTGGTGGGGAAAAGGGGAAGGAGAAAAGGGGAGGAATGGAAAGAAGGGAGACAAGGAGGAGTGAAGATATAAGACCAAAGTACGATGAGGAGTGAGGAAGAGTGGGGGAAGGGCTGGTGTGGAAATGGGAGGAACAAATACAGTAGGTGGAAGCGGAGATGGGCAGGAGACAGAATAGAAGAAAGGAGGAGGAGATAAGTAGTAGTGAAGACAAAGGGAATGAGCGGGGAGAAGGATGGGGAAACAATGGGAAAAGGGGAAGAGTAGGGGAAAGGGGAGGGGAAGGAAGAAGGAATGGAAATGGGAAGAAACAGGTGGGAGAAATGGAGAGGTGTTGTGGATAGGCAGGAGAGGAAATGGGCAGGAGAGATGAGTGGAAAAGGAGGTGGAGATGGAGGGAAGGTATGGTGGGGTAGAGGAAAGGGTGGCGAGAGGAAAGAAGGGAAAAGGAACGGGAAGGAAGGAGAGAAGAATAGGAGAGACGAATGGAAGGGTAGGAGGAAATGGAGGGGAGGGGGAAGTGGAGAGAAGAGGGAAAAAGACAAAGAGGCTAGGGAAAGGAGAACACAAGGAAGAAGTGAACACAGAAGAGAAGGAGAGAGATAATATCGGAAGTTCGGATGATAGTAGGAAGTGGAAGTATGCAGGAGAGGGAAGGAAGGAGAGAGAGATGGAAGGGAAAGAAGAGAAAGGAAGGAAATGAGGATGCTGGAGAAGGAAGGTAGGTAAGAAGAAGACAGAAGGGAGAAGAAGGAAAAAGAGGTAAGAAGGATGAGAAGAAGGGAGGGGAGATGAAGGGAATGAAGAAAAGGGAGAAAGAGAAGGGGAACAGTAGGAAGAGGAATGGAGGATGAAAAGAGAAAAAGGAAGAAGAGGGATAGGAAAGGAAAGAGACAGAGAGGGACGGCGGAGAAAGAAGAAATGAGGAAGTGAGAAGGAGGGGAAAGTAAATAAGAGACGGGAAAAGAGGAAGACGAGAGCATGAAGAAGGAAGTCAAAGAACAGAAGGTGGAGTAAAAGATGCTTTACAGAAAGTGAGAAATGGAGAGGGAAAAACGAATCAAAATAAAATAGAGGTGAAAATAGGAAGGAGGAAAATGAAGAGATATAGAGAGAAAATGAGAGGAAAGGAGGAAACGAAGACAGGCGAAACGGGAAGAAGGAGAAGGGAGAAAAATTAAAGGACATGGGGAAAGAGAGAAAAGTGACAGAGTAAGGAATGATAAGAAACAGGAAAGTAATATGATAAACTGATATTTGATATGTGATATATCATAAATATATAATGTACCAGCCGTGGCTCAGTGGGTCAGAGCGCTCTGGCCGAAGGGTCGGAGGTTCGAGTCCACCCAAGGGTCATTGGTAGACATCAGGAAGGGCATCCGGTCATAAAGTGCCACACGCTCCAGAACCAAAGTCCTCTACCCAGGGGCAACGCTTAGCCCTTAACGAAAAAAGGGAACACGGCGTAAAACTAAAAAAAAAATGAAATAAAAAATAAAAAGTGGAAGAGAGAGAGAGAGAGAGAGAGAGAGAGAGAGAGAGAGAGAGAGGAATAGAGCGAGCAAGAGGGGAGAGAGTAGGTAATTCAAAAGTTGTACCTGGCCACCAAACTCAGGATATTACTACCATGATATTGTTCCCCCACACCCATACTCTTTCCCCCCATCTCTCTCTCTCTCTCTGTCTCTCTCTCATTCTCTCTCTCTCTCTCTCTCTCTCTCTCTCTCCCATATTTTTTCCCCAACACTCCTCCACCTCCCTAGCCACTACTTCACCAACCCAAGTCTTTCTTCCATGAGCAGCATCAGCCACTTCCATTACTTTTCTCCCATACCTTCCACCCTCCCCACTACCTCCACAACCCCTCCCCTTCTTCAACTCTTCCATCCCTATATATCCACCCTTCTCCAACCTCCCACTCACTTCCACATCCCCTCCCCAAGCCCTATCCCACCTTCTCATCATTTCATCCAACACCGCCCAAACAATACACAATGTCTAATTCCATTCCACCTCCCCTCCCCTCTAAAACTCAGCCCCCTTCGTAGTCCCTCCCAACTCTTTCTCCCCTTCCTACCCCCTCCCCACCCAACATATCTCCGGCCCCACCATAAAACCCTCCTCAAGCCTCAAAATTCCACGAAGTACGCACTGGCCTTCATAACAGTGGTGGTGGTGGTGGGGGAGGCAATAAAAGGGGGGCAGATGGTTGAAAGAAGGGCGAGGGTCATGCTGGAGGTAGAAGCTGGGGAAGGAAAAGGAGAGGAGGAGAGAGGAGGAGGAAGGATGTTAGACAGAATGAGGAAAGTAAGGGAAGGAAAGAGGTGAGGAGGAAAAAAGGAATGATTGATAAATAAAAAAGATTGAGAAAGTTAACGGAAAAGGAAGAAGATGGGGAATAACAGGAGGGGAAGAAAAGGGGCAAGATTATGATGGATGAAGGAGGGAATGATAAAAAAGAGAGACACTGAAGAATGAAGGTAGAAAAGGAGGAGGTAGAGGAAGAGGAGAAAATAGGAGGGGGGAAGCGAGGCAGGAGAAGGAAAGGGAGAGAGAAAGTGGGGAGGTGAAATGAAGTTGAGGAAGACGGAAGTAGAAAAGGGAAAGAGAAAGAGAGAGTGGAGGTAGAATAAAATAAGAAATTTGAGAAAGCGAGAAAGAAATAAAGGAGAGGAAAGACGACATTACAGGAGGGAGGAAGTGGAAAAGAAATTGATGAAGAGGAAAGGGGAGGAGTATACTGAAGAGGGAAGGAAGAGCCGGTAGTAATCAGATGGAGGAGAAGAGGGGAAAAGAAGCATGGAAGAAAGAGGGGAGGTGGATATGGGGGGTAAAGGAGAGATGAATATGAGGGGAGAGAAGAAGAGGTGGATAAGAGAGGGTACAGGAGGTGAAAGATGCAGGAAAGAGAAGGCTGAAGAAACAGGAGGGAGAGGGATTGAAGAAGGAGGGGAGATATGGCGAAAGGAGGGGAGAGGGGTAGAAGAAGGCAGGGAGAGGGGGTGGGAGAAGGAGGGGAGAGGATGGTCTAAGAGGGGGGTGAGGGGAGATGAAAAAGAGGAAAAGAAAAGAAAAGAGGATAAAAAAAGAAAAGGAGATCGGAGAGGCGATGAGTGGTAGAAGAGACGAAAAAAAAAATGAAGGGGGAGAGGAAGGAAAGAAGAAGAGGAGAAAAGAAGACAGGAGTGAGGGATAATGAAAGGGAGGGAGGGAGAGGAAATGAGAGGGAGCGATGAGTTATGCAAGAGAATCTGGAGTGAACTGATGGAGTAATGACGGTGTGCATGTGATTGTGTGTGTGTGTGTGTGTGTGTGTGTGTGTGTGTAATGAAGGCCACGCGTGCATATGTGTTGCCGTGTACACTGCGTCTGAATGTGTATGTGTGCGTGTGAGGAAGTACGCTCACGGAATCACCTGATGCCAGATACTGTGAGATCTATAACTGCTCTCTCACTCTCTCTCTCTCTCTCTCTCTCACACACACACACACACACACACACACACACACACACACACACACACACACAAGGCCCAAAGTAAACACTCACTATAACTAAATAACGCAACAAACAAACACACAAAAACACATGGGTAAGTTGGAAACTACGGAGGAACTAAGTATTTACAGCCTCCTTCCCCCACCAGGTTACCAAAAAGCGGGTGGGGAGGGGGTGGGGGTGGGGGAAATGGTGGGGACGGGTTGAGGGTGGGGAGATGGTGGGGAAGGGGCTACACCGTTTATTCACCGGTAAGTGCTTTCATTGTGTGTGTGTGTGTGTGTGTGTGTGTTTTGACAACTTAAGTGACTGTGAGTGCGTGCGTGCAAAACTGTGCGTAAATAAGCATGCGAGAGTGTTCGTTCGGGTTTATATCTCAGCTTACTTGGGCTTCAGAATGAATACAGAGAACGTAAGTAGGTAGGAAAGTACATTGAAGAGAATGGAGAGAGAGAGAGAGAGAGAGAGAGAGAGAGAGAGAGAGAGAGAGAGAGAGAGAGAGAGAGAGAGAGAGAGATGGGAGGAGGGAGTATAAAAACCAAATACAGTACCTTCTCACCTCCTCACCACATACCCACACCTCTCATCATCACCTTCACCATTCGTATACCATCGTACCCGTCACTCACTCAAGCCAGCACTTGTATCCCTTCAGTACATCTTTAATCCCCCCACACACCTGCCAATGTCTCCATCACCTATAATAATTCTCATCGCCCACAACATGTATAATCGGCCTCTGAACATACATCATACTTATGGATATTTAGAATGCGTGCATTTTTTCCTAACTACGTGCAATAACCTCAGCACGTGTAAAAATTCAGCGCACATGATTAACAGTAACACAGGTAACTACTGATCATGTACATTCACCATTAACACATGCATTCATCCTTCGTTCGTACACTATAGTCACGGCGCACGACTCTGAGGTTGTCATGAACGTACCTGGGAACCTATCATTCAAAAGTGCGTCCGATTGCGTATCATACACGAATCATATTATTATGCAGGAATATATTATCCACGACTATTATAATACACGAACATATTGTACACGAATCACATGCGTCTCACACTATACACGAAATCAGACGCACTTTTGAACGGTAGGCTGCCAGGGCACGATAATAACAACCTCAGAGTCGCACGACGCGACCATAGCTCCAAAAAATATCGGTAGACACCTGACGTGAGACAATGTGACACTATAGACAATAGTTATCGTAAAATGCTTGATGATTTTACCCCACGTTGTAAACCTGCTTTCATGAGGATGTGTTTTATCACTTACTTGTGTCATTTCCTAGTAAGTATTGGCATTGTATAAATATTCAGAAGATAATAGTTCAATCATCTCGGGACGTCACGAGCTATACAAAATATGATCGCATCCCTCCAGCGCGATACGTGTACACTTTCACCTTTATCATGTATTATTATACTGTACACAAGTACTCTCAGCGTAATTACATGGATTGCCCTGAACATATGTACTCTCTTTGCAAAAACATGGACTCAACCTAAGCACATGTAAACCCCTTCAACTTGTGCATTGCCCCACAGCACGTACAGTCCTGTCTTACCTGCCACTGGTGAGAGTTTGCCCAGCACGGCCCAGCACTGCCGCCACTGTGGAGGGAAAAACACAATACTGTATATACAACAGTCTGTCAGTTGTAAGCATCATGTGCAATACCTACAAACACTATCCTTAATTTTTCCTGCTATGATTGCTGGAACAGTGCCTCAAATTTTTTATACTCTCCACTAACTTCTCATTTACATGTATGCCTACTTCTATCAGAAATAATTGTCCCCATCCCCCCCCCCACAAAAAAAAAAAAAAAAAAAACGTTAACAGCGACAGCATTCTTTGTAAAACCTACGATCACCTGAGCAAAGATACTTTTTTTTTTCTTTTTTTCAGAAACTTCAAAACAGGTGAAGTAAGAGATGGTGCTCAGAGGCCACAGACACGCCACGCACCAACTCAGGCCTTGATCTGTGATATTGGCCTGTGACCGACCTGCACCAAAACCGAATCACTTCTTCCCAAACACCCCCCTCCCCCAACACACACACACACACACACACACACACACACACACACACACACACACACACACACACACACAATGTATGTCAAATTTTCATCGAAAACGGGGCAGACACTGATGAAATATTATGCTTACATACATACATACATACATTCATGCATGCATACATACATATATATACGTACATAAACACATTCATAGATACATACACAAAAACCGCTACGATCACAACAGCTACGCATCTTTTTTTTTTTTTTCTTAATGCGAGGAAGAAGGAACCAAAGGCCATGAGCCCGCAGTAACAGTTCCCTCAAAGAGAAAAACAAAATACAATAGAGAGCCAAATTCAAGATCCGATCATTTTGAGATGCCTGGACACACTGCGTTTGAAAGACTGGAGATCATAGGCAGCAGGAAATACAGACAGAGGGAGACAGTTCCAGAGCTGACCTGTTGCATAAATGAAAGACTGGGAGTAACGGTTAGCTCTTGCATTAGAAAGCTGGACAGAAAAGGGATGAGAGTTTGCTGCCAGACAGGTGCTACGCGCCTGTCGTAAAGGTGGAGGAATGCAAGCAGACAGTTCAAAGGAGCAGTGACCATTAAAGTAGCGATAGAAAAGAGATAAAGATGCAACAGTGCGGCGAAGAGACAGAGGTTGAAGGGAGTCAGTAAGAGGAGGAGAGTTAATGAGACGAAAAGCCTTTGACTCCACCCTATTGAGAAGGGCTGTATGTGGGGAGCCTCCCCACACATGAGAGTTGTACTCCACACAGGGGTGGATAAAACCCCTGTATAGAGTCAACAATTGTGCAGGGGTAAAGAAAGAGCGGAGTCGGCTTAGCACACCCAATCTCTTGGAAGCAGATTTTACAAGAGATGTAATATGACCTTTCCAAGATAAGTCCCGAGCAAATGAAACCCCAAGCATGTTCAAGGATGATGCAGGATTAAGCTGAATATTATTAAACATTAATGGGTATACCTGTGGAAGATTTTGTCGGGTTGATAGGTGTAAGAACTGAGTCTTAGATGCATTAAAAACAACCATATTATTTTTACCCCAGTCAGAGATACGAGCCAAGTCAGACATTAGGTGTGCCATAGCCTCATCCCTTGTTTGTTGAAGCAACTGTTGAGATGGGCGTTGCGGGAACCGAATGGAAAGGTGAAGGGTGGAGTCATCAGCGTATGAGTGGATAGGGTTAGATGTACAGCTTAGAAGATCATTGATGAATAAAAGGAAGAGAGTTGGTGATAGGACAGAGCCCTGAGGAACACCACTGTTGATAGATCTAGGAGAAGAACGATCGCCATCTACAACAGCGGCTATAGAACGACCAGAAAGGAAGCTAGTGATGAAGGCACAGATAGAAGGATAGAAACCGTAGGAGGGCAGTTTGGAAATTAAAGATTTATGCCAGACTCGATCGAAAGCCTTTGAGATGTCAAGTGCAATGGCAAAGCTTTCGCCAAAGTCCCGAAAGGAGGATGACCAGGAGTCTGAAAGGTAGGTGAGAAGATCGCCAGTGGAGCGTCCCTGACGGACCCCATACTGACGATCGGAAAGAAGGTTGTGATAGGAAAGATGCCTTAAAATTTTTCTATTGAGAATTGACTCGAAAACTTTTGAAATACAGGACGTTAAAGCAATTGGACGATAGTTGGAGGGTTGGGAGTGGTCACCCTTCTTTGGGACTGGCTGAATGAGAGCAAACTTCCAGCAAGAAGGAAAGGTACAAGTTGACAGACAAAAGCGAAAGAGTTTGCCTAGGCAGGGTGTATGCACAGAAGCACAGTTCTTGAGAACAACAGGAGGGACCCCATCAGGCCCATATGCCTTGTTAGTACTGAGGCCAGTGATGGCAGAAAATACATCAACTGAAGAAATTTTAATGTCAGCCATGAGGAAGTCAGAGGGGGGAAGTGATGGAGGAACAGCACCGGAATCGTCTAAGGTGGAATTGGAGGAGAAAGTCTGTGCGAAGAGATCTGCTTTATCAGTAGAAGAAATAACTACAGAACCATCAGAGTAGAAAAGAGGAGGGAAGGATGATGAGGTAAAGTTGTTAGAAAGATTTTTGGCAAGGTGCCAGAAGGAGCGGGAAGAATTCGAGTTGGAGAATTGAGAGCATTTAGCATGGATGAAATTATTTTTAGTAGAGCGAAGAACAGACTTAGCACGATTCCGGGCAGAAACGTAAAGATGATGTGATTCAGGGGTGGGTTGGCTCTGGTACCTTTTGTAGGCCCTCTCCTTGTTGCGGACAGCATTAGAACAAGCGTGATTAAACCAAGGCTTTCTTGCGTTAGTCAAAGGATATGAGAAAGGAATGTATGCTTCCATGCCCGAGAGAATAACCTCCATAATGCGCAAGGCACACTCAGATGGCTCTCGGCCACGGAAGCAATAATCATTCCAGGGAAAATCAAAGAAGTACTGCCTGAGGGCCTCCCAGTCCGCGGCTCCAAAATGCCACAGATGACGTTTCCCTGGAGGGTCCACAGGCCGTACCGGAGTGATAGGACAGGTTAAGGTAATAAGGTTGTGATCGGAGGAGCCCAACGGAGAGAAAAGATTAACAGAGTAAGCAGAAGGATTAGTTGTGAGGAAGAGGTCAAGTATGTTGGAGCTCTCTCCAAGGCGGTCAGGGATACGGGTAGGGTGCTGTACAAGCTGCTCTAGGTCATTAAGGATAGAAAAGATGTAGGCTTGTTCACCAGGTGGATCCGTGAAAGGAGAGGAGAGCCAAAGGTGGTGGTGAACATTGAAATCTCCTAGAATGGAGATTTCAGAGAAAGGAGAAATGGATAGAATGTGTTCCATCGTAGAAGTAAGATAGTCGAAGAATTTTTGATAGTCAGTAGAATTAGGGGATAAGTAAACAGCACAGATATATTTAGTCAGAGAATGACAGGAAAGCCGAAGCCAGAGTGTAGAGAATTCAGAAGAATCGAGTTCAGGAACACGAGAGCAAGACAAGTCGTTGCGTATATATACACAACAGCCACCTTTGGCTTTGAAATGAGTATAGAGAAAGTAGGAGGATACAGAAAAGGGTTTGCTGTCAGTTGCCTCAGACAGCTGAGTCTCCGTTAGAAAAAGAAGGTGAGGTTTAGAGGAGGAGAGGTGGTGCTCAACAGAGCGAAAGTTAGAGGAAAGGCCGCGAATGTTGCAGAAATGAAGAAGAAGAGAGTCAGACAGTGGTTCCAGGCACCTCGAGTCGTCATCGGGAGAGGGGCGGATGGTGGGGGCATTTATGGTACCCCCCTGGGGACTCCGAGGCTGTGTGTTGTGACGCCATGATTTTTTATTTTTGGAAAAGGAAGTGTAGTGTGTACTGTGCATGTAGTTTGGTGTAGATAGTTAGAGAAATTTGTACTGGAGAGCATGCTGGCCTACTCTCTGTGTAACTGAGACACTGAAAAAGTTCAGCAAAGGGGGATGGTCAGGAACTAGTCCTGAGGGCTGATGAAACGGGAGCTCCAGCACTCCCTGTCATCAGCTTTCCATCCACCTCGGGAGTACTGCCCTGCTCGACTGGTGCCACAGTCGACTGCTGTCGCCAGCGATGAAAAGTCGTACCAATTATTTGAGACGCATGATTTGAGAGCAGACTCGTTATGCACAAAACTTGGGAACCTAGATGTACACCAACTAATGGCGTAATGTTCTTGAAGAAGACTGGAATTTAGCAAATGTAGACTTAATAACAGTCGTGCAGTTGGCTGACATCAAATATTAATCCACCATCCTCTTCCGTTATGTTTCATCAGTTAATAATTTCGAGACGAGGCCAGAAAGACAGATGCTTCTATCTATATACAGTGTTTCATCTATCATTCCATCCACCCTACCCGGGAACCTCAGCATCTACGATTACGAATATAATAGGGAGAAAAGCTGGCCTCATGTTCAACTGTGTCTATTTTGCTCCTAGCTCAAATCCGTCGCTTTCTTCCCTGACGTAACATGTCAAAGTGAACCATTTATGGACAGAGAAACACACCAGGCCTCTTCCAGCTTAGGAATATTAGTCAGAAGAGCAAAGTTATAAAAACAATGGATGAAATATTAGGCAAAGTTTTATCCAGGACTGTACTATTAAGGACTCTACTATCGATCCTCTGCCGCACTCTTATCCCCCTCCTACTCCCCTACCCTTCACCCTTTAATATTTCCTCCCCTCTCCTTCCTGCCCTTTACCCTCTTACGATCCTCATCTTATCTCACTCCTCTCCTCCATCCTCACCCCAATACTCTTCCTCAACTCTATTCTTCCTTCCCCTTTCTCCACTTACCCCAACACTCCTTACTCATGGCCACTTCTGTCACTTCCTCACATTGTTCTCTGCTTACCTCAATCCCCATTTTCCCCCTCTGATCCCACCACCTGTTCCCTACCCATGTCTCTCTATATCCCTTTCTCCCCTCCTCCCCACCTCCATCCACCCAACCTTCTGCTTCTCTCCTACTTCTACATATTCTTCTACCTTGCCACTTGTCCCCTCACCCCTTCTATCCCCACTGCTTCTCTTCACCTCTACATCCACCTCTTCAACTCTCCCACATTCGCCTCTTTCACCCCCCCTCACCACATAACCTCCCTCCATCTCCCTCTCACCGCCCCTGCCTCATTATTAATCCTGGCATCATTACGCGTGCAGTTTATACACATTTGTGACATCCAGGCCAACCAGTGTTCACTGTCGCTGCTCATCAACATAATCACTTGAACTGTCATAATAACGACTTAATCTTCCTGAAACGCACAGACTCAGATCATCACAGACCATTTACATATATACATAATACAAACTATATACACACCTATCTGTGTATATATATATATATATATATATATATATAGATAGATAGATAGATAAATATATATATATATACATCTATATATCTATATATATTTATCTATATATATTCATATATATATATCTATCTATCTATCTATCTATCTATCTATCTATATATATCTATCTATATCTATCTATCTATCTATCTATCTATCTATCTATATATATATATATATACAGAGAGAGAGAGAGAGAGAGAGAGAGAGTATACAGAAAGGTAAATAGATCGATAGATAAACAAGAGCAGGTGATACAGTCCAGTGCTATGTACCAATCTTTTATGAACAAAAGTTGGCCGCCACAATCCCCTGCCAGCATTGTTCTGCCTTACATGTTTATTATTCCTGCTCGAAAGTCTGAGAATACTCACGTTTCTCATAAGTACTCCTTTGCTATATGCTTCGTACTGCTATCACATAAACTATTTCCTGTATCACCCATGGCCACAGTCGTTATGGAAGTGTCTGCAGACATCTGATCGTAACAGTACACGGTGTTATCGGAGTTGTGTTATTGATGTCCTATGCAGGGATGTCACCTGTCTCGTGTTACCTGGCCGCTCCCTGAACGCTGGCCATAAGCATAACTAATATTTACAGTGTGTACTGAGCATTTCCGGATGTAAATGCTGATCCATCCCATAACGACAAATAACGAGACAGTGAACAATGGCTGTGAAAACTAGCGCCACAGTCTCAGCAAACAAACAAACATTAATGAATATTATTCAAGCTTCATAACTGTTCAGCTAAAATGTGGATAAATATTATTGTTTGTAAGTGTGCAGCGTACAGGTGTGTGAGTGGGCAGCGGTGTGTGGTTACCTGTCTTGAGGAGGAGGAGGAGGAGGAGGAGGAGGAAGAGGAGGAGGAAAGTTGAAGGCTTAGAATTACAGGCTATCGACTGCACGAGGGTCATTACCGCAGGCGATTTTGTCAAGTCTCAGTTTTTCCCCTAAAATTAGACCTGCAACAGACGATGTTACACATAAGTCCCCAATTTTCCCATTGGATGAACTGGGACAAGAAGGAAACAAACTTTGTTCAAGAATCTGACCACCTCAAGAATTCAACTAGTGAGGGTTTTGATGCATCTTTGTCAAGGTGTAAACAATTTTCCTACGAATGACGTGTTTTATAGATTTATTCCTCCTATCGCCACATGGTTTAATTCAGTTAGCCAGACACTTACCGAACATGGGGGGTCAGGTGTATATTGCATGATCCATTTCAGTACGAGAGATCTTTCCTAGTCTGAAAAGAATCTATCTATCTATATACCTAGGCTGCTTCCCCCAAGGAAAGGGAGGTAGCCGAGACAGGACGACTCACTCTCCATTTACTCATCCATTCAAACACATTCATTCGCATCTTAGCCCCAAAGGGGAGAACGGACAGATCCTCACCGCATCACACCGCACAAGGGTCAACTGCGCAATGCAATCAGTGACATCCGCAGCAGGGCCCGACAGCAGAACTGGTTTACCCCTGCCACATCATAACAGACCCATCCCCTTACCCGCACCTGACCTGACTAGCTGATCAGACCAATGCGGGAGAATATCCCCTCAGGGCTGCGTCATCACTTATTCATTCACAATTTCTCTCCATTTATTTCTGTCACGCACAGCCACTCTTCCTTGCTCAACAGACATCCCTCTCGCATCCAGTGCTCTCTTCACACTGTCCATCCATCCTATTCGTGGTCTCCCTCTCAGCCTTACACCTCTCACATCAGATCTAGTTATCATTTTCACCAATCGTTCATTATCCATTCTCTCCATATGCCCAAACCATTGCAACACCCTCTGCTCAACTCTACCAGCCACCTCCCGAACAACTCCAGTTCTCCTTCGCACTTCATCATTTCGCACTCGATCCATACGCGTCACTCCACACATACTCCTCAGACATCTCATCTCCATTAAATTCAAACTTTTCCTCTCTGCTACACCCACATTCCATGTTTCAGCCCCATATAATGCAGTCGGTACCACAACACCCTCATACAGCCTTCTCTTTACATCCATTCTAAGCGAACGACATTTAAACACTTTTTTCATTCCTCCCAGCACCTTTCCTACTTCATTTATTCTAAACTTCACTTCTGCATCTATTCTTCCATCCACAGCAACATGTGACCCTAGATATTTAAAACAATCTACCTCCTCAAGCAACTCACCATTCAAAACTATATTCATCCCCCTACCATTTATCAACCTCGTACACTTCATCACTTTACTCTTATTCTCATTTACTTTCAATTTCCTCCTTTCACACACCCTTCCAAACTCCTCTACCAACTGTCTCAATCTCTCCTCTGAATCAGTCACCAGTGCAGTATCATCTGCAAACAGCAGCTGCTTCAGATTCCACTCTCCTCCATCAACATTTACCAGACTCAGACCACCTAAAACTCTTGCATTCACCTCCCTTACAACACCATCCATGTAAATATTAAACAACCAAGGCGACATCACACATCCCTGTCGCAGCCCCACTCTCACGGGAAACCAATCACTCACAGCATTTCCCACTCTTGCACACGCTCTACTATTTACATAAAAACTTTTCACCCCTTTTAGTAATCTACCATCAAGTCCATACAATCTTAAAACAGTCCACAAAGCCTCCCTATCAATTCTATCATACGCTTTCTCTAAATCCATAAATGCCCAAAACACATCCTTGCCTTTCGCTAAACACTTTTCACACACTTGTCTCACAGCAAACACCCGATCAACGCATCCCCTCCCTCTCCTAAAGCCATACTGCTCATCACTAATCACTCCCTCTGTACCCTCTCTAACTCTCATAATTAACACTCTACCACACACTTTACCTGCAACACTCAACAGACTTATACCCCTAAAACTTGTACATTCATACTTATCACCCTTGCCTTTATACAACGGGACCACACAAGCACTTGCCCAGTCAATTGGCACCATACCTTTCTCAAAGCACACATTCAACAATCTTACTAACCAGTCAACAATAGTCACTCAACCACCCTTCAGGCATTCCACAGCACACCCATCCATACCTGCAGCTTTCCCTGTTTTCATATCCTTTACTGCCTTCTCCACTTCTTCCTTCGTGATCAAAGAATCATTCAACTCTCCCAACACATTTATTCCTTGCACCCTTCCATCTGAAAAGAAGAGACCCGAATATAGCAAAAATACATGATCAAAAATGTCATAGTAGTGAAAGGATGAACTTCTTCAACCTCTTACTGTTTCCTGTCGCCTTGATTCAGCTTGGGATATATTTAAGTTGGATGGCTCAAATATAGCCTTAAATAATACCTTCATTATTAGTCAAAAAAATACGATCATCAATAATGTTAGGTGGATGTTTGATTAAAATGAAGACGAAGTCATTATGTGAAAATTAATTACCTATCTCTAATCATATTGCCAGTAATTTCGCCAATCTGCAATGGTAATGGCATTAACATAAAACATACGGTTGAATAAGTTAGAGGGTCATAAATGGAATGTGGGATTATCTACACTGGATACATAATTAATCTAGTTACAGTGGTCACCGTTATAACATTTATATGACAAATGGCAGCAACAGCGACACTGCTTACATTAACCCAAACTTATCATCACTTTTCCCATTTTCGTTACTAAAAGCAATGATATATTATGGACTCACGGTCGCGTCTTCTATAGTACTTTATTCCAGCTGATGCCGGACAATTTCTTCAGATGAGTGAATAACGGGAGCCTGAGGGTGTTATTACTACCATCATTAACTCTTTCACGGTGGGGACAGTTCTAGCATTCTGTCCCAGCTCACCCCAGTTGAGAGTAAATCACAGAAGCATAATACAGATTCCGAAATTATCGTCACGTTCATAAGCTTCATTCCAGAATTTAGTGTAGATTAATTTTGCTACTAATTTATTCAGACCGATGACGCTTTGTATATTTTATTCAGCTTGAGGGAGACGTCCCAGTGTACAAAAGTGTTCTTTGTATAACCTTTGCTACAATTTCATTCAGCTGGGGGGACACTTTCGTCCTAATACAGATGTTAGAAATACACATCTAAACAAAATCAGTGCGATGCTACGTTGTTATAATGGTGCTGGTTCCAGATGGTATTATTTAGCTACAGGGGATGGCTTGTAGTGACGGGTGATCAAATAACAGTACCGATACCTCAACCCCTTCAGAATCCCGTCGCCATTCTGAGTCATTTATGTCACTGTCAGATCATTATACTCAGCATAGGGCAGACCTATAAAAGTTAGGTGAGGCCAGCGTCATACCACCACCACCACCATTATTATCATCACTACCACCATTATCTCCATCACACCATCATTACATAAAAATAGTCCGTATTCGTTAATTATTGAGTAAAGCAAAGTTATCGCTTCTTGTTCAATAAAACAATCCCTCTTACCTTGCGATGAAAGAGAAAGAGAGAGAGAGAGAGAGAGAGAGAGAGAGAGAGAGAGAGAGAGAGAGAGAGAGAGAGAGAGAGAGAGAGAGAGCAATGAACAAACAAAAATGTATAAAGCTTCACCATCCACTTCCTTTTTACCGGGGTCTCATTCACCGACAGTCTCTCTCTCTCTCTCTCTCTCTCTCTCTCGTCCCTTCCTCTCCTTGTCCATCTCTAATTCTTCTCTTTTTCTTTCCCGACCGTTCCCGTATTTCCTCTACCGTCTCCTTTTCTTCTCCTCTCTTCCTCTTTTTCCCTCCAATGTGCAATTATTTTTCCCCATTTGTTTTTTTTTTTTTTTTTAATTCTTCTTCCCCTTCCAATTATTTTCTATCACCCTTTCCCTCCACTAAACTCCCCCCCCCCCACATGACCGAAGTTTCTGTCCGTACAGAGCAGCGGTTTTCAAACCTTTTAATGTGTGACCTTATTTGGAATATTTCAAGACTTCGCGACCCACAAGGAAAAAAATCAAACATACAGGGACTTGCTGTAATAACTTTCTACACACACACACACACACACACACACACACACACACACAGCAAATAATCGGTATATAGACTATCATAGTTATTCTCAATATGCAAATAGTGTAATAAGGATAATTACAATTTCAATTAAGTATATAAAATGCATTGAAAACATTAGGCCTATTGTATGTCCCTGCGACCCATTAAAATTCCCCTCGCTACCCACCTTTGTGTGGCGACTCATAGCTTGAGAATCACTGATATAGAGAGTTCAGCTGAGTCTGTTTCCGTGTCAGGTCGAGATTTACTGAGACGAACACGGCAGTAAGTCTATCTCCGACCGATCTTTCTCCCCTTTCTCGCCGAATTCAAGCCAGGTTTTGGAAGGTAGAACTGTCAAAGTAAGTCAGGATTTCAGGCTGGCAGGGATCAAAGTCCGAATACGTGGAGGCGGGGAGGGGAGTAATCTCGATTTGCAGGACGAATCAAAGTTCGGATATTGGGAAAAGTTCGGATCTGAGACAGATTTCAGTGTTGTCAGGAGCAGTGTAATCAGGTAGGCCGATAACTGACACAGGGGACGTGGAGGCGTGATAAACAGAACTGAATCAAACTTGGAAAGACTTTCCAAGTAGGGTGCTTAAGGGTTCTGTACTGGGTTCTCTTCTGTTTTTAATTTACATCAATAACACTGATGCTGGTCTGTGATGTAAAATATCCAGATTTGCTGATGTACACACTTCTGACACAGCAGATACATCTTTACAAAGAGAAGTTATTAACATAGATTTAAACAAAAAATCCGAACCAAACATGGCAGATCAATTTTCGTATCAATAAATGAAAAGCACGACATACTGACAGTAAAAATAATAAAAGGTCTGCTATACTATAAACAACATTTATGATAAACCATGTAATATTTTGAGGAGTTACAACAGCAGCTGATATGAAAACAAGTAACCAATGAACACAGGCTGTAAAAAGTGTAGTAGTAGTAGTAGTAGTAGTTCCCTAGGCAGTCTGGTTGAACAGCCCTGAGTCCCTAAGGAAGGCCATGGCCGAGACCGGACTTTCCCACAGAGCTCTCAAGGAGTATATGTTTTGTTGTTGGCGAAAGTGATAGTGTGCAGTGCAGTCTTCCATAATGTGCTGAACAGTATGGGGTGCTGTGTTGCATCCTGGACAGGCATCAGTGACAGAGTCATCCAGTCTCTTCTGGTAACTTGAGGGGAGGCTGCATGAAGCCCTCATCTCACCCTGGCCAGGTGGACCCTGTAAAAAGTGTTTGCATATGTGGGAACCACGACAGAATGCAAACATGTGTCAACTTGTATACAGACATACTAATTCTCTCTCCTAAATGTCCGTCCCCGAGTGGGTCTGAACTCAGGAAATGGAGATTAAAAAGCACACGCTCTGCTGGCTCGACTGCTGGAATCTCGACAGTTTTAGTTTGTTTTGGCATGACCAATTGTACCTAATTTTCAGTACACGAGAGAGAGAGAGAGAGAGAGAGAGAGAGAGAGAGGGTTGGGGTAATGGATAGGCTGGAGCTGAGTGGAGGTTGGGTGAGGTCTGAGGTGAGGGGTGAGGTAGGGTGAGACTCTGGCATGGGGTGAGGTGAGGTGAGGCTCTGGTGAGGAGTGGGGTGGCTGAGAGGTGGGGGAGGCTGTGGTGAGGGAAGGGGTGGGTGAGGGGTGGGGGAGGCTGTGGTGAAGGGTGGGGTGGGGGAGGTTGTGGTGAAGGGTGGGGTGGGGCGAGGCTGTTGTGAAGGATGGGGTGGGGTGAGGCTGTGGTGAGGGGTGGGGTGGGGTGAGGCTGTGGTGAGGGGTGGGGTGGGGTGAGGCTGTGGTGAGGGGTGGGGTGGGGTGAGGCTGTGGTGAAGGGGGGGTTGGGTGAGGCTGTGGTGAAGGGTAGGGTGGGGTAAGGCTGTGGTGAGAGGTAGGGTGGGGTGAGGCTGTGGTAAGGGGTAGGGTGGGATGAGGCTGTGATGAGGGGTGGGGTGGGGTGAGGCTGTGGTGAGGGGTGGGGTGGGGTGGGGTGAGGCTGTGGTGAGGGATCGGGTGGGGTGGGGTGAGGCTGTGGTGAGGGGTTGGGTGGGTGAGAGGTGGGGAAGGCTGTGGTGAGGGGAGGGGTGGGTGAGGAGTGGGGGAGGCTGTGGTGAAGGGTGGGGTGGGTGAGGGGTGGGGGAGGCTGTGGTGAGGGGTGGGGTGGGGCGAGGATGTTGTGAAGGGTGGGGTGTGGTGAGGCTGTGGTGAGGGGTGGGGTGGGGTGAGGCTGTGGTGAGGGGTGGGGTGGGGTGAGGCTGTGGTGAGGGGTGGGGTAGGGTGGGGTCGGGTGAGGCTGTGGTGAGGAGTGAGGTGGGGTGAGGATGTAGTGAGGGGTAGGGTGGGATGAGGCTGTGGTGAGGGGTGGGGTGGGGTGAGGCTGTGGTGAGGGGTGGGGTGGGGTGGGGTAGGGTGAGGCTGTGGTGAGGGGTGGGGTGGGGTGAGGTTGTGGTGAGGGGTGGGGTGAGGCTGTGGTGAGGGGTGGGGTAGAGTGAGGCTGTGGTGAGGGGTGGGGTAGGGTCAGGCTGTGGTGAGGGGTGGGGTGGGGTGAGGCTGTGGTGAGGGGTGGGGTGGGGTGAGGCTGTGGTGAGGGGTGGGGTGGGGTGAGGCTGAGGTGAGGGGAGGGGTGGGGTGAGGCTGTGGTGAGGGGTGGGGTGGGGTCAGGCTGTGGTGATGGGTGGGGTGGGGTGAGGCTGTGGTGAGGGATGGGGTAGGGTGAGGCTGTGGTGAGGGGTGGGGTAGGGTGAGGCTGTGGTGAGGGGTGGGGTGGGGTGAGGCTGTGGTGAGGGGTGGGGTGGGGTGAGGCTGTGGTGAGGGGTGGGGTGGGGTCAGGCCGTGGTGAGATGTGGGGTGGGGTCAGGCCGTGGTGAGGGGTGCAGTGGGGTCAGGCCGTGGTGAGGGGTGCGGTGGGGTCAGGCTGTGGTGTGGGGTGGGGTGGGGTCAGGCTGTGGTGAGGTGTGGGGTGGGGTCAGGTTGTGGTGAGGGGTGAGGTGGGGTCAGGCTGTGGTGAGGGGTGGGATGGGGTCAGGCTGTAGTAAGGGGTTGGGTGGGGTCAGGCTGTGGTGAGGGGTGGGATGGGGTCAGGTTGTGGTGAGTGGTGGGGTGGGATGGGGTCAGGTTGTGGTGAGTGGTGGGGTGGGATGGGGTCAGGCTGTGGTGAGGGTGAGGTGGGATGGGGTCAGGTTGTGGTGAGGGGTGGGATGGGGTCAGGCTGTGGTGAGGGTGGGGTGGGGTGGGGTCAGGCTGTGGTGATCGGTGGGATGGGTCAGGCTGTGGTGAGGGGTGGGGTGGGGTGAGGCTGTGGTGAGGGGTAGGGTGGGGTGAGGCTGTGGTGAAGGGTGGGGTGGGTGAAGGGTGGGGTGGGTGAGGGGTGGGTGAGGCTGTGGTGAGGGGTGGGGTGGGGTGAGGCTGTTGTGAATGGTGGGGTGGGTGAGAAGTGGGGGAGGCTGTGGTGAGGGGTGGGTTGGGGTGAGGCTGTTGTGAAGGGTGGGGTGGGATGAGGCTGTGGTGAGGGGTGGGGTGGGGTGAGGCTGTGGTGAAGGGTGGGGTGGGGTGAGGCTGTGGTGAGGGGTAGGGTGGGGTGAGGCTGTGGTGAGGGGTAGGGTGGGATGAGGCTGTGGTGAGGGGTGGGGTGGGGTGAGGCTGTGGTGAGGGGTGGGGTGGGGTGGGGTGAGGCTGTGGTGAGGGGTGGGGTGGGGTGAGGCTGTGGTGAGGGGTGGGGTGGGGTGAGGCTGTGGTGAGGGGTGGGGTGGGGTGAGGCTGTGGTGAGGGGTGGGGTGGGGTGAGGCTGTGGTGAGGTGAGGGGTGGGGTGGGGTGAGGCTGTGGTGAGGGGTGGGGTGGGGTGAGGCTGTGGTGAGGGGTGGGGTGGGGTGAGGCGGTGGTGAGGGGTGGGGTGGGGTGAGGCTGTGGTGGGGTGGGGTGGGGTGAGGCTGTGGTGAGGGGTGGGGTGGGGTGAGGCTGTGGTGAGGGATGGGGTGGGGTGGGGTGGGGTCGGGTGAGGCTGTGGTGAGGGGTGGGGTGGGGTGAGGCTGTGGTGAGGGGTGGGGTGGGGTGAGGCTGTGGTGAGGGGTGGGGTGAGGCTGTGGTGAGGGGTGGGGTAGGGTGAGACTGTGGTGAGGGGTGGGGTGGGGTGAGGCTGTGGTGAGGGGTGGGGTAAAGTGAGGCTGTGGTGAGGGGTGGGGTGGGGTGAGGCTGTGGTGAGGGGTGGGGTGAGGCTGTGGTGAGGGATGGGGTGGGGTGAGGCTGTGGTGAGGGGTTGGGTGGGGTGAGGCTGTGGTGAGGGGTGGGGTGGGGTGAGGCTGTGGTGAGGGGTGGGGTGTGGTCAGGCTGTGGTGAGGGGTGGGATGGTGTCAGGCTGTGGTGAGGGGTGGGGTGGGGTCAGGCTGTGGTGAGGGGTGGGGTGGGGCGAGGCTGTGGTGAGGGGTGGGGTGAGGTCAGGCTGTGGTGAGGGGTGGGATGGGGTCAGGCTGTGGTGAGTGGTTGGGTGGGGTCAGGCTGTGGTGAGGGGTGGGATGGTGTCAGGCTGTGGTGAGGGGTGGGGTGGGGTGAGGCTGTGGTGAGGGGTGAGGCTGTGGTGAGGGGTGGGGTGGGGTGAGGCTGTGGTGAGGGGTGGGGTGAGGTCAGGCTGTGGTGAGGGGTGGGATGGGGTCAGGCTGTGGTGAGTGGTTGGGTGGGGTCAGGCTGTGGTGAGGGGTTGGGTGGGGTCAGGTTGTGGTGAGGGGTGGGATGGGGTCAGGCTGTGGTGAGGGTGGGGTGGGATGGGGTCAGGCTGTGGTGAGGGGTGGGATGGGGTCAGGCTATTGTGAGGGTGGGGTGGGGTGGGGTCAGGCTGTGGTGAGGGTGGGGTGGGGTGGGGTCAGGCTGTGGTGAGGGTGGGGTGGGGTGGGGTCAGGCTGTGGTGAGGGGTGGGATGGGTCAGGCTGTGGTGAGGGGTAGGATGGGTCAGGCTGTGGTGAGGGGTGGGATGGGTCAGGCTGTGGTGAGGGGTGGGGTGGGTCAGGCTGTGGTGAGGGGTGGGGTGGGTCAGGCTGTGGTGAGGGGTGAGATGGGGTCAGGCTGTGGTGAGGGGTGGGGTGGGTCAGGCTGTGGTGAGGGGTGGGGTGGGGAACATGAGGAGCGTTTCAAGGTGGCCTTTGTGTTGACCAACGTGACTCGACTCCACCACTACCTTTACCACAACCCCTACCTCCCTCACCACCATTGCCTCCATCACCACCATTACCTCCATCATTACAGCCACAGCCACCATCAGTATCATTACTGCTACCACTGTCACCGCTTCCACTACTACTGCTACTTCTACTATTACCACCATCACTACCATCAACACAGCCACCACCACCATCACTATCATCACTATTTCCATTACTACCGACATCACCACTTCCACTACCATCATCGTCACAATTTATAACACCATCGAAAAACCTATTCTCATTATCAACACCATCACCACTTTCCCCACCACCATCATCACCATTTCCACTACTATCACCATTTCAACTTCCACTACCACCATCATCATCATTTACCCTTTTACCACCATTACCACTTCTACCACCATTATCATCACATAGGTATCCGTCTGCTCCACTATTACCATCATCCTTACCACAAACATCATCATCACTGGTAACATCACCCCCTCATCACCACGACAAACTACTACTTCTATCTCCATCGCCCATGCCACTAACACCAACACCTCATCCACTATCACAACCACTAACAAAACCATTCTAAATTTTCCACTAACAAAACCATTCTAAATTTTCCACCAACCCATCACCTCTTCCCCCACCACCACATCACTCCTTCCCCCTCCACCACACCACCCCTTCCCCCACCACCACACCAGCCCTTACCCCACCATCACACCACCCCTTCCCCCACCATCACACCACTCCTTCCCCCACCATCACACCATCCCTTACCCCACCACCACACCACCCCTTCCCCCACCACCACACCACCCCTTACCCCACCATCACACCACCCCTTCCCCCACCACCACACCAACCCTTCCCCCACCATCACACCACCCCTTACCCCACCACCACACCACCCCTTCCCCCACCACCACACCACCCCTTCCCCCACCATCATACCACCCCTTACCCCCACCACACCAACCCTTCCCCCACCATCACACCACCCCTTACCCCACCACCACACCACCCCTTCCCCCACCATCACACCACCCCTTACCCCACCACCACACCAACCCTTCCCCCACCAACACACCACCACTTAACCCACCATCACACAAGCCCGTCCCACACCAACACACCACCCCTTCCCCCACCATCACACCACCCCTTAACCCACCACCACACCAGCCCTTACCCCACCACCACACCAGCCCTTACCCCACCACAACACCACCCCTTCCCCCACCATCACACAAGCCCTTCCCCCACCATCACACCACCCCTTCCCCCACCATCACACCACCCCTTCCCCCACCAACACACCACCCCTTACCCCACCACCACACCACCCCTTCCCCCAACATCACACCACCCCTTACCCCACCACCACACCACCCCTTCCCCCACCATCACACCACCCCTTACCCCACCATCACACAAGCCCTTCCCCCACCATCACACCACTCCTTACCCCACCATCACACCACCCCTTAACCCACCACCACACCAGCCCTTACCTCACCACCACACCAGCCCTTACCCCACCACCACACCACCCCTTCCCCCAACATCACACCACCCCTTCCCCCACCATCACACCATCCCTTACCCCACCATCACACCACCCTTTCCCCCACCACCACACCAGCCCTTCCCCCACCATCACACCACCCCTTACCCCACCACCACACCACCCCTTCCCCCACCATCACACCACCCCTTACCCCACCATCACACCACCCTTTCCCCCACCAACACACTTTCCTCCAGCCTTTCGCTTCTCGATCACTTCCTCAACTTCACACCATTTCAACCTTCCACGACTCTCTCTCTCTCCCTCTGTTATGTATATGAACATTTGCTCCTATCATAACACTACGCAAGCGTGGTAGCATTTCTGGAGGGTATATACTTAAATGGGTTTTTACTCTCCAGGCCTCCCTCAATGATTACACTTTTCCTAACTGTGTGCATACTTGGTCATGGGTATTGAAAACAGTGCTGAATATTAGATTTTTTACGAAAACAATTTGTTGGTGCTTGTGCACTTT